>NC_141318.1:890000-897500 GCF_037954325.1 Fistularia commersonii
ATAAATGAATAAATGAACAAATGATAAACAAATGAATGAATGAATGAATACAAATAAATGAATGGGTGGATGAGCAAATTATTGAATGAATAATTAAATGAACAAATGAATGACTGAAGGAATAAACAAACAAAGGAAGGGATGAATGAATAAATGAATAAATGAACAAACAATTGCATGAATGAATAAACAAATGAATGAAGGAGTGAATAAACAAACAGATAAATTAATGGGTGAACGACCGAATAAATTACTCAATATACAAATGAATAATGAATAAATGAATGGGTGGATGAGCTAATTGAATGAATAAATAAATGAACAAATGAATGAATGAATGAGTGATTAAACAAACAAAGGAAGGGATAGATGAATGAATGAATGAACAAACTAATGAATAGCCCTGCCCCAAGTTTATAGCTATATATATAAACACATATATATACATACATATATATGTATTTATATCCAATATCTGTGTATATACATATATATCTCTATATGTATGTCCGTATATAGTTATATACATGTATATATCATTGGAGAGAAAAAAAAATCTATTTGACATTGAACTTCACCAGTTTTGGAAAAATGTCCGGATATTAACGTTTCCTGTTGAAATGGTGAGAAGAGACGTGCGGTGAGGCTGCCGACTGCTGTGCCTCAATGGCGGCCGACCGCCTGCATGCTCTGCACCCACACCGGATCGCCGCCTCTCCGCACGTCGCTATTAAAACCTGTAAAACACTTTGGCTGCATGAACTACATTCCTTGTTTGTCAACAACTCTATGTTTGCTAGCAGCGTCTCGTGCAGAGCCGTCGCAAAACGTCTGGCGGGAGCCACTAAGTGAGGCAGGCAGTTCTGCTGCCTCACCAGCAAAGCTCACCTCCCCTCACTGCCTATTTTTATATACTTATACACACATATATATATACTTTTATTATTATTTTGGGATAAAGAAGATGGAATTGGATATCGACCCCGGAGACGCATCGACCGGGACGGAGACGCTCTTCATCCCGACACTAATTCTCTCCCGCCGCAATTTACCGACAACGACAATATTTACTCTGAATTATATCGTTTTCTTTCCCTCGGCGGACGATAATAACGTATTGATGCCTCGTTATGCGCCTCCTCCGCCCGCTGCGTGGGAATGACGGTTCAGAATGAAGGGGTGAACGTCGGCCAATCACGATGAACCAATGATAACGAACGAGATTTTCAATTTAAAGCAGCAGATCCAGCTTTTAATTGCCTCTCTTATTTATATACTGCTCAAAAATATAAAGTGAAATAGAAATGAAAGTGGAAAACACACAACGTTGATATAATGTCCTTAAAACGAGTTGTTTAAGTGTTCAGTTTATTTTGTTTTAGCAGCGTAAACGTGTGTTTACAAGGTAATAGGCTTTATTGATCCCCTCTGGGCGGAGCGGCAAACGTACGGCCCGCGGGCCAGAACCGGACCGCCAGGGGGTCCAGACCGGACCGGACCGGGGAATAAACGGCTATTTGAAAAAATACATAAATAACAAACTACTTTTTTTAAAATAAAAATGTGTTTCCAATGTGGTTCTGATGTTATTCTGATGTGCTTCCGATGAAGTTTCAATGTCTTTCGATGTGTTTCCGATGTGTTTCCGATGTGTTTCCGATGTGTTTCCGATGTGTCTCCCATGTAGTACCAGCGTGTTCCCGATGTGTCTCCAATGTGGTTCCGACTTGTTTCCGATATGTTTCTGATTTGTTTCTGATGTGTTTCCGATGTGTCTCCAATGTGTCTCCGATGTGTTTCCGATGTGGTTCCGATGTCTTTCCGATGTGTCTCCGACGTGTTTCCGATGTGTTTCCGACATGTTTCCGACATGTTCCCGAAGTGTTTCCGACATGTTTCCGATGTGTTTCCGATATGTTTCCGATTTGGTTCCAATGTGTCTCCCATGTTGTTCCAGTGTGTTTCCGATGTGTCTCGAACATGTTTCCGACATGTTTTCGACATGTTTCTGACATGTTTCCGACATGTTTCCGACATGTTTCCGATGTGTTTCCGACATGTTTCCGACATGTTTCCGATGTGTTTCCGATGTGTTTCCGACATGTTTCCGACATGTTTCCGACGTGTTTCCGATGTGTTTCCGACGTGTTTCCGACATGTTTCCGACATGTTTCCGACGTGTTTCCGACGTGTTTCCGACATGTTTCCGACATGTTTCCGACATGTTTCCGATGTGTTTCCGACATGTTTCCGACATGTTTACGATGTGTTTCCGACATGTTTCCAACATGTTTCCGATGTGTTTCCGACGTGTTTCCGACATGTTTCCGACATGTTTCCGATGTGTTTCCGACATGTTTCCGACATGTTTACAATGTGTTTCCGACATGTTTCCAACATGTTTACGATGTGTTTCCGACATGTTTCCGACGTGTTTCCGACATGTTTCCGACATGTTTCCGACATGTTTCCGACATGTTTACGATGTGTTTCCGACATGTTTCCGATGTGTTTCCGACATGTTTCCGACTTGTTTCCGACATGTTTCCGACGTGTTTCCGACATGTTTCCGACATGTTTCCGACATGTTTCCGACATGTTTCCGACGTGTTTCCGACATGTTTCCGACATGTTTCCGATGTGTTTCCGACATGTTTCCGTCATGTTTCCGACATGTTTCCGACATGTTCCCGACATGTTTCCGACATGTTTCCGACATGTTCCCGACATGTTTCCGACATGTTTACGATGTGTTTCCGACATGTTTCCGATGTGTTTCCGACATGTTTCCGACTTGTTTCCGACATGTTTCCGACGTGTTTCCGACATGTTTCCGACATGTTTCCGACATGTTTCCGACATGTTTCCGACGTGTTTCCGACATGTTTCCGACATGTTTCCGATGTGTTTCCGACATGTTTCCGTCATGTTTCCGACATGTTTCCGACATGTTCCCGACATGTTTCCGACATGTTTCCGACATGTTTCCGACATGTTTCCGACGTGTTTCCGATGTGTTTCCGCCCGGCGTGCACGTGAGCCAGAACGCACGTGAGTGGAAGGGCAACACGTCCAGCATCCTGGACTCAGAAAATGAGAATATTATGATAAAGTTCTTTATCTTCTGTAATATAATTACAACAACAAAAATATCAAACATTCTGGATTCATTACAACTGAAATATTACAAGCCTTTTATTATTTTAATATTGATATTATTATAATATTATATTATTAATATTAAGAAAACTCAAAAATCCCGTCTCAAAATATTAGACCGTCAAAAAGTAATTTTTTTTTAATTGCATTACAGAAGATATAAAACTTTATAAAATATTCTAATTTTCTGAGACAATCCTGTAAGTTGCATTTATTTTCTTCTCCTTTAAATGTGAAAAGGTAAGAATCCTCTTCTGGAACGTCTCTATTTATCTGAAGATCCGTCAGGTGAGGAAGTTTCCAGACAAACTTCTTCGGGAACCGATAAATAAATAAATCTTGCGTCGACCGGAAGGTCAAACGTTCAAAGCGGCGTCTCTTTTCCATTCTGTTAGGCTCCGCCCCCTCCGAGGGCGGCGAGAGGTTAATGCTACGTAAATGAAATGCGGCTGCTGAATATGTATGCAAGCCACCGCTGTGTGTGTGTGTGTGTGTGTGTGTGTGTGTGTGACCCGTCTGAGAGGCTTCTTCATAAGTGATGACTCAGACCAGATGCAGTTAGCGACCGAGCGCCCGGCGCCGCTCGGCGGAGGAGGATGCTAATGCTAATGCTAATGCTGAATAATGCTGGTTGCTATGGAAATGAGATCCAACAGGTTTTGATGGGTGTCTGATGAGGTTCCGAAGAGGTTCCGATGTGTTTCCGATGAGGTTCCGATGTGTTTCAATGTGTTTCCGTCATGTTTCCGATGTATTTTTGATGTGTTTCCAATGTTTCCGATGAGGTTCCGATGTGTTTCCGATGAGGTTCCGATGTGTTTCTTATGTGGGTCCCAGTGGGGTTCCGATGTGTTTCTGACGTGTTTCCGATGTGGTTCTGATGAGGCTCCGACATATTTCGATGCATTTCCCATGTGTTTCCAATGTCTTTCCGAAGAGGTTCCGATGTGTTTCTGACATGTTTCTGATGGGTTTCCGATGAGGCTCCGATGTTTTTTGATGTGTTTCTGTCATGTTTCCGAAGAGGTTCCGATGTATTTCCAACATGTTTTCGATAAGGTTCCAATGTGCTTCCGATGTGGGTCCCATATGGCTCCGATGGGGCTCCGATGTGTTTCCATGTTTTTGATGTGTTTCCGATGTGTTTCCGATGTGTTTCCGACGTGCTTCTGACGTGTTTCCAATGAGGTTCCGATGAGGCTCCGATGTGTTTCAATGTGTTTCCGAGGTGTTTCCGATGTGCTCCCAATATGGTACCGATGTGTTTCCGATGTGTTTCCGACGTGTTTCCGATATGTTTCCGATGTGTTTCCCGTGTGTTTCTGAAGAGGTTCCGATGTGTTTCCGATGAGGTTCCGATGTGTTTCTGATATGTTTCCGATGTGTTTCCCGTGTGTTTCCGAAGAGATTCCGATGTGTTTCCAATGGGGTTCCGACGTGTTTCCGATGAGGTTCCGATGTGTTTCCGATGTTATTATGATGTACTTCCAATGAAGTTCCAATGTCTTTCCAATATTTTTCTCATGTGATTTCGATGTGTTTCCGATGTTTCCAATGAGGCTCCGATGTGTTTCAATGTGTTTCCGTCATGTTTCCGACGTATTTTTGATGCGTTTCCGATGTTTCCAATGAGGCTCCGATGTGTTTCCATGGGTTTCCGATGTGTTTCTGATGACGTTCCGACGTGCTTCCGACGTGTTTCCGAAGAGGTTCTGATGTGGGTCCCATACGGGTCCGATGAGGCTCAAATGTGTTTCCGATGTGTTTCCGTCATGTTTCCGATGAAGCTCCGATGTCTTTCCGATGAGCCACCGATGTGTTTCGATGTGTTTCAAACGTGTTTCCGAAATGTTTCTGACGTGTTTCCGATGTGGTTCCGATGAAGCTCCGATGTGTTTCGATGTCTTTCCAAGGTAATTCCGTCACGTTTCCGACGTATTTTTGACGTGTTTCCGATGTTTCCAATGAGGTTACGATGTGTTTCTTGTGGGTTTCCGATGAAGCTCCGATGTGTTTCCGATGTCTTTCCAAGGCGTTTCTTATGTGGGTCTGATAAGATTCCGACACGTTTCCGACGTGTTTCCGACTTGTTTCAAACGTGTTTCCAATGAGGTTCAGATGTGTTTCCGTCGTGTTTCCGATGTTGTTCTTTATTTTGAATTCCATCGTCACCATGTGACAGATGATAGTGATTGACAGCTGCCCATTTGATTGACAGTTGACTCAGTGATTGACAGCTTTCAGTTTGATTGACAGCTAACAGTTTGATTGACAGCTAACAGTTTGATTGACAGCTGAGCCTGTGATTGACAGCTAACAGTTTGATTGACAGCTGAGCCTGTGATTGACAGCTAACAGTTTGATTGACAGCTAACAGTTTGATTGACAGCTTTCAGTTTGATTGACAGCTAACAGTTTGATTGACAGCTAACAGTTTGATTGACAGCTGAGCCTGTGATTGACAGCTAACAGTTTGATTGACAGCTAACAGTTTGATTGACAGCTGAGCCTGTGATTGACAGCTGCCCATCTTGGTTGGTCTTACATTTTTCCCGTCTCGTAAAAATGTAATTTCATCCGCCAGACGATCTCGCCGTGTAAATAAATAAACGAGTCAAATATTAGATTAAAGATCAGCTTCACTAGTTTACCTATTTTTTAAATGAATTTTATTTAAATTTGAAATAGTCATCTTACTTCATGAATAAATTAGCAGCGTTAAACTTGAGCAAAAAAATTACCTCAAAAATGATCAGTTGAGAAATTAGTCGAAAACTAAAACGTGGCCGGAAAAAAAAACCCTTAAACTTATTAAGAAGCTGCAGAATTAGAGGAAAATTACCATAAAACCAGAACAAAAATTACATTTACCAAATGTTATTAATGACCCCGGTGAAAACCCGACTTTTCAAAATTAAAGCTTCGACATTCATTTGAAAAAATAAAAAAGATAAAAACACGGGTGACCTTTGACCTCATTCAGGCATCATTGATTTTTGTTTGTTTCTCCAGAAACGAATGAATTAATCGATAAATAATTCAGATAATTAAAGTTGGCGGCTGAAACTGATGCTATTTTTACTTGGATGTCACTTCCTATCTGCGGCGCCGCAGGGATTTTTCATTTATTTTATTTTATTTTATATTATATTATTTATGGTTATTTTATTATTGTATTAGAATTTAATCATTTATATGTTTACCAACTGGTTGTTGCATTTATTAGACATTTTCTTCTATTTTTTCACAATAAATCTGCAATTCTTTGACGTCTGGATTTCCTCATCAGCGATATAAATCAAAAATAATTGACTTAGAAATAAATGAAAATGATATTACGTAATTTTTATAAAATTGAGTCCATAAAATACTCGATAAATAAAATTAATAAAAAATAAATAAGACTCATATAAAGATAATAAATAAATATGCCTGCGTTTTTTATGATCTAAGGCTCCTTCTCATTTTCTAAAATAAATTTTATTTTATTTAATTTATTTAAGAAGAAAAAGTAGAAGAAGATGGAAGGATTTAATAGCCTTCTAATATCCTTCTCGAGTTGATGGAGGTTAAAGGAAGTGTGGTGGCGACTGGAGGAACCCCGACGAGCCCCCGGCTAATAGAACACACACACACACACACACACACACACACACACACACACACACACTGGGACATTACCATGAGTGAACGTGGCTGGCAAGTTAATCCTGTCATCTCCTGACGAGGAGAGGAGGAGGAACATCTGAACACCACAAAAGAGTTTTTACCAGGTGGAACCACCTGCTGCAACGTGTGTGTGTGTGTGTGTGTGTGTGTGTGTGTGTGTGTGTGTGTGTGTGTGTGTGTGTGTGTGTGTGTGTGTGCGCGTGTGCAGCTGAGTGATTGACAGGTGAGAAGTCCAGCTCAGATCCCAGCCTGAAACCTCTGGAGACATTTGACGGCATGATAAATGAATAAATGAATAAATAGATGAATGGACGGGTGGATGAATGAATGGATGAATGAATGAATAAATGAATGAATAAATGGATGGATGGATGAAAGGATGAGCAAATATTTGAATGGCTGAGTGAATGAATGGATGGATGAATGAATTATTGGATGAATGAAAGGATGAGCAAATTAAGGAATGAATGGGTGAATGGATAAATTGATGAATGGATGAATGAAAGGATGAGCAAACGACTAATCAAATGAATGGATAAATGAATGATTGGATGAACGAATGATAGAATGAACCAATAAATGGAAGGATGAGTGGATGAATGGGTGAATGATTGGAATAATGAAATGATGAGCAAGTGAATGAATGGATGGGTGGATGAGCAAAGTGAAAAA
>NC_141318.1:905000-920000 GCF_037954325.1 Fistularia commersonii
AAGGTGTGCAACAGTACTACATATGTGTGAAAAAGTATCGCGAGGGGGGAACAGTACTACATATGTGTGAAAAGTACTGCTAGGGTGTGCAACAGTACTGGACATGTGAAAAAAGTAATGCCAGATATGGAACAGGACTGCAGAAAAGTGCTATGCTACACAGCTGCGCTAGCAAACTATGCACAGGTGAAAAAGTACTGCAAAAGTGTGCAACAGAGTTGGACACATTTGAAAAAGTACTGCTAAGGTGTGCAACAGTACTGGACATATGAAAAAAGTACTGCGAAGGTGTGCAACAGTACTGGACACAATCGAAGAAGTACAGTGGCCCCCTAAGATAAGAATCACTTTTATATATGAATGTTTTAAGTTACGATGTGCAATTCAAGCAAATCTTATCCCTGAAATAACAAAAAAAAAATGTCATGATATGAATACAAGAGCGAGGAAATCAAAATCGACGAGCACTTCAGCGGCGAGGAGGAAGAGGAGGTGGAGGAGGTTAGGACAATATCAGAAATAAAAGAAATGTTGGGCTGTTCAGAAATGGACTGATTTCTTTGAGTGAAAACATCCAGAAAAAGTGCATTCGAGTCGTATATCGGCCCGATTCAAGGATCTATGCTGAAGTCATTTCTGTAACATTTAAAAAAAAGAGGCAAAAGCAAACTTCATTAGATCTTTGTGAAAAGAGTGAGCGCTGAAACATCTTCAAGTGAAGAAAATTTGACAAGAATTCATACATGGGAACATGTGCAGATGCACAAGGGGGCTGTACATGTATGCCCCCCGACTGTGCACATCCATCCACCTTCCCTGCTTACCTGAAGTCGGGTTGCGGGTGCAGCAGCCGGAGCAGGGAGGCCCGGACCTCATGGTCCAGCTCTTCTGGGGGACCCCAAGACGTCCCCGAGCCACCCTGGAGACATAGTCCCTCTGGTGTATCCTGAGTCTTCCCTGTTGTCTCCTCCTAGATGGGCATACCTCCTTAACCAGATGCCAAGCCACCTCCCCTGACCCCTCTCTGGTGAACCCCTCACCTTACCTCTACGGGTGAGTCCAGCCGCCCTGCGGAGAAAGCAAATTTCGGCCGGTTGTATCCGTGATCTCGTTCAGCTCGCAGGTGAGGGTAGCAACGTAGATCGACCGGTAAATTGCGGACTGTGCACATGCAAAAAATATTGTATGTTTGTGAAACAGTGCAGAAGTATGGTAGACGAGAGAAAAAGGTACAGGTGGGGGGAAAAGTGGCATCCTGAGATGAGAAGTACAAATGTAGAAAAGTCCAACAAGGGTTTGCTGAAGTACTGAAGACAGTCAAGGACTTCCAGGGCTGCTGAGAACGGGATGAAGAGAAAGGATCCAACTTGGGCCTTCAAGTGAGCCGATGGCATCTAGGGAGTGAACCTGGGTTCACTGCTGAAACCCCAATCAGCGGAACATCCGTGAAGGAGGACGCCCACTTGACAACCCCAAGGAAGCCTTCGCTCACTTAAACCCCGGAGTCTCATCGGTGCCTCGGGTATGCTTTTATAGAAGAACATCAACATCTAGTCCTACACAACAAAAACACTGGAATGTGCAAAGTACTCATGATGGGTCTCCAACTTCTTGTTTCTCCTGGGGCTTCATCCCGACCCTGGCACTTCAGCAACTCCTCCCCCTGAGGTGGACTGATTCTTATCTTCCTATTCACCGTAGCCTCTTGATTTGATCTGAGCTGAATCATTGTTGACGTCTCCCTGGATGCCGTTCTTTCTGGGGTTTGGAGGGGAGGGTTGTCTCTTGAAGTGACGCCAAGTTGAGCGCGGAAATGACGGACTTGAACTTTTCCTTCCGGTATTCCTTTTTCTTCCCTTTTAGGTCTCAACTGTCACTTAGTCCTGACGTGCCAGACAACACCCGGCTGAGTTCAGACCGTGGAACCATCTCCCCGCGGCCGCCTTCGTTATTTTGACACATGCCTGCACGGCTTCCAGACATCGGGAGCGCTCCTGTTTCAAAAGAAAGGACGCATCGGTTTTCAAAGCAGCTCCTCGTTCCTGCGAGGGGCTCGAAAAAAAACCACATCCTGGTTCGTGGCGGATGGTGTGGTTGGGGGGGGGGGGGGCGAGTCCTGAAGGGGTGGGAAATCGGTACCTGTGTCGGCGCGAGTGCAAATGTCCTCCGGAGATACGACTCTGGTCTGGTTTTGAAAGGTCTCCAGACGGCGCCGCGGGTTCTACGCGGGTCGGTGTTCTCGTCACGTTCCCGCGAACGATCGGGTGTCAACGGCCTCGGGGTTTGGATCCGAAGCCAAGTCTCTCCGCTGCGCAAACAAGCCGTTGACATTAACTAATGCTAGGTGTCTTAGCGAGTGACCTTTAAACAGTAGTTGACATTAAGTGAAGCAAAGCTTCTTAGCTAGCACTACGCAAACAACTAGTTGGCGTTAAATGGTGCAAAGCTCTTAGCTAATAACGTGCAGTAACTTAAACTACATGTCTTAGCTAAGGCTATGTAAACATGTAATTGCAACAACTGAAGCTAGGTGTCTTGGTGAATGCCACGCAAATAGCAGTTGATATTAACCAAAACAAAGTGTCTTAGCTAGTGCTGCATAAATAAGTGGTTGATGTGTCTAAGCTAAGGCCCTGTAAGTACATAATTGACAACAACTGACGCTAGGTGTCTTTGCTGTTGCCATGCAAACAGTAGTTGACATTAACTAATGCTAGGTGTCTTAGCAACTGACCTTTAAACAGTAGTTGACATTAACTGAAGCAAAGCCTCTTAGCTAGCACTACACAAACAACTAGTTGGCGTTAAATGGTGCAAAGCTCTTAGCTAATAACGTGCAGTAACTTAAACTACATGTCTTAGCTAAGGCTATGTAAACATGTAATTGCAACAACTGAAGCTAGGTGTCTCCACGAATGCCACACAAATAGCAGTTGATATTAACCAAAACATAGCTAATGCTATGAAAATAAGTGGTTGCCATTTTGTGAAGAAAATTGTCTGAGATAATGCCGTGCAAACAAGTAGTTGACATAAACTGCTGCTAAGTGTCTTAGCTAGTGCTGCATAAATAAGTGGTTGATGTGTCTTAGCTAAGGCCGTGTAAGTACATAACTGACAACAACTGACGCTAGGTGTCTTTGCTGTTGCCATGCAAACAGTAGTTGACATCAACCAAAGCTAGGTGTCTTAGCTAATGCCACCAAAATAAGTGGTTGACATTTTCTGTGGAAAAGTGTCTTAGCTAATGCTGCATAAACAAGTCTTTGACATTAACTCATACTGAGTGTCTTCGCGAGTGACCTTTAAACAGTAGTTGACATCGACTGCTGCGAAGTGTCTTTGCTAATGCCACGCAAATGTTTGACATCAACTGATCTTATTGTCATAGCTAATGCTACGTAAACAAGAATTGACAATTACTGATGCAAAGAGTCTTAGCTACCAGCACGCAAACAAGGAGTTGACATGAACTGAAGCAAAGCGTTTTAGCTAATGCCAAGCAAACAAGGAGTTGACATGAACCAAAGCTATGTATCTTAGCTAATGCCATGAAAATAAATGGTTGACATCAACTGAAGCTAAGTGTCTTAGCTGTTGTGGATATTGACCTATGCGACGGTAAACGTCTTTGCTAACTACACCAGCATGATGACCGCCAGGTGGAGACCCTCCCCCGTCAGCACGAGTATCACCGTAGATAGCAGGGGATATTTTTAGCATATTAGCGGTGAGCAAAGTTGGAGGAACTTGAACCAATGTGGACGCAAACAGCAGGACTCCATTTTGCTAATGTCGCGCTAATGAACAGAACCAATTTCCGGCCAAATTAAAAGCGTCGCGGCGGCGCTGGATGGAAATTCTCTGAAGCCAGACAGGGCTTGGAGTCGGGGGCGGGGGGTCGGAGGGTGGGCCGGGTGGCGGCGGCGGCGGCGGCGGCGGCGGCGGCGGCGGCGGCGGCGGCCCCCCAGGCGTCGCTGCGCTCGTAATAACTGAATTAAAATTTTATTACGAGCAGCTAATTTTCGAGTGAGGAGAATTACTCCGACAAGCCGGATGTGTTTTTTTTTTTCGGGGATGGAGGGGGGGGGGGATCACCCGGACGCCTCACTCGTCACGCCGCTGTGTGTGTGACACACTCATGCTTTGAAGGTTGCCGTGTCTTAGTGTGTGTGTGTGTGTGTGTGTGTGAGAAGATAGATGAGCTCTGGGTTTTCAAGGGTAGGCGAAGTAGCAGGCAAGCAGAAGTAAAACAGCGGTGGTTTTTTTGGCTCGGGGGGTTCGGACGGATCCGGAGGAAACTAGTTAGCATCGGTAATCTGGTTAGATTATGATGACCGGATTAGGGAGGGGGGGGTTGGAGTGGTTCGGCCCAAAGAACCCCCCAAAAACATGGAAGGAATGGACTCAACCAAACTGTGGACGTGGCCCCCCACTCACTGCTAGTACTACTACTAGTACAACTCTTACTTATCCGGCTTTACGGGTACTACTTTTACTTCTACTAGCACTACTACGACCATGGCTACTGCTACTGTACTACTACTCCTACTACTACTACCACTTCTGCTGCTACTGTTGCTCCACTACTACTGTTACCATTATGACTATTGATGCTACTACTACTTGTATTGCTTCTGCTGCTGGACTACTACTGATACTACTACTACTACGGCTGAGACTGATACTACTACTACTTTTACTTCTGCTGCTTTGATTACTGCTGCTGCTGAAAAGCTAATTGTATCACTGCAACTACGGATACTACTACTATTGCTTGTGCACCTGCTAGTTCTACTGCTGCTTCTGCTACTGTACTACTACTATCACCACTTCTACATCTGCCGGTACAACTACTGCTGCATGACTACTACTACTACACTATTTCTACTACTACTAGAGATGCTACTGCTACCAGTTTTGCTTCTGCTGCTGTTGCTAGTACTACAGCAACCGCTTATCTACTATTGGTATTACTACTAATACTACCACTACAGCTACAACTGACACTACCACTACTACTTTTACTTCTGCTGCTTTATGACTACTACTTCTACTACTACTACCACCACTACAACTATGGCTTCTGTTGTTACTACTACTGGTGCTGCTGGACAGCTAATGCTATCACCGCTACGACGACAACTACTATTGCTTGTGCAAATGCTACTACTACCGCTGCTGCTACTGCTGTCCGGCTAATACTACTACTACTACTACTACCACTTCTACTTCTGCCACTGCTAATACTGCTGTACTTCTACTACTATTACTACGACTACAATAGATGCTACTGCTACCAGTATTGCTTCTGCTGCTGTTGCTACGACTACGATGACTTGTATGACTACTTATGCTACCACTACTACTATTCCTATTAACTTGCCGGTTAAACCTGATCTTTATTAGAACAATTATAACATTTAGCATCTGCGGCGCCACTTCTTCTTCTGCGTGGCTGTTTTTGGGACATGGTTGTCCGTGCTCTGATAGAGGCGGTTTCCTAGCATGAAGCGGTAACACCAACAAGGTCCTCCCGTAAAGTCATTTATATCCGTCGCCTTGGCAACGATCTGGGCGTGGAGACGGAACTGCACCGCTGACAAGCATTCGAGAACTTGTTCCGCTAGCTTTTAGCCCGCGATTAGCTTTATTTTTTCTTTCTCAATCGCAGTTAGATTGCAGTTCGAGTATCCTCTGCTTTTCTTGTTTCTCGCTCCCTCCAAACTTTCTTTCTGCTGCCCGATGAGGCTGCATCTTTCCTCTACTTGCAGTTTGTAATTTGCCGACTAGCATTTTCCTTTTAAGGGCATTTATGTTCAGTCTTTCTCAGTTGTCTTTATATGTTGATGTTTAAATTTAAAATTTCCGTAGTGCAGGATAGTAGGAGCAGCAGATACTGGTACGCTCGCGGTTGTTAGTGTGAAAATAACGAACGTGTGAAATAACTGTAGATATCTTAATATGTAAGTCGCGCTTGAGTACAAGTCGCAGGACCAGCCAAACTGAAAAAAAATGCGACTTATAGTCCGAAAAATACGGTACTACTGTTGCTTCAGCTGATACTACTTCTGCTATTACTACGACGACCACAAGCGCCGCTAACGCTACTTTGTTTTGTTTTGATTCCCTACTGATCTGTTGCTAACAATGCTATCGCTAGTGCAGAAGTTCCTAGCCCAGCTCACGCCCGCGCACGCTAGCGATCAGTTGTTGTACTTCGCGGACGGAGTACTCCGGTACCTCCGGGTACCCAGTGAAGTACAAGGCCCTGCTCTTCAGGTTAGCAACCAGAGGAACCCTCACCCAGAGAACCCGTCCGGTCTGCCCTCTTTAAACAGCCGAGCGTGTTAAAAGCTTTGACCCCAATATGTCCGGCCCGGTCCCTGGTGACCCCCCAACCCCCCCGTCGCCCTTCCACCCCCCCGACTGTTGCCACGGCGTCGCCACGGCCGTGATTTTCCATTAGCGTGTGACAAGACGGGAGTTTATAGCAGCAAAGCCCTGTGGAGAAGCAGGTTAGCTGTAATTATTCAGCTGATGGGTTATGAGCGGAGCGGGCTTGTCGTGCACACACACACACACACACACACACTTCCTGAGGCTGGAGAAGTCACGAGCCTGAAGCCCCCACACACACACACACACACACACTGCCTCCCTGAGGATTTTTTCACCCGTGGAGTCGCTCCGTGTTTAAATCACTCCGACATACGGCTAATCTGCCGCTTGTTACCGACGGTGACGAGTTGCCACGGCGACGGGACACTCGGGCGACGTGGGTTTTCTGAAAAAGGGAAAATAATAATAAAAAAAAAAAACAAAAAACCTGGGATTAAATAAATGAAGAGGTAATTCCCCGCTGAAGTGCTGCTAATTTGCAAGATTAGCAAAGGAAGTCTGAGAAGGTGTGAGAAGGAACCACTGCTAAGATCCAGAACACACTCTTGGAACGTTCACGTCCACAAAGACGCCACCCTGTAGTTTATATATCGGACCTCCTCGTTAAACAGACGTAATGAGGGCATGAAGATGCTGATGTGCAAATGTGTATCATCACACGGCTCGAGCTCTGCACTTGCGTCCCTGAAAACATGCTATTTTAGCTCCCAACATCCCCCACGGCTAACAGCTGCGTTGTGTTTTCCACACGAGACCTCCCGCAGATCTGTCGCTGTCATATTAGCCTTATCGGGCGCTATCGAGGTTAGCAGGCGGCTAGGTCGTGAAGTCGGCGGCGTTGCGGGTGGTGGGCCTCCACCTTCGTGAACGGAAGCAAGACGGGGGAATGTGTTGCTAGCAAGAACCTTGGAGTGTTGCAGAGGTGCAGTTACAGGTTATGGCCACTAGGGCACGATTTGCTTGACTATACCCACAATGCTCAGCTGTGAAGGGAAAGCTAACTGCTAACAACATTTAGCTTTCATTCCCTCTATTGGAACAATTAGCAGCCGCCTCGATGACCTGCTACATACGAACAGCAAAAAAAAAACATTTTCACGGCTAATCATGCTAAGGCTAATCAAGCCTAAATTTAGCTTTGTTTGCAAGGCACCTGGCGGAACGGCGGTCACGTGACCTGCCGACAGGGCGTCTCAGGTTGGTGTCGCGGCGATGATGAGGAGGACGTCGAAGTCGATTGAAACCCAAGCACCTGCACAACAGTTGTCCTGCTTTATTGGTTATAAAATAAAATATATGCTCTTATTTTGGATCGTATTACAACTTCCCTCAAGAAACAAGACGTCTTGCAGAGGTCGGGAGGTCTTTGTGCTCGGGGGCGACCACGGCGCCTGAAGGCAACGGTTTCATATCGACCGTCCATCGGATTCCAGATTTCCACCGGGTTCCAGACCTGAGCACCTGCAGGGATACGTTTATATAAGGAGAGTACAATCCAGCGGGAGTCCTCCAGGTCCAGAACGCAGTCCGTGAAAAGCTCCCGTGTCTTCTTGGATCCCGAAGAGCGATCGGTTCCTGCTCGGGTTCCGCTCGGGTTCTCTCTGCGGAGCATACGAGGACAGTTCTGCTTCTGCGCTGCATGTACAGAAGAAGGCGTGTACGGAAGCTTCTGGCTGATTTACCTGCCCCTCCGCCCCCACGAACGCAAGCTCCTGCTGCGTAACTCGGTCCTGGACGTCGCGGTTCGGCGTTCAAGCAACTCCCTCGGCACTTCGGGCCGGCCCACAAGCTCGCCGGAACTTGGTCTGGGACGGCGTCACTCGTTGGCTCCACTTATGGCTGCGAAAAAGGAATAAAAGGTGACTGACAGCATCGGTGGCAAAGGAGAAGTTAGCATCGACGCCCCGGTGGTTCTCATGGTGAACATCAGGGTTCCGTTCTAAGCTCGTCTTTTGTCGCCTCACCGTTCCGCGACCTCAGTCGGTTTCCCGGTTGAAGTGCTCCAGCACGGTGGCGTTGGTCCTCTCGAAGAGCCACTGCTGGCTGAGCGAGGACGGGTCGCAGGTGTTCATGAAGACCCGCCGCTCGCTGGGGCTGCTGTCGATGCAGCTGTTGCTGACCGGGTGGTACAGACTCTTGTCCTGGAGCCGAGGGGAACAAGAGGAAAGGATTAATAGCTGTTTTTGAGATCCTTGGGGTCTCCTGGCCTGCAGCCTGGGCAGAGATCCACACTCCCCTCTATCTGCCCACTCGGTCCGGCTTTGAATCCCGAGTTGTTCCCAGTCCAGAAACATAGTCCTTCCTGTGGTCTCCTCTTGGTGGGACCTCCACACCTCGCCAGGGAAGCATCCAGGAGGCTCCAGACAAGATGGAGCCATCTCTGAATGTGGAGAAGCACCGAGATGCCTGGATGACCGAGCTCCTTACCCTGCCTCTGAAGGAAAGACCAGATACCGCCTTCTTATGGTCACTACTTTTTGTAAAAAAGGCCTTGAGGTGACCCATCAAGACATCCGGATCCTAAAAGGCGACTCACCGGTATGCTTCTTTTTTCTCCACCCCTTCTCTGGTTTCCCTCTGCATTTGTTTCGGGGATTTTATTTTAATTTTGTTTTGGAATGCACCATTTCTTTCTATACCTCAGAGAGCATCCATCCAGACCAGAAGCTGCTCGGGCCGTTCCTCACATCTGCTGAGGTAAGTGATAACAGCGATTGCACAGAAGCAAACAAACCTCAGCCGGTGTAAACACTGGGCTGTGTGCAGAATCTCAGGTTGCTTTCACAGGAAATAGTCCAGGAGACTGGGTTTGAATGGGAGGGGGCATCACTGCGGGACTCCATTGGTTCCCTTTCAAACTGTACTTTGTCAAATGGACCAAACCATCTCAACAATAACATGCGCTAGCGACAGTCACTTGCCTGTAGCTGTGATGCCGATGACAGACCATAAACACCAGAGAAGAAGATACAGAAGAAGGAAAGCACTCGGTTTCTTAAACAAGGGGACACGTAGTTTTGGAACCTGAAGGTGTCTAAAAGTACTCGGACCCAAGGACCCAAATCCGTGATCTTGTCTACCATCTGTCTACTTCCTGGTTGCTACACTGTGTTCTGCTGCGCAGGAGTTCCATCTGAAGCCAAACAAGAACTGTCTTTTTAAGCAAACAAGAGTTTGTTTCTTTGCAGAGATGAAGATGTTGAGGTTCTCTTTGGGAGTGACCAGGATGGAGAGGATCAGGAATGAGTCCATCAGAGGAACAGCACATGTTAGATGTTTTGGAGAGAAGGTCAGAGAAGCCAGACTGAGATGGTTGGGTCATGTACAGAGAAGGGATAGAGAATATATTGGTAGACGGATGCTGGAATTGGAGCTGGCAGGCAAGAGGTCTGGAGGAAGACCAAAGAGAAGATTTATGGACGTAGTGAGAGAAGATATGAAGGTAGTTGGTGTGAGAGAGGAGGATCCAGAGAATAGGGTTAGATGGAGAAAATTGACTCGCTGTGGCGACACCTGAAGGGAAAAGCCCAAAGGAGAAGA
This sequence comes from Fistularia commersonii, assembly GCF_037954325.1. Classification (NCBI taxonomy): domain Eukaryota; kingdom Metazoa; phylum Chordata; class Actinopteri; order Syngnathiformes; family Fistulariidae; genus Fistularia; species Fistularia commersonii. The sequence goes on from NC_141318.1 coordinate 914,943, forward strand.
AGAATCTGTCACAGGGGTGCAGGACATGTATGACCGAGACAAAGTGATGATTGAGATGTTTTGGACATGAACAAAAGAGTGTTCATGTCCAAAAAAAAGCCGAAATTAGAAGAAGAAGAAGGAGTTTTTGTCTTTGATTCCTGCTAGAGTCAGTTAGAGTGTTCACACCTGCCCAAATGGACTGGACCATCCCAGAGGATACAAGCAATTGTGTCAAGCCGACACAACAGCGCTAATGAAGAAGAAGAAGGGGAAACATCAGAGGGTGTCTTATCAGGCGCTAAAGGTCTTTCAGTCCTCATGAAGAAACCTGCTGGAACCGGTGGTCAGTCTGAACTTCTACATTGGTCACAGGGACAGCCGTGCAGTCTGCCGCCAGCTTAAGGTCAACATGGCGGCGTACCTTCCTGTAGCGCCACAGCTGGTTGCCCTTCATGCCGTGGCAGTCGTACAGGGTGACGGGGCTGCTGTGGGACACGGCGTCGAAGCAGACCTTCCTGGTGTGCATGGGGTCGCCCACCCGGATGTCCTCCCGCCAGCCGAAGGTCAGCACCTACGCATTGACGACGGGGAATACAAGTCAGGTGACGCTGCTACGCTTCTGTCAGAAAGTTTTCCGGAGGCGGCCGTTTCAGGACTACATTTCCAGGACCGTGTTGTTCTTTCATCCGATGTTGAATGCAGAACAAGCTGTATAGATACTGATCTAACATCTTGTCAGGCCCGTCAACAGAAGCGGCTAGGAGTCTTGGAAAGAGTTGCCCAAATGTTCACCAAGCATTTGTCACAAAAGATGCCGATACCTTGGTGGCCAAATGGCATTTCTAGATCAAGAGGAGTGGCAGGGGGAAGTCCTCATAGCCCCAGCACACCTCTCAGCACCTGACATAAGAAGCTTCACGACCAGAAAGAACTTCCATGTTCTCCTAACGGTCGGTACCTGGCTCTGATCGTGAGTCCTGAAACTACCGCCGGGGTGCAACCGAACCCCTGGGCGCCTAGCGAGGAGTTAGCCGGCGTTGCTTACCTGCCCGTGGCTCCAGCTCACCTCCCCGCGGCCCTTGGCGCAGCTCTCCAGCCGGATGGGGCTCCCCGACACCAAGTGCTTGATCTCCATGCACATCCTACTGCCCGCGTTCCTTATCTGGAAAAAGAGGAACAGATTTACTGGAAATCGATCGTCTTCACCATCTTCGGCCACCAAGTGGATACGCGCTCCGGACTGAATACGCCGAGATTTGTTGCCATGGAGATTTGTAGAGGTTATGAGCGCAACTGGCGGAAGATAGTTGTTGTGGTTTCCATGTCGCTGGCATTGATCTTCATCGTCCTCCTCCCAGCAGGACGTGTCATTCAGACAACAGACGCTTAAAACGCTGCCAATGTGAGCATCAGCCCAGAGCCTGGAGGTGGAGCTCGCCAAGACCCCTGCGGCAGAGCTGGCCTGTAGCCCAGAGTTGGAGATCGCCAAGGACCAGAGTTGGAGCATACCTGGAGCTCACAGGTGGAGCTCACCTGGTGCCCAGAGGTGGAGCTTATCTGGTACCCAGAGATGGAGCTTATCTGGTGCCCAGAGGTGGAGCTCACCTGGTGCCCAGAGGTAGAGCTCACCTGGTGCCCAGAGGTAGAGCTCACCTGGTACCCAGAGGTAGAGCTCACCTGGTACCCAGAGGTAGGGTTTGCCAAAGGCAGAGTTCACCAGCACCAGGAGGTGGTGCTTACTAGGACTTGAAGGAGGAGTTAACTAGAGCCCAGAAGTAAGGCATGCTAGCCAGAGTTTGTCTGGGTTTGGAGTCAAAGCAGACTGATCCCTGGAGGTGGAGGCCACCAAGGTGGAGCTCCACAGGGTCCAGAGGTGGGCATCGAGCTGGACTTAGCAAAGCCCAGAAGTAAGAGCTCACCAAGACCAGAGGGTGGAGCTCACTAGTTCTCAGTAGCTCAGAGCCAGAAGAGGAGCTCGCCAGCCAGCGAAGCCTCTCACAGTTCATCAAAAGCTCTGTGTGGAGTGTCTTTGTGGCGGACAGCGCCCCCTAGGGGACGCTGGTGGAACTGCAGGAGAAAAAAAACGTCCCAAATAACCTTCCTTGGCCAGATGTGCTTCTAATCGGGTCTGGCTAGCATACCCTAATGTCCTCATATGAGGACCTTGCTTTTCTGCTTCTACGCTGCATCCGTACCTCCCCCCAGGCGGCAGCAGGAGGCTCCACCGGCGGGTAGTGCTTGGGCAGATCCCAGGCCACCTCCGCCATGAACCACTTGAAGTTCTTGCAGTTGAGGCGGCTCCTCAGCTCCTTCTGCGCCGTCATGTCGCCCGCCGACAGGTGGCGGTACTCGGGCCGGCGCTGGTAGACGTACTCGGCGTACTCGTCCATCCACACCTCCGCCACGCGCTTCAGGTTCTGGAAAGAGAGATGTATGACCTTGAAGATGGCGTTCCTCAAGCTGAGGAGGTCATCTGCTCATGAGCTATGAGGCTAACGCTAGCAATCCTGCACCTTCAAGAAGGAAGCAACTTAAAATTAATTTATAAAAATAATTTTAAAAAAATTATTTAAAAATTTTATAAAAATCATTTTATAAAAATACAATGATGGAAGTACATAAATTATAAATAAAATTTAAAATAAAATAAATGACATAAAATAAATATAGTTAAATTACAGTGGTGTTTGGAAAGTATCAAAAATATGAGATGAATAAATAAATCCATTCATTAATTGACTGATAAAAATATATGATGATATTTTCTTTCATTTATTTATTTATTTAAAAAAAATTTTTTTTTTTTTTAACCTTTTTGAAGTCAAGTTTAGGAAAAACAGACTTTCAAAAAAACAACTAGCGAAAATAAACAAAAATATTCAATTGTTCATACAGTATATTCCTTTATTTATTCATGAGACTTTCTCTATGAATTCATGAATATAAGCGCGTTCTGGTCTGCTGATTCTTTAGGTCTAAGTGTGTGTGTGTGTGTGTGTGTGTGTGTGTGTGTGTGTGTACCTTGGCCAGGCTGATCCCCCCAGGGACCTTGTAGGGAACGTACTTCCTGTAGATGTGTCCCACCCTGGAGCAGGGGATGTCCTCCATCCGACCGCCGCACATCCACACCTGAGGCAGGAGATGGAGGAGGAAGAAGAAGAAGAAGAGGAGGAGGGAGAGATGGAGGGAGGACCAATGAGAATCAAGAATATGAAGACAGAAAATTTCTTAAAGGAATACAATAGTAATAGTTTTTATGTGTGTGGGTGGTGGAAGGAGTCAAACAGGAAGTGGGGCGCCGTCCTGATTTTCATCTCTATTTCTATCTTGATTTCTTCAAAAAAAATTGTGAATGAATGAATTGCTAAATGCATCTGTCAAGCAAGCAAGCAAGAAAGCATTTTGGCTAGGCTAGGAAAATGATAAGGTAGCATGGGATAGGGTAGGATAATGATAGGCCAGGTGAGGCTAGGCTAATGATAGGGTAGGATAGGATAGGATAGGATAGACCAGGCTAGGCTAGGCTAATGATAGGAAAGGATTGGACAAGAAAGTACAGGCATAGATGAGATAATGATAGGCTGGGCTAAGCTAGGCAATTGCTTGGATACGATAGAACAGGATAAGCTTGGCTTGGCTAAGCTAAGAATAGGACAGGATTGGATAGAATGGGTTGGGCAAAGCTAATGATAGGATAGGATAGGATCTGAAAGGATAGACCAGGCTAGGCTAGTGATTGGCTAATGATAGGATAGGATAGAATAGGATAGGATGGGTTAGAAAAAGCTAATGATGGGCTAGCCTAGGCTAGGCTAATGATAGGAAAGGCTAGGACAGGAAAGGGCAAGACAGGATAGATGGTAAAATGATGGGCTTGGCTAAGCTTGGCTAATAATAGGATAGGATTGGCTGGGCTAGGCAAAGCTAATGATAGGATAGCATAGGATAGGACAGGGCAGAATAGGCTAGGCTAGGCTAATGATAGGATTAGATGAGATAGGATTAGATAGACTCAGATTGGTCAGGAATGGCTGAGATGCGAAGCTACACGACAGCGGTTGACTAACAACCCCATCGTCTCCCTTTCATTGTGCTAAGCTAAGTAGCGGGCCAGGAGCGCCTTTCCTTCCATCCACTCAAAGTGGGCGTCGTCGTGACGCCGAGTTGTCGCGCCGACGCTTGTCAGACACGCGCTGTCAGAGGCAGACAGTCACTAGCGTAGCGCCATGGAGGACGGCGGCGTCTAGTTTACATCGCTCACAGGTCAGAGCCAAAGACGTTTGAAATTTGCAGAACAGGAAATGCTACACCCCCCACGCCGCCCTCGCCGCCGAGTGGATATTTGCTCCCGATTACAAGTGACAGCCGCTAATCTGCTGCGTCTGTGCTTTTGTTCGCTCCCGAATTGCAACCGCGGAGGCATCGCCGGCGACGGCGCCACAACGCCGCGCTCCCATTCTGTCAGTCACTCGCCGCCGCCGTGCAGGAAATTCACCCTCGCCGCTCACAGGCAGCCGGTTCACGACGTTACCTTGAAGGAGATCTCGTACTGTTCTCCTCCCCAGATCTCCAGGCCCGTGTCGTAGCCTCCCAGCTCCCAGAACCACTTCCTGTCCACGGCGAAGAGGCCGCCCGCCATCACCGGCGACCTGGAAGACAGGCCGAATCACTAGCTTACATCCGGAAGCTAGCATTTCCGACGCTAGTCTCAATCCCGCGGCGCTTAGGACCTCGGAGGAATGCCGTCTTCTTCGTCTTTTTACCGCCGATGAGGCTGGGGGAAGTCTCGTTGCGTTACGGTATGACCTCCTAACCCCTCACAGGAAGTGACATCGACTTGAGGAGGGAATGCTAACGCTTGTGCTAACACGCAAATGCATAAATGCTAATGAATCCTGTGTGTGTCCACCAGTTGGGAGGTGATACAGAGTTCAAAAGAGCGGCGGCGGCGTACAGAGGCCCCGCCGCCCGCCTCCGCCCGCCATTGTTGTTCCAGAGATGGCTGCAAATTGCTACGAGCGCGAGCGTAGCACGGCGGCGGCGGCGGCGGCGGCGGCGGCGGCGGCGGCGGCGGCG
>NC_141318.1:925000-1132500 GCF_037954325.1 Fistularia commersonii
CGACGTCTTTCTTTCTTTTCTGTTCTTATCGCATTCTGTGTGTGTGTGTGTGTGTGTGTGTGTGTGTGTGTGTGTGTGTGTGTGTGTGTGTGTGTGTTAGTTCCCGCCGGAGCACAAGATTTGTTCGGAAGCCCCTCGAGATGTGTGTAGAGGTTAGCGAGCTGGGCTACCAGTGGGGGGCGCTATCGTACACAGCAATGCTAATTGCTAATGATACCGCGAGCTAACGTAGCTAGCATACGGAGTTAGTTGAGTCTTGTTTTTAGCTTCTTTCTCGCTGCAGGACGTCAGACCTCAGTCCATTTCTTGGTGCCTTCAGACAGCAGAGGAACCAGGAACTTCTGGAACCATCTCAGGTCCGCCTGCTCGCAGAGCAACGTCAACATTTTGGACCTCATGCTTAGCTAACGGCTAACGTGGTTCTTCACACAGCGCAGCCTCCACCTCCATGGTGACCACGGCGGTCCCTCAAAGCTTCCTTTGGAGGAGGAGGAGGCCACTTCCTGGACACAAACTCCTGTGGAACACATGCTCTTATCTCACCTCTATCGCCCCCTAGTGGCCGGAGGCTGGCGGTGCACGCATTATAAACAGCCGACTGTGAAAGAGGCGTCCTCTAGGTCCTAAGCAGGACCTTTGAGGACCATCAGGAGGAGGTGGGTGTCTAAAGATGGGGGTTGGGGGTCCACTAAGAGGCAGGGGGGCAGGTAAAGATCCAGGGCTGGGGGACCCCAACCCTGGATCGAACCAAGTAGCTGTTAAAAAGGACTGAACCACAGCAGCCTCACAGGGGGGGGGTTCTCCTTTTTATTTCAAGTCCACAACTCACTGGAGGTAAATCACGGCCGCCCCCTGCTCCACCACCACCACCGATCACAAGTTGTCACGGAGACGGCGAACCGCCAAGAGGTGATTTAGAAGCCCCAGGAGGAGGACGGCGCTTTTATCATCCCATCTATAACTCGGGGAAGGGGGGCGTCTGGAAGGGAACAAAATAGAGAATAAAAGAAGAGAAAGCACCGGCACAACGCCTCTTCTGGCCTCATGGATTCACCCTGCTGGGAGCCATTCTTCTAGGTTAACCTCCTTATCGACCAATGGTGCGAGGACAAGCGTCAAATTCACCTTTCGTCGCTGGACAGTTTACCGAGGAACAAAATGTGCACTATTTTCTGAGATTACGTCTGTCCAGATTGAGCTCTCCCGCCTGAGGACAAAAGGACAATCCACTGCACTGCTTTCAGAAGCCTGATCTCCTGCACCAACATCTACTCTTTGAAGGTACGAGTTGCTAGCGTGATGAGATACGCTAATCATCAATAATTCTACGTCCACTCTGAAAAAGTGACAAAGATACAGTCCTTGAATTAGCGCATCATCATCTTACACTCTGTAAGACCTTCATTTGAGTAAGGTCCTAACGGTATGCTCCAGGAACAGGACAACAAAAGGTCCAACCAATGAGATGTCAAGGAGATAAGTGACATCCTGGTCTTCCTTGATCATCTCCTGAACAATCCTCTGGACGGTCGTGTTGTTGGAAGAACGTTTTACCTCATGGTTTAATGTCCGATGACCCAAAAGACTCCCAGGGGCTACCTTCGAGGAAGGTACTCGTCCGGGTACTTAACAAGTGCAGAAACGAGTTCTTGTTCTGTTCCGACCAATCTCCACGCTTCCCCTCGTTCATCTGAATCTTCTTCACCCGAGAAGAAAGAACCGGCGGATCCTCTCATTCTGAAGGCCAAACAAACGAGCAGCTGCGGCGCCCCGGAGTTCTTCCGGCGCGACTCGTCTTCCGACGCATTCTCTCAGACCCTCATCCTGCCGACGGGAGGGGTTCTCCGATGAAGACCCTCCACCCAACCAGGCCATTCATCATTCTCCAATGAACCTCCACATATCGGCTCTCCAGGTGCGATGTGAGGATACAAGTCATGCAGCTGCCTGAACCCCGCCTCCACATCCCACAAGAAGATCCCCATTGAGCTTCTCCACTCCACGGTTCTGCTGTTCCTCTGAGGTGTTCCTCAAGGATAGCACCTGGTACCATGTATCTTTGCAGTGCCTCCTCTGGTGAAGCCCAAGTGCAAACAGGAGGGTCGCGAAGAAGCCGAAGCAAAAATGCAGATCATGAAATCAAGCAACGGTGACTTCTTGAAGAAGTTCCAGGCGTTAGACGGGCCCACAACCGACGCGTAGATGCGATGTTTCTTGACAGCCCATGAATTATGTGTCCAGCCGGTCCGGGCCCCGAGGGGCGAGGGCTGCTCCGGCGCCGGCCCCGGGCCACGGCCCGCCACGTGACCTGTCGGGTCGATGTGCATCCACGGGGAACGCGGAGAAGGTGCAGGAGGAATCTACGCATGGTGTTCACCGGAAGGTTCGTCTCTTTAGCCGCGCCGGCTAGCCGCTACTAGCAAACACCGCCTTTCGTTAGATCACCGTCAGGAGAACCCGGAGAGGAACCGTCCTTCTGAGAGGCTTGTCAAGCGTCCCCTGGCGGCAGGAGAACCGCAGCATGTCCTTCAAACGTTCTCCGGATGTTCTGCCGCGGCAACATGGAGAAAGTTTTATGCTAATCGACGGAGCGGGAAATGCAAATTCCAAACGCTAACGAAGGATTCCAGGGAGCTGAAAGGAAGCTCTTCTTCTTCTTCTTCTTCTTCTTCTTCTTCTTCGCTTCCAGAACTTTCAAAGTGCCTGGAATTCCTGGATGTCTGACCCGTCTGAACCTCCAGAACCGGTGGCAGGACGAACATCTCATTACCGTGGAGACAGGACGGGAGCGGCGTCCTTGGGGAGGAGCTAATTAAGCAAGAATTAGACACGTCCTTTCGACACACACACACACACACACACACACACACACACACACACACACACAGTTGGGGTTCTCCAGGTTCCCGCTGCCCAGGTGTCTCTCCATGTTCTCCTTCCTGGTTTCTGGTTGAATGGTTGAAGATCTGGACATTTGATTGACAGGTGACCTTGGATTAGGCCCCGCCTCCACCCAGTGTGAAGGACAGGAGAATAAATGAATGAATGAATGGGTTGCTGATTGGTGCCGTCACTCTTCCATCAGCAAGAGTTCAATGAATGACAACATGAAGGAAACCACGACTCAGCATGAATGACAGCATGAATGAAACCATGAATGATAAGTTAATTGAAACCATGAATCAGCATGAATGAAACCATTAATCAGCATGAATTAAACATGAATCAGCATGAATGACAATATGAATGACACCATGAGAGTAACCATGAATCAGCATGAATGAAACCATGAATGACAAGTTAAGTGAAACCATGAATCAGCATGAATGAAACCATTAATCCGCATGAATTAAACATGAATCAGCATGAATGAAAATATGAATGACACCATGAGAGTAACCATGAATCAGCATGAATGAAACCATGAATGACAGAGTGAATGAAACCATGAATCAGCATGAATGAAACCATGAATGGCAGAATGAATCAAACCATGAATCAGCATGAATGGAACACGAATCAGCATGAATGAAGCCATGAATTACAACATGAATGACACCATGAGAATAACCATGAATCAGCATGAACTGAACAATGAATGAAACAAGTGACAAGTTAAGTGAAACCATGAATCAGCATGAATTAAACATGAATCAGCATGAATGAAACCATGACAGACAGAATGAATGAAACCATGAATCAGCATGAATGAAACACGAATCAGCATAAATGAAACCATGAATGACAGAATGAATTAAACCATGAATCAGCATGAATGAAACACGAATCAGCATGAATGAAACTATGAATGACAGAATGAATCAAACCATGAATCAGCATGAATGAAGCCATGAATTACAACATGAATGACACCATGAGTGTAACCATGAACCAGCATGAATGAAACCATGAATCAGCATGAATGAAACCATGAATGAAAACGTGAATCAGCATGAATGAAACCATGTGTGACAGAATGAATGAAACCATGAACTAGCATGAATATAACATGAATCAGCCTGAATGACAGCATGAATAAAACCATGAATCAGCATGAATGAAACCATGAATGAAAAAAGATAGGAAACATGAATCAGCATGAATGATGCCATGAATGAAAGCTAATTGCTGCTATTCCCAGCATTGGTCATTATTAAACTCTTGTTTACACCCGGCGGCTAGCTTTAGCACCGCAGTGCTAGGCCTCAGACGGCGCCGTAGGCCGTACCTTTGTCGCTGAAGTCGTCCACCAGGATGACCTCGGCGACCAGCTGCGGCGGCGAGCGGTTGAGGACGCTGTGGACGGTCCTCAGCAGCGAAGACCAGCCCTCGTTGTGGAACGGGACGATGACGCTGGTGTTGGGCAGCTTCTCGGCGTAGAGCCTCTGCCTGCAGCTGCACGCGGAAAATAAAAGCGCACATCTTTAAATCGCCGCTCCAGGTTCCTCCGAGACTCGCCGTCAGAAACAGGAAGTCGCCGGGTCGTTCCGGGTCTCACTTCGGGTGTCGGATGTCCGGGAGCGAACGGTTGAGGGAGATCCGGTCGCTGACGTAGATGTTGAAGCCGTTCTCCCTGTAGGCCTGGTCCACCTGCTCGGCCTCCGTCAGAGGGAAGGGGCGCCCCTGCTCGCCGTGACCTTCGGAAGGACCACAGGTGAACACGTGAACATCAGCCGAGGACCAGGAGGAGACGCTTGAGAGGGTGAATATTTGTCGCGTAAACATCCTGAGTTCACGAACTTCCATTCATTCATTCATTCATTCACATGTCATATGGACATACAACCATCACTAACTCATTCACAACATATAAACATACTGTCATTCATTCATTCACTCATTGACGTGTGAAGGAGACATTCTACCATTCATTCATTCATTCACACATCAAAGAGCCATTCATTCATGAATCATATAGAGACATGCAAACATCCATTCACTCATTCATTCACATGTCATATCATGGTACAAAACTATTCATTCACTCATTCACGACTCATGCAGAGACATACGGTTATTCATTCACTCATTCATTCACACATCATATCACGATGCTAAACTATTCATTCACTCATTCACGACTCATGTAGAGACATACAGCTATTCATTCACTCATTCATTCACACATTATAGAGACATCGATCATTCACTCATTCATTCATGAACCATGTAGAAACATGCAAGCATCCATTCACTTATTCATTCACATGTCGTACAGACATGAAAAACTATTCATTCACTCATTCACGACTCATGTAGAGACACACAACCATACATCCATTCATTCATTCATGAACCATATGGAAACATGCAACCATCCATTCACTCATTCATTCACATGTCATATCATGTTACAAAACTATTCATTCACTCATTCACGGCTCATGTAGAGACATAAAGTTATTCATTCACTCATTCATTCACAAATTATAGAGACATACAACCATTCATTCATTCATCCATTCATTCACTCATATATCATAGAGACATATGACCATTCACTCATTCATTCATGAACCATAAAGAAACATGCAACCATCCATTCACTCATTCATTCACGTGTCATTTGGACATATGACCATTCACTCATTCATACACATGTTGACGTACAACCATTCATTCATTCATCTATTCACATGCCCCATAGAAATATGTGACTATTTATTCACCCATTCACATGCCATATAGAGACATACAACCGTTTATTCACAAACATGTATAGACCTGCAACCATTCACTCATTCATTAACACATGCAACCATTCATTCACTCACTCATTCATTCATAAACATACAGAAACATACAACCATTCATTCATTCATTCACACGGCATGTTGAAACACACAACCATTCACAAAACTATTAATTCACTCATTCATGAACCACTCATTCACTCACACATTGATTCATTCATTCACTCGTTCACTCATTCACACGTCACGATGCTAAACTATTCATTCACTCATTCACGGCTCACATGGAGACATAAAGCCATTTATTCACTCATTCATTCATAAACCATATCGAGAAAAACAAACATTCATTCATTCATTCGTAAACACTTCATTTCCAGATACAAAACCATTCATTCACACGTTCACGCGCCACATAGAAACATACGACCGCTCATTCACTCATTCATCCATGCGGTTCAACCATCCGCGCTCTCAAACAGGAAGTAGTTTCCTGTGAACCTTGACCTTTCGTTGCCCCGGCAACCATTAGTCGGAGATGATCCGTTTGTATTCCTGAAGGAATTAGCATCGGAGAAATAGCTGCCTTCGGAGATAAACCCCTTCACTTAGCGCCCGACTTTTTTCCGTCGTAATCACAAAAAAAAAAAAAAAATAAAAATTTGTAACTAAACAGTTTCACGTTGTTTTGAATAAGATGACATAAATTACAACTTAGGATAATTCAAACTAAGATAAGATAATAAGATTAGATCGGATAAGATGCCATAAATAATGAGATACAACACATAAATAATAAGTCATGGCAGTCGTAGAAGGAATAAGTATGAATAAAGTTACAAGATAATTTAAGATAAGATAAGATAGAATAGATGAGATCGTTCAAGATAAGAAACAATAAGTTCGTATAAGAATCAATAAGCCGAGGTGAGATAAGACGGGATGAATCGAGGCCAGATAAGAAAAAATAAGATGAGACAAAGTCAGAAACACTAAGATAAGAAAAAGGAAAATAAGTTATGAAAGTTATGAAAGATAAGAAATAATAAGTTAAGATACGAAACAATAAGATAAGATATGAAATACTGAATTTAGAAAAGAAATAATATGTTAAGATAAGAAACAATAAGTTAAGATAAGAAATAATACATTAAGATTAGAATAAGTTAAGATAAGAAAAAAAAAGATAAAATACAAAATTATTAATTGAGATAAGAAATAGATTAAGATCAGAAAAACACAAGATAAAATACAAAATAATAAATTAGATAAGAAATAAATTAAGATGAGAAACAATAAGATAAAATACAAAATAATAAATTAAGATAAGAAATAAATTAAGATAAGAAACAATAAGATAAAATACAAAATTATTAATTGAGATAAGAAATGAATTTAGATAAGAAACAATAAGATAAAATACGAAATATTATTAATTTAGATAAGAAATAAGTTAAGATAAGAAACAAGATAAAATGCAAAATAATAAATCAAGATAAGAAATAAATTAAGATGAGAAACAATAAGATAAAATACGAAATTATAAATTGAGATCAGAAATAAATTAAGATAAGAAACAATAAGATAAAATACAAAATAATAAATTAAGATAAGAAACAATAAGATAAAATATGAAATTATAAATTGAGATAAGAAATAAGTGAAGATAAGAAACAATAAGATAAAATACAAAATAATAAATCAAGATAAGAAACAATAAGATAAAACACGAAATTATAAATTGAGATAAGAAATAAGTGAAGTCTCTCCATCAAGCAGACAGTGATTGACGACCGCTAACGCTAACACTTACGTCCTACACCGTTTCCTACACCCATTAGCAGTGCAGCAGAATTTCCCATTTCGTGTGTGTGTGTGTGTGTGTGTGTGTGTGTGTGTGTGTGTGTGTGTATGTGTTTGCGTGCACGTATACACACCGAGGCGAGCGGCGTCCCTCCTCATGGCGTCGTAATCATGCCAGTCCGTCCTGCGGACGCCATCCGGCCCCACCTGGGTCACCCTCCGCACCGCGTTCAACCCCTGAACACACACACACACACACACACACACACACACACACACACACACACACACACACACACAATACTTCAAACAAACAGCAAAATACTTCTATTCCAAATACTTCTGACTGAATAAGTAAGAGAATAAATCCACTTAACCCCTTGTGGGAGATTATAACTCGCGCACGGAGCAGCTTCGACTCAACAATTTTGGCAAGAACTTTAAAATGCGGTGTGTGTGTGTGTGTGTGTGTGTGTGTGTGTGTGTGTGTGTGTGTGTTGTTTTGGCAGCTGCAGCCAAAAATAAGGATTATTTTCAGATGAGATCACTAATCCCTTCATTAAGCCTGGCAGGGTTTTTGGGTCGAGTCGATGATAATAATAAATACTATAAACTACTTGGACTCATGAATGGTCGCCGCCACACGGAAACACGTGTGTGTGTGTGTGTGTGTGTGTGTGTTTACGCATGAATTCATGTGCGCTTACGTATACCTGTGTGTATATAATTGTGCATGAGTGTGTATGTGCACCTGTGTGTGTATGTGTGTGTTTATGAATGTGCGTGCAAAGGAGTGGTGTGTGTATATATATATATGTATGTGTGTGTGTGTGTGTGTGTGTGAGCACGTGTTAATGCATGTGTGTGTATTTTTTTGTGTGCGTGTGGATGTATGTGTGTGCATATTTGTGTGTGTGTACTTGTATGTATGTATGTACACGTGTGTATGTGTAAGCACACGTGTGTGTGCATGTGTGTGTGCACATGTGTATGCGTGTGCATGTGTGTATTTGAAATTGTGTGCATGTGTATGTATGCTTGCATGTATTTGTGTGCGCATTTGTATGTTTGTATGTGTGTGTATGCATGCGTGTGTAAGTGAAAGCATGCGTGTATTTGTGCACGTGTATGTATGTGTGTGTGCGTGCACAAGTGTGTATTTGTTATTGAGTGTTTGTGTCTGTGTGAATGTATGCGTGTACACAAATGTGTACGTGTAAGCACATGTGTGTATTTGTAATTGTGTGCGTCTGTGCATGTGGATGTATGCGTGTGTGTATGTGCGTGCGCATGTATCTGTGTGTGTGCAATCACAAGTGTGTATTTGTTATTGAGTATTTGTATGTGCACATGTGTGTGTGCAAGCACATGTGTCGACTATAATTGTGTGCGTGTGGATGCACGTGTGTGTGTATGTGTGTGCACGTGTGTGTATGTGTAAGCATGCATGTATATGAGTGTGAGTCCATGCAAAATAGTGTATTTGTAATTGAGTGTTTGTGTGTGTGCACATGTTTGAATTGTAATTGTGTGCGTGTGGATGCATCCGTGCGTGTCTGTGTAAGCACATGTGTATGTGTGCACGTGTATGTGTCTGTGTGTACACATATGTGTGTGTGCACATGCACAAGTGTGCATTTGAAATCGTGTGTGTTTGCCTGTGGATGTATACAAGTGTGTATGTGCAAGCACGCGTATATATACGTGTCTGTGAGTGTTTGTGCACATATGTGCATGTGTGTGTGCACATGTGTGTATTTGTAATTGTGTATGTGTGTGTGTGTGTGTGTGTAAAATGTGCAGGTGAGCAGCAGATTGTGATATTCAAGGAAAGCAGGAGTTGCAAGTGAAGGAACCAGCAAGAAGAGGAGCGCCTTCTTCCTGCCGCTCTCTCTCACACACACACACACACACACACACACACACACACACACACACACACACACACACACACACACACACAGATGCAGATAGGGCAAACAGCCGGCGGAGAATTGAACTAACAGGCAAAATGTCGGAGTCACTCAGCGCTGAGATGCAGGAGAATGGAACTGGACGCTGCATTAATCCGGAATATTCTCTCTCTCTCTTTCTTTCTCTCTCTTTCTTTCTCTCTCTCTCTCTCTGTCCGTCAGGCCCGGCTGCCGTCCAGAGGCCGATTAATTCTCCTTCGCTTCCATTGAATTAAGTTCAATTCCCTTCGAGTTTACTGTCACTCTGCAGCACGCCGGCTTGTGGCACAAGTGCTGTGGCATTGTGTGTGTGTGTGTGTGTGTGTGTGTGTGTGTGTGTGTGTGTGTGTGTGGACGTTCTCTTGCAGAGGCATCCCGCAGATGAAGGGTAAGGAAGTGCGATAAGTGAAAGGGGGATTCACTTGTTCACCGGCACTTGGGTTAAATCACAGTCCGATTAGCTGTTAGCATGCAGTCATTGTTCTTAATCTTAATCTACATCTTAATTGGCAGGTAATTCAATCTCAGATTATACAGTTCTTAATCTCAATCTTAATCTTAGCCCTCGTCGGAACAAAAATCCAATCGCAGTCCGATTAGCTGTTAGCGTACAGGTCTTAATCTTAGTCTTAACCTAAATTTTAATCTTTAATCCCAATCTTGATATGCAAATATGTCACATCACAGATCCATTAGCTGTTAGCATACAGGTCTTAATCTCAATTTTAATCTAATCTGATCTCTCATACAGTGTTTAGCCTTAAACTTTATCTTAATTTTAATCTTAACCTTCATCGGAACATAAATCCAATAACAGTCCGATTAGCTGTTAGCATACAGTTTTACTTTTAACTTAATCTTAAAATGTAATCACAATCTTAAGATACAAATATATAAAATCCCAGACCGTTTTGCTGTTAGCATACATTTCTTGATCTTAATCTTAAATTCTCATAAAACTCTTAAACTGAAACGTCACATAAATCCAGGAATTAGCTGTTAGCATAGATTTCTTGATCTTTATCTTAATTTAAGCCTTGAACCTAAATCTTAAGCACTCAATAGATCTAAACACAGTCCGATTAGCGGTTAGCATATGTTCATTAATCTTAATCTTAATCCTTTGAGTGACACCCTGAGTCAACTCGCGTTCATGCTAATTTTGGGATCGCTGAGCTGGTGGCTTGTCGATGCTAATCTGGCCACCGCCGCCACGCCGCCCTCCGTTCTCCCATCTGCAGTTGTTTTTCTCCACCGAGAAGAACCTTCACGTTCACCTTGGAAGAGTCCAATCATGATCCAGGGGACCCCGGAGGGGGCGGAGGAATCGACCGCTAACCCCCCCGTCACGTTAGCTAGATGTTCTCCGCATCAATACCGCCGTTTTGTATTGGCGGACGCCCCGTAATTAAAGAATGGCGCCTCGGGGTGGGATTTTCGGGGCGGGGTATCTTATTGGCTCAGAGCTTCTCAACCGCCATATTGGCCGCCATCGTGGAAGGACGGCCCGTTGCGCCGCCGTCATGGAAACATGCTCCTCCTTGCAACGTCGGCTCCCTAGTGTAGGAGAGCTAACGGGAGCTAACAAGAGCGAACTGGCTCAAACCAGATCTACAGGACCAAATACGAGCTCCAGGACCAGGCTAGCAGGATTTAACTGGCGCTAACAGCAGCTACCAGCTGCAAACAGCAGCTAACAAGAGCTAAACGGAACAAACATCAGCTAAAAGGAGCTAACGGGTGCAAAGAACAGCTAACGGGCGCTAAATGAAGCAAACAGAACATATCAAGAGGTAAAAGGAGCTAACAGGAGCTAAGTTGAGCTAACTGGATCAAACCTGAGTGATAGGAGCAAACACGTTCTCCAGGAGAAGACAGCAGCTAACAGGAGCTAATGGGTAAAAACAACGGCAAACAAGAACAAAAGAGCAAACATTAGCTAACAGGAGCTAAAGGAAGCAGTTGGGAGTTAAAAGAAACTAACAGGAGCTAAAATAAGCTAACAGGAGGTAAGTGGATCAAAGAGGAGCTCCAGGAACAAACAGCAGCTAGCAAGAGCTAATGGGTGCAAACAACAGCTAGCAGGCGCTAAACGAAGCAAACAGGACTTATCAAGAGGTAAAAGAAGCTCAAATCACAGTACGATTAGCTGTTAGCATACACTTCTTAGCCTTAAACTTTATCTTAACTTTACTGTGAAACTTAATCGGAACATAATACGCTGTATAAAAAAAAAACAAAATAAAAAATATATTTAAAAAAAAAAAAAAGAAAAAAAAGGACCCGCTGGGAATGAAACGCCACCTTGTGAGATGCCGGGGCTTTGCTGTGATTGGACGGTGAAAAGGTAGCGGAGGTAAATATCAGACCAAACGCCGGCGACCTCGGGGGGCCCTTAGAGGCGGCGTCCTTACGATGATTAGCGTTAGCTTGTACTTTGTTTTCAGTTAAAAAAAAAAAAAACACTAATCCCTGCCGTATTGTTCTGTGGGAGGTGTGTGTGTGTGTGTGTGTGTGTGTGTGTGTGTGTGTGTGGAAGCCATTAAGCTGGATTAGCGCGGTGAGACGGGGCCCTCGGGGGCCGTCGTCGATGGTTTCGCGAGTGACGGAGCTGCGGCGTTCGTTAGCGCAACCGGCATTTTCATTCACGGCGTTTTCACACACACACACACACACACACACACACACACACACACACACAATTCAATTCACAAAGTTTCTTGCAAAAGCAAGATGGCTGTCATTCATAAATTCATTCATTCGCTATCTCCGGCGCAGGCGAGGCGGATCGGTCCATTCTTATGCTAATTTGGGGAGATCAGGGTCTCCATATCAGGAACCTCTTGCATGTTCTTGATCTGTTCTGGAGAACCCTGAAGAACCCCACGCAGGGGACGTTCTTGTCGTCAGACAGAAACGCTAACGACAACAACAGTAGCAAAACAATGCTAACTAATCTGTTATTTGTTATTTTCCATGCGATCGCTTTGGTGATCGATAATCCGCAGATCAATAACCTTGCAGTTCGTTTTTCCGATGAAGGGCGGAAGAAGGAGACGAGAAGAATTGAACAAAGAATCGGTGGAGGTTTAGAGGGAAGAGTTAGTTTTAGAAGCTCGACTGATAAGAGCGGAGCGAACCATTCATCGACGTGGGGGGGGGGGGGGACGGATCGGCCCACTCCTCGCCGATCCTTGTCCTTTCGGCTCGTCTTCCTCTCCTGCTGCCAGCTGATGTCGTGAAGAGGAAGCTTTTCTCCGTCTTTTACCCCCCCGAGATGCAATTACCCATCTTCCACCCCCACCTTCTGCTGCGCCACAGACGAGTCAATCACCTAGCAAGAAAAACACCCGGCCAACCTGATTGCTGGTGGAAACAAATGTCGCTATTGTTAGCGCAGCTAGCTGCTCCGTCCGCCATTACTGTAGTCCGGTCCGGCTCGGTCGACCCCTTCTTAGCTTTCCCCCGCTAATACCTGTCGTCCTCTGATGCTACTTCCTGTGTCCTGCCTCCTCTCTCTCATTAGCCGCTGGTGACGTGTTAGCACGTGAGCGCCGCGCACGACCCGATTGGATCGGCTTGGAAACTCAAACTTGTTTTTTTTCCGAAACCAATGGGTTTCGGTGCCAACTCGCCACACCCGCTATCCCCAACTAGCCATGCTCAATGTCTCCTAACTAGCCAGGCCCGCTGCCCCAAGCTAGCCAAAGCCACTGTTAGCCAGGCCTGCTGTGACCAAATAGCCAAGCCTCCTGTCTCCACTAACCCTACCCATCCTGTTGTCTCCAACTAGCTACACCCAATGTCCCAAGCTAGCAAAACCCACTATCCCCAACTGTCCCAAACAAGTCATACCCACTGTCTCCAACTAGCCACGCCCAAATTCCAGAGCTAGCTATACCCACTATCTCCAACTGGCCAAAACTAGCCACACCAGCTGTCCCAAGCTAGCCAAAGCCACTGGTCCCGAATAGCCAGGCCTGCTATCGCCAACTAATCAAGTCTGCTATCTCCACTAGCCCTACCTTCCCTGTTGTCTCCACCTAGCCACGCCCAACTGTCCCAAACTAATCACACCCACTGTCCCGAGCTACCAAAGCTACTGTTCCCAACTAGCCAGGCACACTTTCTACAACTAGCCGCACCTGCTAGCTCCAACTAGCCGTGCCCACTGCCTCAAAAAGTCCTGCCCAACTAGACACACCCAATTGCCCCAACTTCCTGGACCCACTGCCTCTAACTAGCCACACCCGCTATCCCCAAACTAGCCACGTCTCTGTCTCCAACTAGCCACGCCCGCTACCTCTAATGGACCAACCCCATGAGCCCATGAGCCCATGAGCCCATGAGCCCATGAGCCCATGACTCCAGCCTTAAAGACGGACGCGGCAAAGCAACTGTGACGTCCGTGATGTCCCTGAAGGTGTCATCATGGAGCAGGCTGAAGATTCCTAACCTCCTCCGGCCTCTTCAGGACCCAGAAGGACGACGCCTTCGGACACAAAGGCAAAGAAACAATGGCGCAGACGCCTCTTCATTGCCGTCGACCATTTGTAGTCCATTTGTAGTCCATTTGTAGTCCAAGAAGCAGCCGGGAACGCCACGGTCCACTAGCAGGAGGACGCACTTTTTAGTCATGTAGGCACAATGGCAGGAAGTGCATGTCAGCCGGGGGAGCGCAAACAGGAAGTGCATCTCGGCGAGAGGCGTGCAAACAGGAAGTGCATCTTGGCAAGGGGCACACAAACAGGAAGTGCATCTTGGCGAGGGACGTGCAAACAGGAAGTGCACATAGGCCAGGGACGCGGAAACAGGAAGTGCCTTCTGCCGAGGGGCGTGCAAACAGGAAGTGCACGTAGGCCAGGGATGTGGAAACAGGAAGTGCCTTTTGCCGGGGGCGCCCAAACAGGAAGTGCATCCTGGCGAGGGGAGCTTAAACAGGAAGTGCATTTTGGCTCTTGCTAGAAAATCCAAAAGCAGATGGGACAGAAATGAGATGATAAGGTTCCTTGTTCTTGGACACACACACACACACACACACACACACACACACACACACACACACACACACACACACACACACACACACGATATCTAAAAAATGCCCACCTCTGTATTTCCCGAGAGGAGTGGCAGGTGAAGAAGTCAGGATTAGAGCGCCGGCTAACGTGCCGTTACGCTGGAAAACACACTCGTTACTGGCCTCCAGCTGCCTGCATGTGTGTGTGTGTGTGTTTGTGTGTGTCAATCATACACACACACAAACACACACACACTCACACACACATTCAGAGAGGCTGTTCCTGCTTTTAAACGTCCACCTCGTCTCCGCTCGGCCGAAAACAAGCCAATAATCTCGCCTCCGTTTAATCAACTCCTGCGCATAAACAAACCCGGCAACGTCGGGGACGCCAGTGTGTGTGTGTGTGTGTGTGTGTGTGTGTGTGTGTGTGTGTGTGTGTGTGAGTGTGTGTGTGTGTGTTGAATGAAAATCGTGCATGTTCACAAGAACTCTAGCCAGTGTTTCCTTTTAGCGCGCTGCTAGCACGGCTACGGCTGATCTGGGAGGGGGCGGGGCTTAAAGAATAAGGGGGCGGAGCCTCTGGAGGAAACGAGCAGATGATGGACAGGTGAGGAACATCAGGGTGGTGGGCGGGGCTAATCCCAGCCTGTCAATCAAAGTCCAACCATGATGCAGAGTCTGGAAGGAACCTACTGACCGCTTCTGGGAGGACGGAGAACCCTGGAGAACCCTGGAGAACCCTGGAGAACCCATGGAGGGAACCCAGGAAGGAAAAGGTGGTGAGAAGTCACGCAGGAGAACATGGAGAAACCCACAGAGGAGAAGATGGAGAGCATCCAGGCTGGAGAACATGGTGGGAACCCAAGAAGGAGAACATGGGGAGAACATGAGGATCCATGCCGTGGTGCCACCAGGTCCTTCAAACTCAGCGTGTCAGAAGGTACTCTGTGTACTCAGAGTACTTTGAGGGTATGAATGCCCCCCCGCCCTCTTCTGGGCACGTGCAGAAGAACATGCTCATCATCAGGATGAGCAACCAGAGTCACCACAGCACCCCTGTGATGTTTCACTGTGAGGAGTCTGTCTCCACCTCCGTCTCCACCTCCACCTCCATCTCCATCTCCACCTCCATCTCCACCTCCATCTCCATCTCCAACTCCACATCCACTGCCATCACCCCTGGATTCCCACACACTTATCAGACATGGCAGCAGGAAGCAAAGATGACGAAGAAGAAGAAGAAGAAGGAGAAGAAGAAGGTGGAGAAGATGGGCTGCAGGACGTGAGGTGAACTCAGAAGAAAACAGGAGGGAGAAAGAGGTGAGGCTGCAGCTCTCAATCACAATTAACACACACCGATAATAACAGCGATAAGGACTAACACACACACACACACACACACACACACACACACACACACACACACACACACACACACACACACACACTCATCTCCGTTTTGTACACGGGGCGCTAAAAGAAATATTTGAAATGCATTTTTATTAAAAAAAAACTTTTTAATTTTTTTTTCTTTTAAAATATGATGAATTAAATCAATTGAAAATAAAAATAAAATATTTGGCATATTTGAAAATGTAAAAAAGGAAATGAGGTCGGATTATTTCAAGTGAAATATAAATAAACGAAGAGGCAACATCAAAATAAAACGAATAAAATGGAAATAAAATAAAATGTATATTTAAAAAAAAAGAAGTTAAAATGAAGTTAGATGAGAAAATTGAAAAGAATAAAATGAGAAAAAAAGGAGAAAAAATTGGAAAAAGATAAGATAAAGGTAATAAAATTCCTAGAGAGATAAAACCATGAGTTTAAAAAAGTCGTTTTCAAATTCAATTTCAAATTTAAACATAATTAAATAACATTGAAAACATCCAGATGTGCAGACACACATGCAAAAGAGACCAGGAGCGGTGGAGAACCCTCCAGAACCCCTCAAGAACCCTCCAGAACCCCTCAAGAACCCTCCAGAACCCTCCAGAACCCCTCAAGAACCCTCCAGAACCCTCTGAGAACCTTCTGGACCTTCAAGGAGGACCTCAGACATGTTCTCTACATGTTCTCCAGCCTGGGTTCCCACCCAGGTCCCCCTTCTCGTGGTCCACAAAGAGCCAGAAGGTTCACTGAAGACTCCAAAACTCCTCAGGTGTGAGTGAGAAGCAACACCAGGAGCTCAGATGATCCTGTCCATGGTTCTGGACCTGGACCCTGTCCATGGTTCTGGACCTGGACCCTGTTCATGGTGCTGAGGCCCAGACGGGCTCTCTCCCGGTTCTTGTTTCTGAACCTGGATGTTCTCCAAGGTCCTGGACGTCACTCTGCTCTGCAGCCAGAACATCTCCTCAACTCTATGGCATCAGAACTGGACTACAAGTCAAGATTCAGAACCCAGAATCCTCCAGAACCCTGTGAGAAGCCTCCAGAGCCGTCTCTCTTCTACTCACACATGAAGGCAGATGGTGGCGCCCCCTGCTGGAGGGAGGAGGAACTGTTACCCTCTGCTTAGAATCAATGGATGGATGGATGATGATGATTAGATGGATGGATCAATGAATGAAGGGATGAATGAGCAAATGAATGAATGAATGAATGGAAAATAAATGCAAAAAGGATGAATGGGTGAATGAATGGATGGAAAGATGAATGAAAGGATGAATGGATGTCTGTTAGATGAATGGATGAATGAATTGATGGATGAATGAATGGATGGATGATAAATGGATGTCTGTAAGATGAATGGATGGATGAATGAAAGGATGAATGAAAGGATGAATGAATAATTGGATGGATGGATCAATGAATGAAGGGATGAATGAGCAAATGAATGAATGAATGAATGGAAAATGAATGCAAAAAGGATGAATGGATGGAAAATGAAAACAAAAAGGATGAATGAATGAGTGAATGAATGAATGAATGAATGGACAAATTAATGGATGGATGATAAATGGATGTCTGTAAGATGAATGGATGAATGAATGAAAGGATGGATGAAAGGATGAATGAATAATTGGATGGATGGATCAATGAAAGAAGGGATGAATGAGCAAATGAATGAATGAATGGAAAATGAATGCAAAAAGGATGAATGGATGGAAATGAAAACAAAGAGGATGAATGGATGAATGAATGGATGGATGAATGAATGGATCAATAAATGAAAGGATGGATCAATAAATGAAGGGATGATCTATGAATGAATGACCAGATAAATGAATAAATGAATGGATAGATGGACGGATGATGGATGGACAAATGGATGAATGAAAGGATGAAATGATGGATCAATGAATGAATGACGGGAGAATAAAATCACAACCTGACAAGAAATAAAAAACTTTTCACTTTAAATTGTTTTTCATTCATTCATTCATTCATTCATTCAATGTTATAGTTCTAGATATATTCTATATAATTACACACACAAGCACACACACACACACACACACACACACACACACACACACACAGTCTGAAACAGTGTGTTGAAGGTCCGTTCCACAAGTGTGGATGAGAGAATTAATGGTTTTATGTCTATAAATGTATGAATGAATGGATGAATAATTTAATTTAATTTAAATTTAATTTAATTTAATATAATGTAATGTAATTTAATTTGACTTAGCTTGATTTCATTTTGCGTTCATTTTTCATGTAATTTAATCTTAATTTCTTCCAGGTGTGTTTAATTAATTTATTCATTTTAACATCTAAGTTTGATTTTAATATTTCATTGATTGACATATTTTAATTTTTTTCAATTAATAAATTAGTTCATTGATGAATTGGTTCATAAGCTTCTAGTATCTCCTGAGTGAAAGTATCTGAGATATCAGCCGCTTTTCCTCTGCAGGCTGAGGAACGTCCCCAGGAACCTGGACCTGCAGCAGATCCAGGACCTTCTAGGACCTCAGACATGTTCTCTACATGTTCTCCAGCCTGGGTTCCCACCCAGGTCCCCCTTCTCGTGGTCCACAAAGAGCCAGAAGGCTCACTGAAGACTCCAAAACTCCTCAGGTGTGAATGAGAAGCAACACCAGGAGCTGCTCAGATGACCCTGTCCATGGTTCTGGACCTGGACCCTGTCCATGGTTCTGGACCTGGACCCTGTCCATGGTGCTGAGGCCCAGACGGGCTCTCTCCCGGTTCTGGTTTCTGAACCTGGATGTTCTCCAAGGTCCTGGACGTCACTCTGCTCTGCAGCCAGAACATCTCAATAAATGAATCCCATCAGAGGTGGACCACCACGAGTCCAGGCTTCAGAACCTGAGTCCTTAGAACCCAGGGCTCCCTGGACCAGGATGATCCCGGTCCGACGGAGGACCTTCTCACTCTTCTCTGGAACCGGATCTACTGCATCACAAGTGGACCTGGATCAGATTCAGAACCTGACTCTCCCTTGCAGTCCTGGACCAGGACGACCCCGGTTAGACTCAGGACCTTCTCCGTGGTCCTGAACCTCTGAAGCCAGAACATCTTCCCCCATCATCAACACCTGGAGATCTACCAACTCCCCGTGCAGGACCAGGATAACAATCTGGACCTTCTCCACCTCCCGGAACCCGGAATCCCACCGGCGGAGGGGAAACAGATCCCGGCTTACCTGCCCCGGGGCGCCGCCGGCGGCCGGACCCCCCGCCGCCGCCGCCGCCGCCGCCGCCGCCGCCGCCGCCGCCTTCCCGTCCGGCGGGCTGTCGACCCCCCGGTCCTTGTAGAGCGACCACAACCCGACGTTCGGGAGGAAAAGCAGCGCGGCGACGAGCAGCCCGGCGACCTGAAGCAGCCTCTTCTCCTTCCGCCTCATGGCTCCGGTGCTCCGGGGCTCCGGTGCTCCGGTGCTCCGGTGCTCCGCGGCTCCGCCCGCCGCCGCCGCCGCCGCCGCCGGAGGAGGAGAAGCGACGAGCCGCTGCCGCTCCGGAGACGGAGAGCTTGATAAACGTCGCCGCTCCGGTTTATATAGACCGAGGGGGGGAAGCCACTTCCGGTCCCGCCTTTTCAAAATAAGATGTGGTGCGCGAGCGAGGCTGCTCATTGGTCGGACGGACCGGAAATGGTCGAATGAGGAAGTGGAAAAGACAAAGTCAACGAACAGAGGAATTAATGATAACAACGATTGTTAACATGATCATTTTAAAGTTGGTTATTTTAAGTAGCGGGAGGTGTTTTATGGTTATATTATTCCCTTAAAACTTAACTTTCTAACTAATAATAAAAAAGTAAACCAAAAAATATAACGATCATAACAACAATAAAAAAATTAAAATTTGGATGATAAAGTCTATTAGTAGCAGAAGAATTTTTGGGAGAAGTTCTCCAGGTAATATTATTCATTTTAAACTTATTTATATCTTAATTAACATCTTCATTATGCTTTGCATAATTATTGTGATCTATATTATTATTAGTAGAAGTTATTGTGGGTCTGACAGTAGAGTATTTCATTTAAATCATTTTTTTGCTCAACTTAGAATGATTTTGTCAATATTATTATTGTTGTAGCAGTAGTTGATGGGCCAGTCGAATTATTTTCAGCAAATCTTTATTATTATCATAAAAAAAATAATAACTATTATCGTCAACATCAAATTATTATAATTATTATTGTTATTGCTAGTATTAGTCAATTGGTCGTAGTCGGTCTGGTGGTTGTATGTTTCATTCAAATCTTTTATTCTATTTTATGTTATTTTATTTATTTATTACTTGTATTTTCATCATCATCATTACTACTACTACTAGTACTGTTATTATTATTATTATTATTATTATAACTCTATTTTGGGAATCATATGATATGTTGTATTCCATTCTATTTATTTTATTAATGTCAATTAACTTTGCTCAAAATTAATTCACTAATTAAGTCATGAATTAATCATTGAGCGATAAATCCCCCGACTTATTCATCAATCTATTTGCTATAAGGTCAAACGTCTGCCTTCTGTCTATTTTTTCACTTCAACTTTCTCTCTGCGCACGTTAAAGCAGACTTTTTATTTTGAAGTTTGATGTCTTCCTGTGCTTTTCTGTTTCTTCCTCTCACGCTTGACATTTTTAAATATTTCAAATATATATGTATGTATTATAGAAAAGCAGTGGAGCGAGGACGGACCCCTGCAATCCACCTTGTAAAATATTCCCACTAGTTCGAATCTATTACGATTATTTTCAAGTGAGCGTTCTAATTAATCTTCTTTCAAGGCTCTGCTGCGGCCAAGGAGGTCACCAGCACGCAGAAAAAAACAAGGAATTAAACAAAAAAAAAAAGAAAATCAGAGCGAATCCCAGAGACGTCCGTGTCTGGATAAAATCCCCTGCTGTCAATATTGTTTAAGCAACTAGAAAAAAAAAGATTTTAAACGTGAAGAAGGGCTGTATACAACAGGAAAGCACACCCTTGAGAAAAGCTTCCCCCCGTCGTCGCCGTCTAAATAGGTTCGGTTTCACCCGGCGCGTCCCTCTCATTCTGCAGCTTCTTGTTGGCCGGATGCCTCGCAACGGGGAAAAAAAGAATAAATAATAAAAAATGAAACCATCGTCTAATAACTATTCATGCTGAAACTGTGTTAACACGCTAGCTAAGAAACTTAGCTTCAGTAAACATTAACTGCTAGATATCTAGGACACTTAGCTTCGGTAAACTTTGACTACTAAATAGCATGCCACTTGCTAAGACACTTAGCTTCGGTAAACTTTGACTACTAAATAGCATGCCACTAGCTAAGACACTTAGCTTTGCTAATCATCGATCGCTAGATAGCATCCCACTGGCTAAGACACTTAGCTTTGGTAATCATCAATCGCTAGATAGCATGCCACCGGCTAAGACTCTTAGCTTTGGTAAAGTTTGACTGCTAAATAGCATGCCACTCGCCAAAACACTTAGCTTTGGTAATCAGAGACTGCTAGATAGCATGCCAGCAGCTAATACACTTAGCTTCAGTAATCAGCGACTGCTAGATAGCACGGCCCTATCTAAGACACATGGCCTCTGTTAACAGTAGCTAGCCATTAGCATGCCTTTACCTACTTGTAGCCTCCAACAAGCTTGTTATTAGCGGCTGTCAATATTGTTTAATCAACTAGAAAAAAAAAGATTTTAAATGTGAAGAAGGGCTGTAAACAACAGGAAAGCACACCCTTGAGAAAAGCTTCCCCCCGTCGTCGCCGTCTAAATAGGTTCGGTTTCACCCGGCGCGTCCCTCTCATTCTGCAGCTTCTTGTTGGCCGGATGCCTCGCAACGGGGAAAAAAAGAATAAATAATAAAAAAAGAAACCATCATCGAATAACTATTCATGCTGAAACTGTGTTAACACGCCCCCCTCCACCCCCCAGCTTTCGCTCACGTAATTTTTCTCAAGGCTACACTCACAGGCGAGGAACATAATTACTGTTGTCCATTGTCACCGCGCTCCTTATTTCTGACTTAATTAACACCGCTGACGCTCCGCTCGCTATCTGAATCCCGCTTTTTTTTGTTGTCATTGAATGTTATTCCGGGTGGGGTTTGGCTTTGGATAATCGCCGCTTCCATTTTTTTTTTCTTTCTCGATTTGGACGCTCCCTTTTGTTCCCGGGGGTTAAATTAGGACGCTGCCCTTCTGGAGGGAGCGAAAACAGACGCCACGGCCGACGCGAGCGCCGGAGAAATGCCAAGCCCGTGCCGCCGAACCCGCCGAGACATTATCGGGCCGCTAACCTTTAGCCCGTGGCTGCAAACCCATCCCCCTGCGACGTGTATTTAATAATTGGAAATTGATAAAACGTCCTCCTGGGACGAACGCCAGAGCAAGCAAGCAAGCAAACGGTTTGCGACGCCCATCCTGAGCCACGCTAATGCTACGTGTTAGAAGCTGGGAAAAAAAAGGGAAAAGAAAAGGGGTGATTAATGGGCGGCTGGCGCGTGGGATAGCATGTTAGCCTCCTACTCGCGTACAGGTGAGTGCCTTTGTGAATTAAAGGCTTTCATAGCTGCCATGCTAAGCAGCTAGCGTCCTGTAGCGACAATGCAAATTGCAAAAGGGATTTGGTGAAAGATGATGTTAGCGTGTTAGCATACAATGCAACTGGAGCTTTCTTGGGAGATGCGTAGCGCCAGGTTCAGAGCAGTAATTAGAGGTAATTATCATTATCTGTTCTGGGCTAATCATGAAAACAATGCTATCGTCCAAAAATTACAAAGAGAGATGACAGTTGTACAAAACGTCAGAAGACGCATGTTAGCATGCTGCTATAGTTGGTGTTAGCGCTCCCGAAACATGCTTGTCTACTTAGTTAAGACACTTAGCTTCAGTCTATGTTAACTACTTGTTATGTAGACACTTAGTTTCCATTTTAAATACCTTTGGCAATAGCAAAGACACTTAGCTTTGGCCTGCTGTT
Source organism: Fistularia commersonii (assembly GCF_037954325.1). Classification (NCBI taxonomy): domain Eukaryota; kingdom Metazoa; phylum Chordata; class Actinopteri; order Syngnathiformes; family Fistulariidae; genus Fistularia; species Fistularia commersonii. The sequence goes on from NC_141318.1 coordinate 947,873, forward strand.
GGCTAAAACACATGGCTTTGGTAAATGTTAGCTATTTAATGGTATGCCACTAGCTAGGATACCCACCTTTGGCATTTTTCAAACTGCTTGATAGCATACCACCAGCTGAGACACTTGGCCACGGTAAACATTGTCTGCTAAATAGCATGCCACTAACTGAGATGCTTAGCTTTGGTAATCATCGACTGCTTGATAGCACGGTGCTAGCTAAGAAACTTAGCTTCAGTAAACATTAACTGCTAGATATCTAGGACACTTAGCTTAGGTAAACTTTGACTGCTAAATAGCATGCCACTGGCTAAGACACTTAGCTTTGGTAATCATCGCTCGCTAGATAGCATGCCACCGGCTAAGACACTTAGCTTTGGTAATCATCAATCGCTAGATAGCATGCCACCGGCTAAGACACTTAGCTTTGGTAAAGTTTGACTGCTAAATAGCATGCCACTAGCGAAACACTTAGCTTTGGTAATCACAGACTGCTAGATAGCACGGCCCTATCTAAGACACATGGCCTCTGTTAACAGTAGCTAGCCATTAGCATGCCTTTACCTACTTGTAGCCTCCAACGATGTTAAGCTTGTTATTAGCGGCTGTAATTTACCTCACACAAATGTTAGGATTAGCTGTGTATGTCGATGCATGTATTGAGCTATCTATATGTATGTGTGTGTGTGTGTGTGTGTGTGTGTGAACAAGAGAGCGGGTTTTTTGCGTTTCCCCGTGAAACCGTCCGCATGAAATCGCTCTTTTATCGGATCTGCAGGAGCACATTTTTACACCTCAGTTAATTGTGGCCGGCCGACGCTGCAGCCATGACTTATCAGGAAAGCGGCGGCGCGGCCTTGTCGCGGTTAGCTCGCCGCTAATAGCCTCGGCACAGAGGAGTCAATCAGCGGCGGGTCCGTGATAATACCGCCGTTTCCTCCGGTTTGACGCTCCCCGAATTACCTGATTTATTGATTTATCCGTCTCTTCGTTCCCCCGCCGCCGCCGTGGAGGGACGCCAAATCCCCGCCACTTTTCAGGGGTTCGTCCATAATTCACGGCCCGGGGTGGATTGAGCCGTCACGGAGGGGGATTAGCGCGCCTGTCAAACGCCGGGCGGCGCCGCGGCGAGCGTGAAAACCTTCGGCGGGCGGAGAGGAGAGGATTGTAGGGGTGGGGGTCAAAGGTCACGGGGAGAAGGATAATGAGCTGCCATGTGAAACAATAAGGAGCGATTAGCAGGGGTCAGGGGTCACGGCTATAAATAACCAGATAGCTGATCAGCTGTCAATCAAAGACAGTAATAATAATAATAATAAAAGTGATGGCGGTCAGAATATCTAATTTGGTGAAGTGAAAATAATCTGGGTTTAATTTAGAGTTATCGACATATTTTAGATAAAATTAACGGATGATGAGAAAAAAATTAAAAATATATATCAATAAAATGGGGTCTGAATGTAGCCACGCCAAAGATGGCGGCCGCTGAGCGAAGCGGCCTCTCGTCCGATGATTCACCAATAATTCAGTTCATTAAGAGGATAAAAATATGTCGCCCCTCTCGACTTAATAACCGACGACGCTTGTATGACTTCAAAAAAAAAAAAAAAAAGAAAAAAAACCCTCCTGTTCCCTCAGCCGTCTAGATAGCATGGCGGCGGCGGCGGCGGCGGCGGCGCCACACTCCAAGGCGATTTATGCGTGAAAGTGCCCTTTCTTAATGCCGAGAAAGGTCAAGAAGTGGTAATTCACCGAAAGAAATTACGGTTGCACACAGCAAGACAGAAAGACGGGGGGGGGGGGGGGGGGGTGACCGATGCGGTGAGAAGAAGGGGAAGAACCTGGAAGAAGAATTTGCTTTATGGTTACGCTTTTCTCATTTGAAGCTTTCTACATAATTGCTCGGCCCGTCGGGCTAAAGCGTCGGCGTGGCCATCCATCACCGGAGGTGGAGGTGGGGGTGAAGCTCGCCACGCTCCGGGAGGGAGGAGCCCCCCCCCCCCCCCCCCCAAAAAAAAAAAGAAAGAAAAGATATTAGCGTGATCGCTAAAGAAGGGAGCGGCCTAGCGGAAGCTAACGCTAACCCTACAGCCGCTCCCTGCAGGCCGAGGAGGATCCGGCAGGTGGATCCGCCCAGGAGTCAAAGTCCAAGACCGTCCACAAAAAGGGGGCGGAGCTAATCAGGGAGGAGGAATGAATGAATACAATGATGCGTTCATTCATGAGAGAGTGAGTGAATGATGAACACATCAATGCATGTATGGATGAATAAATGAATGATTGAATAAAACAATGCATAGATGAATGAATGAATTTGTGAATAAATGCATGAAGACATGAATGAATGAATAATTGATAAAAATTGATAAATGTGTGCATGCATAAATGAATGAATGGGTGAATTAGTAAATCATGCATGAATGAATAAATAAATTGATGTATGAATGCATGAATGAGGAAATGAATGAATAATTGATGAATACATCAATGAATGAATGTGTGAGTTTATCGATGAATGAGTGAATAAGTATATTGATGAATGTTTGAATGAATAAGCTAATAATAAAGTGAATGTATGCATGAATGAACGAGTGAAAGAATAAATTGTTGAACGCATGCATGAATGATTGAGTGAGGAAATGAATGAATGCATGAATAAATAATCATAAATGCATGGATTTGTGAGAGTGAATGAGTGAATGAATGGATAAATGGATGCATGAATGAATGAATGAAAAAATAAACGGATTCATGAATGAATGAATGAATGTTTAAGTTAGTGAAGGAATAAATGAATGGATTGACGCATCAATGACTGAGTGAATGAATGACGTTTGACTATAAATATGTGCATGAATGAATGAGTGAATGAATACATGTATGAATGAATTGATGCATGCATGAATGAATGAATAAACTAATATGTCATATAGTGAAGGAATAAATGCATGAATTACGTTTTCTTCATTTTTATTTTCATTTATTTCATTCACTCATTCATCTCACACATTATATAGACAAGTTTTCACCCTCTCATCCACACATTTGTAAAATGTGGGTCTCCAAAGACCCTGTGAATGTGTTTGAACCGTGGGAGGAAATTGTATTCCATTTAATTCTATTTCATTTAATTTGAACGGATTAATTAATTTTATTTCATTCATTTATTTCATTGTATTCATTTAATTTATTTTAATGTATTCCCTTAATTTATTTCATGTATTTAATTGTATCCAATTCATTTATTTTATTTCATTTATGCTCCTTTTAGTTTTATTAATGGAATATTATAACTTTCCCATTTATTTTGAAGTGGAAGCCTCATTAAGATCTTGCAGAAGGTCGGATTTTACTAGCTTTTTTTTTTTTTTTTTAAATTTCCTTCGTTCCTTTCTCGACCTGGATCTCAGGGCGCTTCCGTTATTTTCCTTCTGAGCGCGCTCACTCCCCTCCACGTCGCCCGGCGCCGCCGCCGAGCGATCGTTTCCATATCGATCGACGGAGAACGCCAGACAGATCGCCGCTTATTCCAGCAGCTTTCATTCCAGCTTGTGGAGAATCCGCTGGAATGAGCGCCGCTCGCCTGCATGCATGCACGTGCATGCGTGTGTGTGTGGGTGTGTGCATGTGTGTGTGTGTGTGTGTTTTACCAAGGGAGGCTTCCTCCAAGCGATGTGATCGCGGGGAGTGTGTGCTCGCCTCCTGCATTCATAATCCCGCTGTATTTACCTCTGATGTAAATGCGAGCGGATGTGTGTGTGTGTGTGTGTGTGTGTGTGTGTGTGTGTGTGTGTGCTCTCATTTGCATACGGCAGCGAGCCGGAGAGCGAGCGAGCGCTGATGCGAGTTAGCCGCTCCAGTGCTGCCATCTGCGCGGCGGCGTTCTGAGACGGGAGGCGGCGCTTTGAGCCGAGCCGTAATTCCGACTTCAGAGAGCCCGGCCTTGTTTGGCGTCCCCCCCCCCCCCCCCCCCCCCCCCGTCGTCAAGGGCGATGCGTTTAAATAAGAATAAAAATCCAGCGGCGTGAAAATACAGGATTTAATTGCAAGGAGAAATTGGGATTATTTGACCTCTGACCTTTGGGATTAAGCTAACACCCATTGGCAGTCCCAGCAATGGATGAGAAAAGAGAAGCTAGTGCGTTAGCTGTTAGCTGCGCAGCTAACTATTAGCTGTCAACCACTGGGTAGGCTGTCAATCAGAGGATTAGATATCAACACTATGGTTAGCTGTCAATCACTTGGAAAGCTGTCAATCAGTTGGAAAGATGTCAATCACAGGGTCAGCTGTCAATCACAGGGTCAGCTGTCAATCATAGGATCAGCTGTCAATCACTTGGAAAGCTGTCAATCAGTTGGAAAGATGTCAATCATAGGATCAGCTGTCAATCACTTGGTAAGCTGTCAATCAATGGGTCAGCTGTCAATCACAAGGTCAGCTGTCAATCACTTGGTAAGCTGTCAATCAATGGGTAAGCTGTCAATCACTGGGTCAGCTGTCAATCACAGGGTCAGCTGTCAATCACTTGGTAAGCTGTCAATCAAGAGGTCCATCCAATATTCACCCTCTCATCCAGAACGCTGGGCTCCCATTGAACCTTCTGCATGTCTTTGGACCGTTGGAGGAACCCAGAGAACCCTGAGGAACCCTTAGGAACCCCACCTGGACCTTCTGGGAGGGGGCGGGGCTAACCGCTGCACCCCCAGAGTCATGTGACCTACAATCCGGGAGGAAGCGGCGCTCCGATAATACTTTTAAATACTTCATGTAACTACCGGCTGCGGAGTCAAAGATTGATTTTTTTTTTTTGAAAGAATCACACTTTTTGCCGTTAGGTTTTGTTGCCATGGCTACAAGACTGTGTCTCTGATGACCTGACAGAGGTAATCATCAATCTGTGGAAAAAGAGATAATGAGGGAAAAGATTAGACGGAGACACCGGGTTTATTTTGGGCTTAAACACCTGAGAAGTGAATAAGTTCATAAAGGTTTCTTTTTGATTATTTAAAAAAAAAAAGGATCCTGGCCGGGTTTTTTTTTCCAGCGGCCTTGGAAATAATAATAAAAGTCATTAGCATCATATTTAAATAAACAAACAGATAAGAGCATCTTTCATATACAAACAAATTACAGTAATTTTTAACAATACTCGATAGCATCTTAGCAATCATAATAATATGATAAATATTGATAATAATATTATCTGGCAAAAAAATAGAATTTGATATTTAAACAGTAATCATAATAATAATAACAATAATAATAATAATCACCATCATAATAAAAATCATATAATTAATACAAGTATCGGCCAAATATAATTAATATTATTGATTTGATAATAATAATAATCACCAGCATCACAATAATAATAAAAAAATTAAATATTGCTAAGAATGTTATCTGTCAGATAAAACAAATTGATTTTGGTGTTCATTGAAAAAAAGGAATGATAATAATAATCATCACCATCATCACAATAGTCATAATAACAATGACATGAAAATTAATACTATTATCTGCCAAACAGGAAGAAATTATAAATATTAATGATTTCAAAACAATTAAATCACCAGCATCACAATAATCACAAAAATAATTATTGAAATATTATTAAGGATATTTGGTATGAATATCTGTCAGACCAAAAAATATTAGCATCCGTATAATAATACTAATAATAATAATAGTTGTTATTGTGAGAAGCAATAGTTGAACGTCCTCATATGAGGACTTTGTGCGTCCAGCAGGTCGAAGGTGGATCCAGATCTTCTCATCTCAGGCGGCTCCACGACGCTGGACTTTTTTTTTCAATGCGTGTCATCGGAGCAATGCATGTTTAACATCGTCCAATCACGGCTGCTGCTGGGAAAGGGGGCGGGGTTTAACCCGAACGCGTCAGCTGTCAATCACACGGACTGCATTAAAAGTACCAAAACGCGCCGTGAGCTAAGCTAATCCACTAGCGTGAGATGCTAATAGAAGATTTGGACGTCTGAGCTGAAAGGCCACACGAAAAAAAACAAGCTAACTGGTAGGTCAGTGTCGGAGTGCTAAAGTTAGCTTAGCATTTGCACGGTTTTTCACTTAATTGTTCAATCAGGGGCAGAATTTCACACCAGAACCGGACAGGGAACGTCTGCCAGGGGGTCCAGGGGGTCCAGGACCCCTGGTGGGCCACCTCTGGATCTGATGAGTCAAAATGGTATGGTCCATTTTCACATCTGGGCCGTACCATTCCCTGGAAATCATATTTTAAGGTGGAATTGAGCAGGAAGTTGGCGGGTGTTTTTTTTTACCAGGAGTTATTTTGGTGCGAATGATTGATCGGCAGCTGGGGTTAAGCCCCGCCCCTCAACCCAGGGCCACACGGGATTGGCCGAGCCTATATGTTTATATAAACACACACATGTGCATATATAATCATTATCCCTCTGATGTTGCTGCATCGCCTTCCATGTTGGTTTTTAAATATTTTTGTCCCACTGCAAATTTCATAAATACCATCTTCAGCTTTCATCTGGTGTGTGTCTGTGTGTGTGTGTGTGTGTGTGTGTGCGTGTGTGTGTTGATTAATTCGCCGTTTGATGTGGAGGGAGATGTTTTTCGTCGCCGCTGCGAGATCTCATCTGTTTTTCGGGTTGTTTTTTTTTTTTTTTTTTTTTTTTTTTTTGCCGTTGCATGAACGTATGCTAGGCGGCGGCGCCGCGGGTCCCCGTCCGAGGACGCCGTCTGACGCCGTCCGAGGACGCGGATATTTCGCCCGCCGCTTCCATCCTTTCAGAAACGTGTTTGTTTCTTCCGGCGGCGCTCGGCTCTTTCTCCGCTTCATCCTTCATTTTTTTTTTTTCCTTTTCCCGAAAGACATAAACCGGCGTCGACGGGTCATTAGCGCTCTGTTGACGGGGGAAATGACGGCGGCTGTTTCCATGGATACGGTCCACCGGCGTGCCCACGCCGAGCCCGGCGGCGTTATCTTTTCTGTGACTGCCGGAGGAAATGGAGGAAGGAAGGTGGAAGCAAGACAGCGCCGCCTAGTGGCTGTTTGACACCAACTGACAGCCAATCAACTGCCTTCGATTGACCGCAGCCAATCGTTGGCCTCTATCTGAGACGCAGCCAATCATCTGCTTCCATCTAGCCCACAGTGATTCACTGCCATCCTTCAAGCTCACAGCCAATGATCTGCCTCCATCTAACCAACAGCCAATCATCCGCCTCATTCTTACCAACAGCCAATGACGTGCTTCTATCAGACCAACAGCCAATCATTGCCATCCATCAAGCCCACAGCCAATCATCTGCCTCCATCTAGCCTATAGTCAATCACTGCCGTCCATCACAGCCAATCGTTGCCATCCATCAAGCTCACAGCCAATCATCTGCCTCATTTCAGCCAACAGCCAATGATGCGCCTCCATCGTGCCCACAGCCAATCATCTGCCTACGTTTAACCGCAGCCAATCATTGGCTGCTGATCCTGTGATTGACAGCTGATCCTCTGCACCTTCTGACTGACAGGTGACAACAACTAAAAGAGCGCTGAGACGTTTGTGTTTAGTCATAATTATTATGTTGCTATGAGGTCGTGTTGACCTTGACCTTGACCTTGACCTTGACCTTGACCTTCGGCTGCAGGCAGACATATTTACAGCGTTCAGTAAAAAAAAACAAAAAAAACAAAATGAAAAGTTCCTCAGAGGGTTCCTCCGTTATTCTGTTCCAGAGAAAACAACCTGGAGGCGCCGAGCCGGCGGCGGATTCATAAATCACACCCGACAACTTCCAGATGGTCACGTCCTAATTCACGCTGGAGACACACACACACACACACACACACACACACACACACACCGGTTCCTTATCAAGCCTTCGCACCTTTGGGTTCGACGGCGCCTCCGATCGATCGGGAGAGTTAATATTATAACACCGTCTCGCCGAGCGCATTAATACCGGCTCGCGGGGCCGCCCTGGATCGGGCGCTAACGGGCCCGAGATAAAAACTCGGAGGAGGAAAATGCGGCGTGGCGCCGGAGAAACCATGGACGGGCCTCGGCGGCGGGTTCGGGGAAAACAAACTCGACCTCCGGCGAGGTTCCCGCAAAGCGGCGGGATCCCGACTGCACAAATATACCGCCTTCCACAAACGATGATTGGTGTGCGTGTGTGTGTGATGGTGTGTGCCAGGAGATTAGGCCTGCCGCGCCAGGCGGTGAATATGTATGAGAGGACACGTGCACTCGTGCTTGTCGGGGTGAGGAAGTGGGTTTTGAAACCCTTTTGGGCGGGAATGAGAGGGTGAATGTTTGATGTGTGAATGAATGGTTGGATGAGAGGGTCAATACTCGTATGCTTCTTTTGGAGGCGTGAATGAGAGGGTCGATACTCGTATGCTTCTATAGGAGGCGTGAATGAGAGGGTCGATACTTGTATGCTTCTTTTGGAGGCGTGAATGAGAGGGTCGATACTTGTATGCTTCTATAGGAGGCGTGAATGAGAGGGTCGATACTCGTATGCTTATATAGGAGGCGGGAAGGAGAGGGTCAATACTCGTATGCTTCTATAGGAGGCGTGAATGAGAGGGTCGATGCTCATATGCTTCTATAGGAGGCGTGAATGAGAGGGTCGATACTCGTATGCTTCTATAGGAGGCGTGATGAGAGGGTCGATACTCGTATGCTTATATAGGAGGCGTGAATGAGAGGGTCGATACTCGTATGCTTCTATAGGAGGTGTGAATGAGAGGGTCAATACTCGTATGCTTCAATAGGAGGCGTGAAGGAGAGGGTCGATACTCGTATGCTTCTATAGGAGGCGTGAATGAGAGGGTCGATACTCGTATGCTTCTATAGGAGGCGTGAATGAGAGGGTCGATACTCGTATGCTTCTATAGGAGGCGTGAATGAGAGGGTCGATACTCGTATGCTTCTATAGGAGGTGTGAATGAGAGGGTCGATACTCGTATGCTTCTATAGGAGGCGTGAACGAGAGGGTTAATACTTGTATGCTTCAATAGGAGGCGTGAATGAGTGGGTCAATACTCGTATGCTTCTATAGGAGGTGTGAATAAGAGAGAGAATGTTGTCTCTGCATGACATGAATGAATGAGTGAATACTTGTATGTCTCTATTTGACTTACAGATGAGTGAGGGAATGTTATTTGTCTTTCTACAGGACATATGAATGAAAGGGTGAATGGTTGTAATCTCTATATGACATGATGAGAGGGTGAATGTTTGAATGCCTCTATCTCTAGCGTGGATGAATGAATTCTCTGATTGACTTGTGAGTGAGAGGGTCAATACTTGTATGCTTCTATAAGAGGTGGGAATGAGAGGGTGAATGTTTTCTCTGCATGACATGAATGATCAAGTGAATGCTTGTATGTCTGTCTCTGACTTACAAATGAGTGAGTGAATGTTTTTTATGCGTCTACAGGACATATAAATGAAAGGGTGAATGGTTGTCTTTTTCTTGATGTCTGAATGAATGGGCGAATGGTTGTACGTCTCTATAATACGTGAATGGGAGAGTGAATGTTTTAATGTCTCTAAATGATGCATAGATGAATGAGTTAATTGTTGTATGTCTACAGGACATATGAATGAAAGGGTGAATGGCTGTACTTCTCTTTTAACGTGAATTAGAGGGTCAAGACTTGTATGCCTCTATAGGACGTATGAATGAGAGGATGAATGGTTGTATGTCTCTATATGATGTGTGAATGAATGAGTGAATGGTTGTCAATAAGTGAACCCCGCCTTTCGGCCAATGCCTGATGGACTAGACACAGACTTTTGCTTAAGCCGATTCGATAATGAATGAAAATTATATTCAAGATCTACATAACGGGGGCCCCCGAGCAGCAGCGAGCACCGGCCCCATTACAAGGCCAGAAACGTCCTTGTCTGCAAATAAGCGAACCGATCCGCGGTACAAGTTGCATTTAAAAAGGCATTTACGCCGCCGAAGGACCTGCGAGGGTCGGCGGCGCCGCTGCCAAACGCCTGACAGGAAACCGATTCTTCCCCGCGGCTCCGGGGACGAGAAGGAGCGGGAAATTACATTTGGTGTTTAATCTTCGCCGGCGCATAAAGAAAAGGTTTATTTATTCCCTTTCTTCTCCTGCCGGGGTTCAGCGCCGGGTTATCTGCACTCCACACACACACACACACACACACACACACAACAAAAAAAAGCGTAAACGGAATGAGACGCTAGGCAGAGGCGAACAGCGACGAGCGTAAACTTCGGCTTCTTTCGGTTCAAGGTCGGGCTGGCGGGCGGGAGGGGCGTTTAACAAGTGGTTACCTGAGAGTGGATGGCAAGGAGACGAGGACGCAGCTCAAAACCCTTCGCTTCCATCGGCCGCGGTTGTCGGGTAACCGTGGCGATTAGCCGTGATTAGCCGATTAGCCGAGGCGACAGAGATCGGGATAGCGGTCGGGAAACGAAGAAGTCGAAGGACGCTCGAGCAGCGGGATCAGTCGGCAAGGGTGCCGAAGTCGACCTCAGCATCTGACGCCCTCTAGTGGCGGAAGCTACGCTACTGCATGTGATGCTAGCTTGGATTAGCACAAGATGGAATCAGAAGAATGAAACATTGAAAAGGAGGAAGGGATCAGAAGAGCATACAAGTAATTCCCCTGAGCTCTGCAGCCGAGAAATACTAAACCCCGCCACCCCAAAACAGCCAAGTTGTTACGGTCCACTGACAACACACCCTCTTCAGGTAACTCTGGAGGACTTCAACTCCTCCAGGGACTCCAGCTCAAATCCAGAGAGTTGGACATACTATACCGACTTGCTTTCCAGAAGCGCTTTGCTCCGCTAACCTCAACCCTGGGTTCTGTCACGGGGTTCGATCCGTCAGTTGTTAATTTCCTTTCTGATCTTTTTACCAAAAATCCCTTCCTTACGACCAGTCGGGTGCCGTAATGAGGTCGGCCCGACCGCCGCTCTCCCGTTAGCTTTCGCCGACGTCCCGCGGCGCTAGCAGAGGGTACCGCCGTCACAATAACCCGGGATTACGTACGTAAAGTTTCCAAAAAAACGAAGCGAAGAGTGATTATGAGATTGCTAGGAAAGGCTGGAGAGGACGAGATAAACGTCTTTCCGGGGAGATGTTCTTGGCTCGGCTCCACTGGGAAGGTGAACAAGGGGCCACTTTTGTAGGCCAAGTCTATTTTCGGGCGACGGGAAAAGGCCGGAGCGACGTCTTCTACGGATTTTTCGTACAAAGAGCTGGCGTAGGAGCCGTCACCGGGGCGGAGGGATGGGAACGGTAGAAGAAAAAGGTGGAGGTGGAGGTGATGGTGCTTCTCCAGGAGGCCTCCGAGCCACGATGGGTCTGAAGGAACACGGGGGCCAATGAGTCCACTGATGCTTGACTCTTCGCACTGATGTATCTCAACGTCCGCAAACTCCGGTTGGACGATACCTTCGTTATCTGGAGGGCCAAAGACGGCCGGCGAAGAGCGAAATGGACGTCCCTTCCCATGCAGAACACTGAAGAACCCTTTGGACCCGAGAGAGGGGATACAGGAGTAGCAGAAGCTCAGCGGCAGCAGGACGGGAGCAGCCGGGAGGAACATCCGCTCAGCCCCGAACCTCCGCTTTTACTTTCATCGTTTCTGTTCCTGTTTACTGCCGGTGATTACGGCTCATCTCAACCCCTTCCTTCCCCGTGTTGCGTTCGAGGACGCCGCTTTTTTTCCCCCCCTATCTGCCAAATCATTGCTGAATGACAGCAAAACTTTGGCTCCGCTGGTTTTTACCGGATTACCGATCCCGATCAGGACCTCGAACGCCTCGCCGTGATGCCTCCACCCCCTCACCCCTTCTGGGAAACTTCATGCCTTATTGGATTCTGCAGCTTTTATCTAATTACCGTCAGATGATTCCCCTCAGGCTGAGCGAGCAGCCGTCAGGTGGCCCAGATGGTCCCGGGAAGTCTGAACCTGGGCTTCTGCTGGGTAAACAGTCACAGGAGGTGTTCCTGTGTGTGTGTGTTCATACATATTAGCATTTCTTTTGCACTTGTAGGGCTTCTCAGACCTTGGACTGCAGAGTTCCAGTGTCCAGTGGACTCATGGACATTTGTTCATTCGCCATACATGTCTGGCACAGAGGCTGGAGCCGATCCCCGCTGACACCAGGGCGAACGGCGGGGTCGATCCCGGTTCCGATCAGTCTCCACGGGGTTCAGGTCGCGTTCCATGACTTCGTAGCTCCTCCTAAATGTTGTTGGGGTCATCGTAGCACTGGGGTGCCGAACCGTCGTGACATCGTACTTCTGCGACCCTAAACACGTCGACGATGGAGGAGGTGGAGGCTCTCGTGGACCCGCTGCTCCCTCTGGAGTTCCTCAGCACACAAAGTGAAAGAGCAAGGGTAGGCTACAGGCTACGGGCTAAATAGTCGCAGCCGTGCTAAGTTGTAGCACTACAGCACGACAGTTTTTCGCTCAGTGACGGCATTCCCAGGCCAATCGGAGGCCGGCAGTCCGTCGACATCATGGCTCGGCTCGCTTGGAACCTCACCAGAGCAGATGCTACAAAAGTTCTGGGTACCTGGTCCCATCCCTGATGGACACCAGAAAGAACTCAGTGGAGTCCAACAGAGCCAATCGAGACATTTGTTGGCTGTTTTTGGACTCGGGGAGAAAAGAACAAGGAGGGAAGGAGGTCTGGTTCAGCACCACAGCTGCCCGTAAATCCAACAGGCACTCGGGATCAATAAGGCGGTAAAAAAGCCCGTGTTTTATGGACGGGGCGGGCGGCGATTAAACAGAACCACAAATTACAACCTCCAAACGACCCTGATGTGAAAGGGAGGGAAGAAACTCCTCCAAGCATGTTCGGCGGAACCCGCGGAGGCTTCTGGTCCTCCAAGTCCAGAGGACGTGGATCAGGCTACTTTTGAATTGTAAGGACGACAATGGATGCTAACACTGATAGCGATAGCGCGGCGGTACGACTGTTGCACCTCCGCAGCAAGGAAGGGTTGCCTCCGACCAGGTTCTGCGGGCTCACTGCTAGTTTTCTCCACGTACTCCTACCCTTTCACTGTCTAAATCGACATCGTAAGCTATTTCACGTGCAGATGGAGAGGCGTGGGGGAAGTCGATGCCAATCAGCATCTCCTAGACAAGGCTTCACCTGTAAATCGTCGGTGGCTGGAAAGGAAAAACCCCACCGAGTCCCTGGGCTCCTGAGAACCGCCGGAGCCGCGGCTGCACCAGAACTAGATAAGTAAATAAAAAAACACTTGTCAGGTTAAACTGTCTCCGCCCTGAAAGACGGAGATTGGAAAAGAAAAATGCTCTCCGTCGGGAGTTCCAGGGATGTCGCGGATCCAATTCCACCGGAGGCAAGAGCAATGAGGTCCTCCCTCCCGTGGAAACCAGACCTTGAGACGACCCCGGGATCTCAGGGGTTCCAGTCTGGAGGAGCGACGCTAATCCCCCCCCCCCCCCCCCCCGCTACATCCCCTCCATTAGCGTGGGCGCTATGATGAAAACTCCCCATCACGGTGGATTTGTCGGGCAGGCAGAGCGTGTAATGACGATGCTTTCAGGGTGAAGGGGGAAGAGGGGAAGCCTCCTGCCGGTGGAGGAGAGGGAAAACGGTAGAAGCAAAAAGAGAGGGAGGTTGGACGGAGGTGGAGGGGTCACAAGTGTTATAAAATTGCTAGGCTACCAAGGAGTCATGTTGATGGGACTCCTGGGGCCTGAACAGGAAGTCAAGGTTTTTGTTTCCCTTTTGTATCCAGGGGCGTCCCATCTGGTTCCTGGGAAGGTTTGCGCCTGCGGAACTCAAAGGGCCACCTGAAGAATCTCCTCAGAAGAGGATGCTGTTCCCTTGGTTACCGAAGACAAGTAGTGCGTCGGGAACTGTGCCGAGCCACGTTCGTTTTCGCCACCTCCAAAATAAAGGCCCTCACGCTGTCACCACGCCGACGACTTCCCTGGTTGTCTTGCCGGAGCTACCCGAATCCCTTCACTTGAGACAGCGCCTCCCTGGGTGGCCTGTAGAGGCCAGTCCATTGGTGTCTGATCTGAAGGTGCTCACCTGGGGAGGGTGGGATGGACGCAGAAGTCGCTGCTGCTTCACGGCAAAAGGAGTATCTTTGGCGCTTTCTACCGGGAGTTTACCGAGTATGTCCGCCACAGGGGCGACTCGGGTAGCCTAGCTCCTTCTGCTAAGTGTCACTTTGCTGAGCCGGAGTTGCCTGGCAACCTGTCCGCCAGGAGACAAGGCACCGCGCTAGCTGCGAGGCTAACAGTTAGGCAATCAGCACCGCATGCTAGCGCGACGCTAACGATAAGTCGAAGCCTCCTCCCACCACTCCGACTTGTTGCTGCTCGCCAGATAAAATCACAATCCGCACACTGGATTTCTGTGAAACCCCCCTCAAGCCGGCGCCGCCTCCCCCATTTCCTCGCGCAATTGACATCGTTGTTTTGGCAAACACTCCGCCAGGCAAACACAATCAATTTTCACGCCTTTTGTGAAGGAGAAGCGCCGCTGAAACAGCTGCTTCCAATTTTACACCTCGCCTGACGACGTGCTGATTTATGTCGCCGTTCCCTGACTCACTCTTTTTCATTTTTTTTTTGTATTTCACGTACTGCCGCGACGCCACCGAACCTCATAAAGCGCAGATGGCGGAGGTGCTTCGTAATCTTGATGATAGAGCAACAAACGCAGGCTTCGCTGCGGTGAATTGTCAGTGACAGGAAGAGAAACTTGTATCCTTTCCCCGGTGATCGAACACTACGTACCCTAGTCTTTAGCCGCACTTTAAATCCTTATATTTCCTAAAAATCGTGCGCCTTACAATCCCGATTGACCTCCAACCCGGTTAGTCCTTGGATAGGAGACCACTTGGGAATACCAGGAGCCATCTCTGGGTTTCTGAAGCAGACCAGTGCCCTCAACAAGACCAAGGAGATGCTAGTGGACATGTAGAAGGAGAAGACACCTCATCAGCCACTGCTCCTCCAAGGTCTTGAAGGTGAGCAGCATCAAAAACCCGGGTGTCCACATCAGCAAGGACCTCACCTGGTCCCTCAAAACCACGGGGATGGAGGTTTGGGGTATCCTGCCCTGGTGCGTTGGTCTGCAGGAGGATCACCAGAACTCCACTGCCTTCCCTGCAGAGCATCTACCCTCGGCAAGGACGATTGGGCGAACGATCGGAGAACTCGTTCTACCCGACTGGCAAACATCTGAAGCTCGTTCGTCTCCTCGCACCAGGAAAGTACCTGCACTTTGTGGGACTCAAAGGTCTTATTGGAACATCTATAATCCTATTTATAACAATGTTTACGCTCCTCTAACAGCATATATCCTACTGGGGAAACGCGTTTCTACAATGTACATGTGACAAGAAAACGCTTCCAATCTTGAATCCCAAAATGTTTCACTGCGATTATTGATCATCGGATCGTTCCCGCTTGATCCGAATCAGGTCCTTAAGGCTTGTGTGGGATTTATTTGGGATTTTATTTGTTATTATTTGGGGCGCCGGAGGAAGAAGGTACTTCGGAAAGTACCGGGTGTGCAGAGCAGAAGGAGGCGCGAGCGATTCGCTAAAAATATAATAAATCTTGGAAGCCATTTTTGATATCGAAGGTCAGAAAAATAACTTTGGGGTGCAAAACCAGGAGATGGTTTTCATTTAATGAAAAGGATTTTAAGCGCCTTATAGTGTGAAATATGCTGTACCGTCATTTCTGGACTATAAGCCGCTACTCTTTCCCATGCTAATTTATGGCTAATTTATGGATGTTTTTGGGCTAACGAGCTTTACGCCGCTAAAAAGGTTGTTGTTGCTCACCTAAAATAGCATTTATTTGGGATTTTATTTGTTATTATTTCAATTCTAGTATTTTTTTTTCAGTAAAAGCAGGGAGGGCGGGACTTTTATTTTCTCTTTATTTGGTAGCGGTGCCGTTTTTCCGGAGAGAAAACTAGCTTTCGCCTGCTGAAACCTTGACACTTTATATTTTATTGTATTTCTTATTCTCCCTCCTTCCTACTATTATCTATTATTGTTATGTTTTACTTGAAACTCTGGCACAACAATTTCCTTCGGAATAAATAAAGTTGTTCTTATTCTTATTTACTTATTTTTATTTATTGATCAGATTTAGTAACACTTGCGACGTCAGATATCTAATTATGTCATGTTGGAATACAGCGCTGTTCCAACCTCACGCAAAAAAAAAAATTAAAAAGGAATCTTAAAATCTTAAAAAATAAAATTCATTCACTTACTTGTAATAATTTAATAATAATATTTAAATTATTATTTAAACATTATATTATTTAAATATTAATATCATTAATATTATTAATATATTATTATATTAATATTATTAATATTTTATAACAATTTAAATGATTTAAATATTAATATTATTAATATTAATATATTATTATATTATTATATTAATATTATTAATATTATCATAACATTTTAAATGATTTAAATATTAATATTATTAATATTTTTATAACAATTTAAATGATTTAAATATTAATATTATTAATATTATTAATATATTATTATATTGATATTATTAATATTATTATAACAATTTAAATTGTAATAATTATCAGCTCATAACTGTGCAATATTTCATAACAGCTACATTTTTTCATACTCTTGTGCACTCATCTTTCACTAAAGACACTTTACAGTTTATTTCTATTTCTTATTCTCCCTTTTTCTCTTATTTTTCGCCGTTTCTACAATGTTCTACTATTATTTATTATTGTTATATTTTTCTTGTAATGCCAGTTATCGCTGGCATCCATAAAAGAATCAGAGAACAGTAGTAGTACGCTTACCTTTGCCACTTTTTGAAATACTTCGTACTGTTCAACACAATATTTCCGAGGACCCCCAAAAAGGCACCTGTTAAGAGACGCGCTTACGAAGTGGAATTCAAAGTCAAGGCTATCAGTAACGCAGTAGATGATGGGAATAGAGCAGCCGAGAAAGAATTCAACATGAATGAATCAATGGAGGAAGCGAGCGGAAGAACTGCGCCGAGTAAAGAAGACGGGTTTCTGAATGAGACGAATAAAGTTTTGTTTTGCTTTACATGTTTTATCATGCGTCTTATAACCAGGTGCGCCTTATACTACGCAAAATGCTATCGTTTCTGACGTTGCCTGACGTCGCAACCCTTATTCAACCAAGACCCGACTTCAGAAAATACAAATACGGTGATCCCTCGCTAGAACGCGGTTTACTTTTCACGGTTTCGCTACTTCACGGATTAGCATGGTGCATTGTGTTCTGCATTCTGATTGGCTGAAAAGTCACTCCGCTTCTTCTCTACCTGTGCGTCAATAACGTTGCAGTTTAATATGTACACGTACGTAAAACAGCTTGACAAATTTACATGATGTACGTGCAAATTCTCTCGCAATTTTGAGTTTCTCTAAAACCCATCATGTTGACAAAAAGCTCTGGAGCGACAAAAGGGCCCAAAAGGCAGCAGAAGATGCTATCTATCGCAGATAAAGTTAAACTTCTGGACATGCTAAGGGAAGCTAAAAGCTATGCGGCTGTAGGTCGGCATTACGGAATGAATGTATCTTCCGTTCGTTCCGTAAAGAAGGAAGAAAAACACATAAGGACGACAGCAGCGATAAGTTTTAATAAGGATGCAAAAAGGGTTGCAACTGTTTTTTCAGAATAATTTTTAATTTTCTCCCGTTTAATCCAATTCCTCGGGTGGCGGTGGGTGGAGCTAATCTCCACCATTTGACGCCTTCTGTTCACATTGATGATTAAAATTATGATTTGACAGTACAGAACGTTTCTAAAGTACCGTACTTTTATTTGTGAAACAAATGATTGAGCCTGTAAAATGGTTTGTTCTTTCTTTTCAATGTATAATAGAGTATTTAATTGTATAATAATTGAAAAAAAAAAAAAAGGTTTCTACTTCATGGATTTTTCCTATCACGGGTTCTTTTTGGAACGTAAACCCCGCCAAAACAAGGTTTTACTGTACCATAAATACCAAACTATAATCTGCCACTTTTAAAATACAACATATATATTAGTTACGCATTAAGACTGAAAAAATTAGTGTTAATCTGGATTAAATAATCTGAATTGTCTGATATCTTCAACGCGCGGGCAATGACTCAAAAACCCACTAGCGACGCGCTAATCCGTCGGAGGGACCGACCTCACCAAGATGGCCGACTTTCAATGAAACGTCAACATCTCGACGGGAAGTTCGAGTCCAAACTTCCCCCCCGACGGAGCGACAGGAAGCGCTTGTCAGACTTTCGTCGACGCACTTCCTGTTTCAAGCGCCACGTCGAAGCCATTAGCGGTTAGCGCTAGCACAAGCAAACGCAACGTGAAAACGGTCCAATTAGTGAGTCTGTGCCTTCAAACCTACATTTGCCTTCAACGCTTCATTATTCCAGTTTAATTATTTGACATTTCTGGTTTGATGGACATCCTAATATAAAACACACCGTTAAAAAAAAAAAAAAAAATTAAACCCGTCAGCCGTATCCGACCTCGTGGTCAGCGCTCCGTGAAAAATAGAATAAAAAAAAAAAAAAATGAAATTCCTCCAGGTAAACAAGCTCAGCCCGGAGGCACGTCGATGGCGCCCGGGTCAGATCTTAATTACGCCGCAGAAAATCCCTCCCATTAAGCCTTAACGCTGCGGAAAATGATTTCAGCCGGCGCGGGAGGTAATTTGTCGGGGTGTTGGAGGGGCGTAAAGGGAGGGGAGGTCAGCGTTCTCGTAGCGTCTTCCTCGCCGCTCCCCCTCCTCTTTATTATCGCACTCAAACTGCAGATTAATGACGTCTCCCGTGACTTTCAGGTGAGCTGCGCGAAGCAGGAGCTAATCAGCGCCGATAATAAATCGTAATGCCAACCACTTAATATGCTGATATATTACCCCAAACGCCCCTGGAGATTAGATTAAATACGCTCGTGTGTGTGTGTGTGTGTGTGTGTGTTGATAAATTTCCCTCCCAACTTTGACGATGACCTCCGTCTTTGTCCGCCGAGGATCGGTGTTCACCCGTGATACTTCCCGACTAGCGCTAATCGTTAGCCGCAACGTCGGCCGCTGTGTCCGATTGTAATCGGATTACCTTTTTTTGTCTCAACAGAAAAGGGGCGGAGTTTCAACCTGGCTGTCAATCACGTATCACATTCATTCATTTATTTTAGCTTAGCATCTTGAGACGAGAGGTGATTCAGCCTCTCATTCACGTCCCGCCGCCGGACCTTCATGCTGCGTGGAAGCGCCAGCTTATATTATTGTTGTGAATCGTCATTAACCCACAGGCTCCGCCCCCCGGGTGTCTGAAAGCGCTAATTCGTCGTCCCCGGGGTCGCTACGACCGCGGCATGCAGATGAGGACGACGCCGGCGACTCCTTGAAGCGCGCCGCCGCGTCTTTTACAAAGATAAGTGCTTCGGCGGGGAGACATAAATCTCCGGGAGCGTCGGATGTGATTTGAACGCCACTTAACACCCCGGCGGCGGTGTAATATCGCCTGCGAGACGCGACAAAACCACCGGGAAACAGCAACAAAAACAACAACGCAGACAACCTTTTCCGCCATGGAATTCCAATTCGAGCGCCGAGAGAATAAATATCAGGACATCCTTTGGGGAAATCAACATTCACGGCGGCGTCGGAGCCGCCTTGATGGAGGACCCCCGCCGTACAGGTGTTGTTTTATTGTTGGCGGGATTAGCCGAATGCCTCCGCGGGAGAATGCTAAGTCACAGCCACGGGCAGCGCTAATGCATAGCCGCCGCCGAACGCCCCGGAATCAATCATTTAAACGGAGCCCCATTAAGGAGGCGCGTTGCTATTTCATTAGCTGCGTCCGCGCGGGCCCGGCAGCGTTAGCGGAATCGGTTCCCGTCGGACGGACGACCCCGGCGGTCACATGGCGCTCCTGTCACCGGCGACCAGATTGGTTTTCCCCGCGGCCGTTAGCGACGGACCATTACCGGCGCAATAACCCGTCCGATGTTGGTCACGCGCCGAACGCGCCGTCATCCGCTTTAGTTACGGTTCTTACCTTAGCTGGTCTTCGTAGCTCGAGGTGGACCGGGATCCTCTCGGCGTGGGCGGCGTTGGTCCTCATCAGTCTGGAATTATGAGATTAGACGCAAAATATTAGTCCTCATTTGGGCAATTATGTAAATAATGTGACAGTAATTGGAGTAAATTCAATATCTGTAGCACTTAGGACAGTGTGTGTGTGTGTGTGTGTGTGTGTGCCGTCATTGGGCGAGAGGAACGGGCTCTGGACTTGTATGGTGCTTTCACCGTCTTTCAAACCCTGGATCATGTTCAGCCGTTCACACACATAGGCGGCAGAGCTAGCATGCTAGGCGCTAATCGGGGCGTCAGGAGCCGCTGGTGGTCGGGTGTTGGAAATGGAGATGGGAGGAGCCAGGAATGGCACCGCCGACCTTCAACAACATGTGGTTGGGGAGACAGAAGGTCAGGAGGTCTGGTTTGTTTGGAGGTCAGGTAGTCAAGTAGTCAGGAGGTCTGGTGGTCTGCTGGTAGGGGGTCAAGGGGTTTACTAGTCTAGAGGACATGTAGTCTGGCTGTTGGGTGGATGGGGGGTCTGGTGGTCAGGTAGTCTGGTAGTCAGTGGGTCTAGTAGTCATGTGGTCAGGTGGTCTGGTTGTAAGGGGTCAGGGGGTCCTGTAGTTTGGTGGTCTGGTGGTAAGGGGTCGGGGGCTCTGGTAGTCCCATAGTTAGGAGGTCAGGAGGTCTGGTGGTCTGGTGGACAGGAAGCCCTGCGTTTTCTTAGACCTCCTAAACATAAGGCTGGATTTTAAAAATAACCACTTCTACCTGAAAGCATCGGCAGGTAAAACATACCCACATCGAGAACTCATTGGAGCCATGCGCGTCACTATGGCAACAAGTTTCTCCGACTACTGATTTTTTGGGAAACGACCAGAAGGTTCCTTGTCGGTGCCATCAGAGAAAGATCGATAAGCAAACGATCCATCAGCCTTGGAAGTCGACGCCTTCTGCAGACGGGTAAATTTTACCCCGCTGGTGGTTTTAGAGGTGCGGCAGGAGAGGAATCGGACGGACAAGACGGGCTGCAGGGTGTCCTCATCCCAAACAGACGTTAGCTCGGCGAGCTGCCAGGAGCCGCCAAGTAAATTACCTTCCTAAACATCAGAAGATCGCTCTTCAGAAGCCGTTATGTTTTATGACGTGTGAACGGCGGCTTCGTTTTCCGCTCAAATCACTCGGGAAAGGGTTCGGCGGCGGCGGCGTGCGAAGACGTACGCTTCGTTTTTATCGCTTCTTCCAGGTGCCGCGTTTTTCTTCTTTTTTTTTTTCTATCCCCTCTCGCGCAAGAGTTCGCCGATGCCGGCGGAACCGGCACTTTGAGAGAATAAAAAAAACAAAAAACGAACAAACCGACGTTCTCGTGTGAAGCGTTCCATGGAAAAACCCCGAGAAGACGTACCGGCCTTACGGAGGTCGGCGAATCAACCGCTCCGCTAGCAATTTTTGTTTTTCAGCTAGCTGTAGATAGCTTAGCGTGGGGGTGTCAACATTTTCCCAGAGGGCCACATTAGCATTACGGTTGCCCTCGAAGGACCACATGTGAAATAAACGTAACTACTCTAATGCTAAATAAATTGAATCCAAAATGTTACATATGCATTAGCATCGATGTAGCATATGCATTAGCATAGATTCTTTTGACGAGTTGCTCTGTTCCAAAGCTAGCTTGCAGTGTTTTTCTTGTGAACACGTTCTGCCGCCGTTGTAGTTTGGCTTTTAATTCTTGGACAATTTGTTGCTTTTCTAGAAGGCTAACTTCGGTATGCTTGGATTTGTACATGGATGTGGACACGCTGCGAGCTAACTGCGGGACGCCGTTAGTCGTTAAAAATGGAGTTTATGGTTGATGCACGCGTTTGTCGTTCATTTTAAGTCAGTCAGATCTTGTAAGACGGTCTTGCAGGCCGGAGAAACGGACCTAGTGGTCCACATTTGGCCGGCGGGCCTCGAGTTTGCCTCGTAGCTTAGCTTCAGACCGCCGTGTCACAGCGGCTTCATCTGTTAGCTCATCTTCTGACGGACGGGAGGAGGCGGAGCCTCCCCTGAGACGAGTATCGGCGCGTTTAGAGGAAATTACAATCTTATAACCATTATTTCTTTTTCGTTTTGTGGGCAAATGCGCGTCTTGGGGATCCGGAGTGACGAAGGAGGCCAGCTGCATCCTTCACGCACGCTGGCGACGGGTGGCGTCCAACGGCATCCGTTATCGGTTCCGGCGTGTCGAGCCTTGTGTTCTCTGTCTTCGCGTCGGGGGGGTGGCGATCAGTCTTGATCAAACGCTGGTGTGTGTGTGTGTGTGTGTGTGTGTGAGATCAATGGGAAGCAGTGGAGTAAAACAAAGAGCTCCCCTGTCACTGCGCCGCGACTTGATTGAACCCGACATGTTTTATTGTAAGTCACGGCGCGGCGCTCTGCGCTTCCCGGCCAATTAGGACCACTCACCTTCTCGGTGTGGACCTCCGCCGGGAGACATCTTCCTCCCTCTGCGATGAATATCCGATTGAATCGCCGCTCCCGGTCCCGGAGGGTCCGACGCCGCAGACATACCGACGGGAGGGCTTGTTAGCTTGTTAGCTCTTTGACCTTGGACCGCGGCGAGCCGGCGTTCCCGCCCCCTCCGGGCGTCCGTGACCGCAAAAGTACGGACTTCCTGTGGCTTCTCCTCAAACGCCAGACGTGGCCTGCAAGAACCAGACGGGGTCGAGGCCGTCCACAACACTGGCTTTAACTGGGTCTGGAAATAAAAACGTCGCAAAAAGGTTGTTACTCACCGTTTTCTTGCTTGCCGGGGGATACGTTCGCCGCGCCGAAGGTGAATTCTTGCGCCAGAGGAGGCGGTCACGTCGTCCGGGAACGGGAAACGGCAAAGCCGAGCTCTGATTGGCTGCGCGGAATCATCAGGATTGGGCTTACATGGTAAACATGTATGTCCGCTAACCAGGCCATTAGCAACGACTTGCAGCTTCTCGCCCAAGACAAGACCGGGCGGGAATGAAACCGCTTAGCACCACTTAGCGACAGGCGTGATGCTAAGCTAGCTAAATGTTCAACGATACGACAAGCGGAGGGTCGCTTTGTTTATAATCGCAGTCCTCTTCGGATGATGTAACCACAGGATGCGGCAACTCCCGTCACTATTAGCGACACTCGGGCGCTATCATGATGTAACACATAAACGCCGTTTAAGGCGGTAGAAATAATGTCACTTTGAAAACCCCTGTTTTCCCTCCTTGAGAAATAAAAAAAAAAAGTTTTCTTCAAGAATCTGGAACGTACGCCGCGCTCACATTTATCCCGCGGCACATTTGGCGCGGACGCACCGCCAGCACCGCTAGCACCGCTAGCACGGCTGCATCGGTAATGAAAAAGAAAATAGTCGTATGCAACACAGGGAAATCTCTCATCACCTCTGCCCCCCCCAGGCTCTCACTGCTACCATAAATATGGAGTTATTTCTCGTCCGCATGCAGAGCCGGCAAATTGGTCATTATTTTCTGCCGGGGTTGAGCGCCGCCCGCTTTTGGCCACCGTTTGACGGACGGTGGCGGCGGCGTTGCGTCAGAGCCCGGGATACGAGTCGGGACGGCGCCGCCCGGAAGCCCCCGCCGACCGAGGTGTCATCAGGCGAGGAAGAAGCAAACAAAAGGGGCAATCAGGGACTTGTTCCGGAGGTTTCCGCTTCCCTCGCCAATCAACCGGCCCCCCGGCGGCGTGACGGCGCCGAGGGCCTCCGGCTTAATGAGCTCATCAGGTCCGGCTCGGATCAAACGTCTCTGCTCTATGGGAGATTCAATCCCTTGTTATTAGCTTGCAAAAGCTTGTTGGAGTTAGCGCGCTACCGCTAATTGATCGCGCGTATTGAGAAGAAAATGGCGGTCGGAGCGGCGCAGCGTCGACACCCGTTAGCACGACGCTAATGGGACGCGGCTAATGTTTAACTAGTTCGCCGTCTCACCGGAGAAAACCGAACTAACCCCTTCTTGATAATCGACTTCCAGCTGATGATGGGAAAATAAGAAGCGAGGAGAAGCGGCGGAGGTGCGAGGCGAGGCGTGGGACGGCGCTTAGCGGCGGCCTCGTCGACTCACCGTGTTTGGTAAATATGGACTCCCGGCGGCGCGCTCATCTCAGCGCATATGGCGGCGCGGTAAACAAACGCCTGATTGGCCGCGTGTCAGCCCGCAGGTGCCCTGAACGCCGGCGGCGCCCGCAAATCCTCCAGCTGTCGCCTCATGCCGGAGTGAGATTCACTCTCGGCTTCTTCCCACGCAGACGCCAGCCGTCATCTGTCACGGAGGAGGAGGTGGTGACTTCCTGCGACTGTCGGGTTCTTTTTTTCATCCCCGTGTTATTTACTTTACCCGAAGAACGTGGACGCGGCCCATCCGGCCGAAGGACCGGAAGCTTCTCGCAAGGTCGTCTGAGGTTCCTCTGCTGCCTTCGGAGAGAACGGAAGTCATACCGCTTGTCGGACCACAAAGGGTAGCGAGGGGGCCAATCGCGGCAGTACAAGTCAAGTGCCGATCACAGAGACGTCCAGTCATTCACACCCGAGGACGTCTTAGTCTTGAGTGAAGCTGCTGACGGTTCTTGGATTGAAGAAGGAGAACATGGACAGAACCCAGTCAGCTACAGCACTTGGACCTTCTTGCCATGTTAGGGTCATACAAGTCTTCAATGAGCTTGATGACTCTTTTTGGACTTGTGCGAGGGAGACGGAGAACATGGACAGAGCCCAGTAAGTTACAGCACCAGTAACTTCTTGCTGACCCTCTGAACCTCCTCTGCTGCCTTCAGAGAGAATACAAGTGGAACAACATTCATCCTGTCATCACCAAGTCATACCACTCATCTTACATACAAGGTGGCGCAGGGACCAATCACAGCTGAGGTGGACAGAACCCCGTCTGCCACGGGACTAGGACCTCCTTCCCAGGTCAGGGTCAAGTCCTCAATGAATGACTGTTTTTGGACTTGTTGGAGAACCCAACCAGGAGAACATGGGCAAACCCCGGTCTGAAACGGCACTAGAACCCTCTTGCTGAACCATCTCAAGGAGTCCCCCTTAGCCTACACCCAGGCTAGCTTGAACCCAGACTCCTCCTCCAAATCGTAGAATCCGAACAAATCTCCGAATCCAACATCGATTCCGGCGCCGCTCAAAGAGAGCGGGTCGATATAAACAGGCGAAGAGTGGGATGGCGTGTTGAGGGCGACCATTTGGAGAAAAGTGGTGGGAGCATACATGTTTTGGGGCCGGGGCGGGGGGTTGACGAAGAGCTTTTCAGCACGAGCACGCCGCCGAGGAGAATCGAAGCGCTTTCCTCGCCGTGTCGGCGACTGCGAAAAGCAATTTGTAGCATCAAAAAGACCCCCCCCCCCAACACCACCACCTCACGCCGCCGCCGCCCCCCTTCTTTTCATCACCGCTGGATAAATGAACACATCTGTTTTGGATCTCGGACGAAGAGCGAGGAAAGAAAGAAAAATGCGAGACGGCTTCGCGCTCCGATCAAAGGAAGACCCGCGCGCTTTGATTAAGTCGGCGGCGAACAATAAGACGGGGCCCCCGCGGCCCTTTCATCGCCGTGGCAGCGACACCCCCCCCCCCCCCCTCGCCGAACCCCGATTTTGAAAAGCTCCGGTTTACAGACTTTCAATTAAAAGGAAGCGGCGTCCCGGACGGGGAACCTCCTAGCTAGCTCCCCTCGCTGGGTTCTACCGGCGCGGGAAGCGCAATCAAAGGAAGCGGCGAAGGTGAGCTAATGAGTTTTAAACCGCGATGGGAACCGTCCCGATGGCGGACGGCTTTTTCGCCGAAGCGTCGCCGGAAATGGCGCGCCGTCAAAACTTCGGGAGGTTTCGCGCAAGTTGCCCAAACTCGCGTCCTGCTTATTCTTGTTCGTTTTATTTTCGTCATCGCTGTCGTCAGTCTGTTTACGTTGTTTATTTTTGGTCGTCTTGTCCTTGTTAAGAGAAGATGAACTTTCTTGGTCCTTCAAGGTTCTTGTAGGAGTCCACTAACTCCACCTCCTCACCCGGGATGGCGATCGGTAACCGGAATTCTTCCGGAAGTCCACAACCACCTTGGTCTTGGAGATGTTGAGTAGGAGGTGGTTCTGGTTGCTTTTTAAACATCTCTCTATATATATTTCAAATTGACACTATTTAAATGTGACAAACTCATTTCCCCAATGGGGATCAAGAAATTCTCTTCTGCAGTTCGCCGGGTGGCGTTTGCGCGCCCAACAGGAAGCGCCGCACGTACGGTTGGAGTTTAACTTTGACAACGTCGACTAAAGGGATCCATTAAATCAACAATTATCACAATTTTCATTTGAGTCGGCCATACAACTCCGGGGTGAGGTGAACACGAAGACGCCCCCTCGTGCTACACAAGCTACATCCCAAGTCGTCCCTGGTTTATTGGTTCCGGAACCGGACGCGATAAACGAAAAGCAGCAACCGTATTTTATTTTATTTATATATTTTAAAGCTTTACGAGGCTCCTGCGACGGGACGGGCGAGCGGACGCTGCCCGGCCGGGGCAGATCGGGACAAAAAAATGCAGAGGCAGATGAGAGTATCCTCGAATTTTTTATTTTTTTTTTAAACCAGAAATCCAAATCACACTGTCACCGTTTCCCCAAAATAAAACTTGCTAAGCCTCCGATATAAACGGAGAGCGATGCAGCGAAGGGTAAACACACCAGAATCAAAAACCAGACTCAAAATAACTCCGTCTGGAACGGAAGCAGTGAACAAATGGACAAACATACAAGGCTAAATCAACAAACGCGACTAGAAGGACGTCCATCCAAGAGACGGGGCGTCATATTAGCCGCTAATTGTTTTACAGGCTTAAATGAGTTTTAAACAGCAGTTATTTATCTTTTAAGGTACTTTTTGGGAGGATTACTCCTGCATCTGTAGTACCAGGTGTATACAACAACAACAACAATAATAATAACAACAATAGAGGGTGAAATCCAAGATGGCGGTTTAGCTAATCGATGGTAGCTAATCGACGGTTTCACCTGTAGGAGTCTCTGCTGTCATTTCCAGACTAGCAGCCGCGACTTTTTCCACGTGCTTTAAACAACCAGGAGGCTAATTTATGGATTTTTTGGGAGCTAACGTGCTTCACGCCGCTAAAAACATTTAGCCTCGTCACATCGGAGCGGTGGTATTTTCGATGCCCCTTACATTATTAGCATCCTTCTTTTTCAGAGTTTTTCTAGATAAATGTCCTTATTTTGTGAGGTTTTAGCGGCTGGAAAGAATCAATTTGTTTTCCGTTATTTTTAATGGGGAAAATTCATTTAAGATACGAAAAAAAAAAAAAAAAAATGCTGCTAATTTATAATTTTAACCAGCTTCACGCCGCTAAAAACATTTAGCCTCGTCACATCGGAGCGGTGGTATTTTCGATGCCCCTTACATTATTAGCATCCTTCTTTTTCAGAGTTTTTCTAGATAAATGTCCTTATTTTGTGAGGTTTTTTGTGGGTTTAAGGAATTAATTTGTTTTCTGTTATTTTTAATGGGGAAAATTCATTGAAGGTACGGAAAAAAAAACAAAAAACGCAGGTAATTTATGAATTTTTGGGGAGCTAACCTGCTAAAAACATTTAGCCTCATCGCATCGGACTGATGAAACGTTTAAATATATAATAACACCTGCGGCTTATAGACGAGTGCGGCCTTTAAATGGACATAGATTTGATTTATGACCAACTTTCAACTTTGGTCGGCCGCCGATGAATGAAAGATTTAAATTCTTGATTTGTGAGAAATGATGCACCATTTTGAGCCACGGCACATATTTTACACCATAAAATAAAAGTATTTTATAAGTTGTTTGGATTCTGCAACTTTCTAACTAGCTTCAACCTCACGTATTCACACATCAAGTCCTAATTCTGTTATCTATATTATTTTTAATTTTTGTTGTCACTCCATTCTCCGCCTGCTTCCCCTTTGTTTTCCCGCTTTCCGATATCTATTTTTATCCTCGCCGTCACTTGTTTCTTCTATTTCTACGTCTCTTCGATTTTTTTTTATTTAGATTCCTATTTTTTAATATGGTTATTGTTGCGCTGCTGTGAATAAAGCAAATCTGATCAATGAATAAGAAAATAATAGAGTAACATAAATAAGTCAATAATAGAGTAAAATAAGTCAACAATGGAGTAAAATAGATATGTAAATAATAGAGTAACATAAATAAGTCAATAATAGAGTAACATAAATAAGTAAATAATAGAGTAAAATAAGTAAATAATATAGTAAAATAAATAAGTAAATAACATAGTAAAATAAATAAGTAAATAATAGAGTAAAAAAATAAGTCAACAATGGAGTAAAATAGATATGTAAATAATAGAGTAACATAAATAAGTCAATAATAGAGTAAAATAAATAAGTCAATAATAGAGTAAAATAAATAAGTCAATAATAGAGTAACATAAATAAGTCAATAATAGAGTAAAATAAATAAGTCAATAATAGAGTAAAATAAATAAGTAAATAATAAAGTAAAATAAATAAGTAAATAATAAATAAATACAGAAAAGTCCATCTGTGCATCCATTTTCTATCCCTGCTTTGTCTCGGTCTTCTTCCTTCGCACGAAAACCGTTTAGAGTCGTCTTTTTCAGCATCGGAATCGAACGTCCTCGGAATTCCAGGCTCATTTCATCGGTCCGATGCGACGACTGGTTCAAAACATTTAAATGAAATGTAAACCTCACAAGAAATGTGCATCTTTCTCTGTGCATAAGCCAAAATAATGCAAAATAAAGTTGCTGTAAAATGTCCAGGCTACTGAAATACGCAGCATTGAATGTGCAAACTTCCAACAAAATTCAGAACTAAACAGGATTTACAAACAAAACAACAAAAAACACAAAGTGTTTATTTCCCTATGAGTGTGTTTAAATTCTTGCTATTAAAAAAACACCGTTTGCGCTAAGAGGCAAAATGGCGTCCGCTCGGTAAAACTCTTACATAAGTTGCTTTTCGTAATTCTAAACTAATAAAAACAGCATTGAAGACACATGAAATTCACCGAAATAAAGCTTGACTGAATACAAATAAAATCAGTTCTTAATAGTTTACCAACCTTTTTTAAGCAGGCGAAAGCTAGTTTTGTCTCCCGAATAACGGCACCGCTACCAAATAAAGAGAAAATAAAAGTCCCGCCCTCCCTGCTTTTACAGAAAAAAATACTAGAATTGAAATAATAACGAATAAAATCCCAAATAAATGCTATTTTAGTTGTGCAACAACAACGTTTTTAGCGGCGTGAAGCTCGTTAGCCCAAAAACATCCATAAATTAGCCATAAATTAGCATGGGAAAGAGTAGCGGCTTATAGTCCAGAAATGACGGTACAGTATATTTCACACTATAAGGCGCTTAAGATCCTTTTCATTAAATGAAAACCTTCTCCTGGTTTTGCACCCCAAAGTTATTTTTCTGACGACCAGGACCTTCGATATCAAAAATGGCTTCCAAGATTTATTATATTTTTAGGGCTCCTTCTGCTCTGCACACCCGGTACTTTCCGAAGTACCTTCTTCCTCCGGCGTCCCGTTAAAATGCAGAATCGTCTCATTCGCGGCGGCTCGACGGGGACGATCCGATCCGTCACACGGATGGATCTCGAAGGGTGTGATGCGTCCAGGGGTGATAATAAAGAACGGCAACGCACCGCCAGAGTGAGGTAGCGAGACTAGACAACCCCCCGTCAGTGTAACCATGGGCTCCACACAAGAAGGACGGGGCGAGGAGCTTCTGGAAAACACTGAAGTAGTACTCACAGAGGAGGGAGAAGCCTTGAAAACCGGAAGGTTCCTTCTTGCACTCATGGTAGGAGGGTCTAGATGGTTGGTACCACCAAGACCAGCTGCTCCTGATCGGGCCCGGGGAACCTGCGGGAGAGTTTCAAAGCTTCAGCCAGGTCCTCAGGTACCATAAAGTGGACTCTCCTGCAGCCCCGCCTCCTCCACCGGCTCCAAACACCTGCTCACAATCACCCGAGTGCTTCCACCTGAACCACCATGGACAGGAAATGAGCACACCACACCATCAGGAAACACCAGAGGCACTGTAGTACACATGCCAGGGCACTAGATGGCAAGGACGATCAATTCAAAGAGGACGTAGATGGAAGTACTCCGGAGTACTTCGGAGTACTCCGGAATACTCTGAAGTGCCCTGGAATACTCAGGGTACTTCAGAGTACTCTCGAGTACCCCTGGAATATTCTGGAGTACTCTGGGGACAGCCATTGTTGTCATGGTCTACCCACATGCCTGCGACCTCAATATGTATGCTTGCTTACGTGTTGCGCGACCTCTGTCTCCATGGCGACAGAGGCCTTTTCAGATCCTTCCGCTCCGTGTTACACTTATGCAGTGGTTAGCATCGTCACCGTTAGCATCTCCGCCTCCTCGCCCCCTTTAGGCCGCACCGGTTGTCTTCTCCTTTCCGCTTGCAACATCAACAAATTCGAGGTCAAAGCCCCTCTGGCGCTGGAAGAAACCTTCTGCAAAGCTGTTTCTTGGTGCCGCAGAGGAGCCACGGGCTGTGGACCTCTGCTCCCAGAACCATCTCAGCTCCATCTCCATGGCAGGGTCTTTTTATGGTTCTATAGGAGCTTGTATTATGTAGGTGATAAACCATGTTTGCTTCCAGGTACCTCTTGACTCAGCACCGTTTTTAAAAACTTTCATGGACGCTGGTCGGATGTTTTCTCACAGCAAAATGGACAGAGGCAGCGAGGAAATGGAGGGACAAGGAGGTCCAAGGTCTCCAGGGCTCGCAGAGAAGCATCTACATTTCATCCAGAAGAAGTTAGCTGACAGCGCTCGGCGAAGGAGGCTGGTTCCTGGAGCTAAATTCGAGCCGGGTAGTTCTCGGAACTGCACATCCAGATTCCCCTTTATGTTCCATCGCGCGTCCTTTGTGACTCGCTAGCCAACTTTGGCTAAACGCTAATGGTTTCTGCTCTTCCGCGTCCCGCTGGGTTGATTTATGACGCGCCGTAGGGCTGCGGGCTGGGAGGACGCCGTCCGCCGGAGACATTTACATTTATATTTACGTCTCAATTTGCGTCGCGCCGAGCAACGGCGCGCAGAACGTGTCCCGCGGGAACGTCGCTAACAAAGACTCCTTCACCCCCCTTTTGAGGCGCAGCATCATTACTACAAGCTGTCAAAATAACCGCTTCGCAAGTAAGCGATTGTTCGCCGGTTTGAAAGAGTTTGTAGATCAACGGAGCAATTCAGCGCTCAATAAAGCGGCGCCATGTTTAATGGGATCTGGACGCCGCATCGCAGGCGAGGCCGTTAATTGCCGCGGAGGGAACATACTGTGGTGAATTAGAAAAAAGAAAAAAAAAAAAAAAGAAAGAAAGCACGACTTCCAGGTTCTGCCCCTCAGACGCTCGAGAAGAAATAAAAAAAAAAAAAAAGAAGCGCATAATCTCGCGGCTCATCTGATAAGGCGGGGAAAAAAAAAAGGGAGCGTGTCGGGTTTTGATCGTGAAACGAGTCGGTTGGCTCGGGGTCGGCGAGCCAGAACGCGATACTTTCCCGACGTTTCACCGCGTCTCGGGCTGAGAGGAGGAGTTAGAAAATGATGGATGGGCTCGGCTCTACGTCTCTCGACCGTGCGTGAATGAGTGAAGGTTTGTATGTTTTTCATGTGCAGCTCATTGGACAAACGTCAAAAAGGGCCAAGGTGGACTCAAGCCCACTGACAAGATGGGCTTCAGCTTCTCATCAC
Organism: Fistularia commersonii; assembly: GCF_037954325.1. Classification (NCBI taxonomy): domain Eukaryota; kingdom Metazoa; phylum Chordata; class Actinopteri; order Syngnathiformes; family Fistulariidae; genus Fistularia; species Fistularia commersonii. The sequence continues at coordinate 979,776 of NC_141318.1, forward strand.
CCTCTGAATGAATGAATGAATGAATGGGTCTCCGTGTTCTCCAGCCATGGTTCCCTCCAAGTCCGTACACCTGGGTTCTCTCCATGTTCCCCTACCTGGGTTCTCCGTTCTCCATGCTCTCCTATCTGGGTTCTCTCCATGTTCTCCAGAATGACTGTATGTTCTCAGGGCCGAGGGCTGTGACTCAGTTGTAAACTAATATGAAGGCTATCAGTTGCGAGTGTCCTTGTGGCGCTCATGAGTGAATGTCCGACATCCCTGGACGCCGTGCAGTCGAGAGGGTGAACGCTTGAGTGTCTTGTCTAATGACGACCCGGTTAGGCTCCGCCCCCTGGCGCAGGATAGCACGACAAAGCCTCGCCCTCGGCCCTGCAGACAGCGCTCCCAGTTCATCGACGACTATCGGACGTTTCCGCGACGATCGGATTCAGTTTCGGGCCATCGGCATGCAGGGCGCGAACCAGCTCCCTTCCCTTACGGGAATAAATTTGTTATGAGGATGTGCGCGGCAGCTCCGAGCAGGCCGGCGGTGACAGACACCCGGGGCGAAGGGGCTTCTCGCGCTGACTTGACCAGAGTTAGTCATGCACCATTAACCGGCTCCTCGGGACGCCGCGGTGGCGGCGGGGTGCTAGTCAGGAAATCAATATGTAGTACATCAGTATGTGAGGGAGGGGAGGGTGTCTTCTTCTTCTTCTTCTTCCTCTTCTTCTTCTTCTTCTTCTTCCACGGGAGTAAGATGTGTGATAAAAACCCGGGGAGGGTGTCATAAACAAGTTTAATCGTCCACGCTGATGCAGGTCGTAAACACGACGGGCCCCTCGCGGTTAAAACGACGGGGGGCGGGGTTTGTTTTCTGGATACCGGCGTCTCAATTAGCGTGATTATTTCTTGCGGCGCTCCAGCAGGGACGGGAGCCAATCGACCGATGGGGCAGCCAGACCTTCTTGCCCCACCTCCTCCATGACATGTAGCTATACATGCTAGCTTTCCATTAACATGGGTTTACCCAAGGGAAAGCTAGGCTACGAGTTTAGCGCTGTGGATTGTCGCGTAGCACGCGTCCCACGCTGGAGACTTCCCGCTTAAAATCGATTGGAATGATTAAAAAAAAAAGATGCGCTGGTGATTAAATAGCTTCTTTTGTTTTAGCTAATCTCAAGCGCCGCGTACGCGTGGCATCAAACGCTAATTTTCAGGCGCAGCCGGAGAACGCTCGCCGTCTCATCCCTCCGTTGCCACGGCCCTAATTGATTTGACGATCCGGGGCGGTTGTCTCCTCATAAGATCTCCGGTTTGAAGTCTATCAGGAGGCGCTCGGTGGCGAAGGCGGCCCGCCATCTTTGAACCGCCGCTTTATATATATCGCTAACTTTTATTTATTTATTTAGTTACTTTTAATGCGTTTGTTTACACAAGCTGCCGTTCCCATGCGGCCTCGCGCCGTCTTCAAAAACCGCCAAATGAGCACACACACACACACACACACTCACACACACACACACACACACAAGGTCCAACTTAGCAGAACGCCGTTCTTTTCCCATCGAGTTCTCAGCTGAGGACGCTGTTCTGGAGGAACGACGGGATGTGAATGGATGAATGTTTCTATTTGATGTGTGAATGAGTGAATGAATTGTTGACATGTGAATGAGGGAGTGAATGTGTCCGTATTGTGAATGAATGAATGTTTCATGTATGGACGAGTGAATGAATGGTTACATGTCTCCATATTTCATGTGAATGAGTGAATGAATGGTTTGTTGTGTGAATGAGAGGGTGAGTGTTTGTATGTCTCAATGTGACATGTGAGTGAGTGAATGAATGGTTTGTTGTGTGAATGACTGAATGTTATTTGGACTTGTGAATGAGAGAGTGAATGTATGGATATTTATGTGTGACATATGAATGAATGAATGAATGAATGAATAGTTGACTTGTGAATGAAAGGATGGCTGTCTCTGGGACACGCGAATGAATGAATGAATGAATAAATGATTGTTTATATAAGTGAATGAGTGAATGTTTTTTTGACTTGAGAGAGTGAATGTCTTCGTTATGTGAATGAATGAATGTTTTATGCATGAACGTGTGAATGAATGTTACATGTCTCCATATTACATGTGAATGAGTGAATGAATGGTTAGATGTGTGATTGAGTGAATGTGTTTTGGACTTGTGAATGACAGAGTGAATGTATGCATATTTAGATGTGACTTGTGAATGAATGAATGATTAGCTGACATATTGATGAAATGGAGAATGTATCTGTGACATGTGGATGAATGAATGAATGCATGTTTTATTTATCAATGAGTGAATGGATGGTTTGTTGTGAGAATGAGAGGGTGAATGTATGCATATCTGTGTATGACGTGAGAATGAATGAATAGTGGACATGTGAATGAAAGGGTGGGTGTCTCTGAAAGTGTCTCTGTGGATGAATGAATGGTTTTATACATGAATGAGCGAATGAATGTTACATGTCTCCATATTTCATATGAATTAATGAATTAACAGCTCACATGTGAATGAAAGGATGAATGTCTCTGTGACAAGTGGATGAATGAATGAATGAATGAATGAATGGTTTTATGTATGAATGAGCAAGTGAATGGTTACATGTCTCCATAATTCATGTGAATGAGTGAATGAATGGTTTTTGTGTGAATGAGAGGGTGAATGCATGCGTATCTGTGTATGATGTGTGAAAGAATGAATGTTTTTGTGAATGAGAGGGTGAATGTATGCATATTTATTTATGACGTGAGAATGAATGAATGAATTAATGAACGAATGGTTGCCTTTGAATGAAAGGATGAATGTCTCTGTGACAAGTGGATGAATGAATGTTTTTATGTGTGAATGAGTGAACAAATGGTTCATTGTGTGAATGAGAGGATGAATGTATGCATATATGTGTACGATGTGTGAATGAATGAATGAATGAATGTTGACATGTGAATGAGAGAGTGGATGTGTCCGTATTGTGAATGAATGAATGTTTCATGTATGGACGTGTGAATGAATGGTTACATGTCTCCATATTACATGTGAATGAGTGAATGAATGGTTTGTTGTGTGAGTGAGAGGGTGAATGTATGCATATTTGTGTATGATGTGAGAATGAATGAATGAATGGTTTTATGTAAGAATGAGTGAATGAATGGTTTGCTGTGTGAATGAGAGGGTGAATGGTTGCATGTCTCTATGTAGTGTGTGAATGAGTGAATGAATGAATGAATGTGAATGTGATGGAACCCCGATATGCAAATTTGAGGTTTAACGGTTCCATGTGTCCCTTTGTTGTGTGAATGAGTGAATGTTTGACTTGTGAATGAGAGGGTGAATGTTAGTCAGCCGTCCAATGAGAGGTCCAGGCTGGACCCCGCCTCCAAAATAGGCTCCGCCCCCTTGACCTCCTCAGGTCAGAGCAGGAGGACAAGAAGAACCTCAGCTTCCTCGGCTTCCAACCGTCAACACACACACACACACACACACACACACCGGCGTGACCTGAATCCGCCGCACCTGCCGGATGCCGGCGAGGCCCCGGAATGGCGGCGTGGAGCTCCTCTGATCGGTTCTTCACGTCAACATCAGCAGAGCGTTGCCGACGGCGACCGGCGGGACGGCGGCGAGTCCCACCTGTCGTAGGGAAGATGAAGCGTGGAGACGGAGGAGGACGATTTAATATTCATGGCGCCGGAGGAATATTCACGGCGGAGGAACGACCGATGGTTCCTCAGGACGAGCCTGATGTTGTGGTGAACGGAGGACAAACAGGAAGTAGATGCAGCGCCTCGACAAAATCGAAGAAGAAAACAAACTCCACTTCCTGTCCTGGTTCTCTTCATGTTCTCTCCATGTTCTCCTGTTCTTCTGCCGTGAATGAACGAGTGTGACGGTCCGGCGTGTTCCTCACGCGGGTTCGGCCGCCGTCCTCCGTGACCTCCGGCTGAAAGGAAGTAGATGGAGCTCCTCAAGGCCGCCGCCAAATGACACGCCGAACATCACTTAACAGCGCTTTGAAATCAGAAAAACATTTCTTTCCAAGATACTGTGGACGTACCTGTCAGAGGATGCTAGTACACACTCACGCACACACTCACACACTCACACACACACTCACACACACACACACTCACACACACACACACTCAGTTTCACAGAAGGCGGAAATAAATTGCGAATAGTCTAATCCAACTAACAGCTCCAGCACCACTACATCAGGAGTACCTGGTACCCTGTACTTCCTTAGTACCTGGTACCCTGTACTTCTTTAGTACTAGGTACACTGTATTTTTTTAGTACCTTGTACCCTGTACTTCCTTAGTACCTGGTGCTCTGTAGTTCTTTAGTACCTTGTACCCTGTACTTCCTTAGTACCTGGTGCTCTGAAGTTCTTTAGTACCTGGTGCCCTGTACTTCCTTAGTACCTGGTACCCTGTACTTCTTTAGTACTAGGTACACTGTATTTTTTTAGTACCTGGTACCCTGTACTTCCTTAGTACCTGGTGCTCTGAAGTTCTTTAGTACCTGGTACCCTGTGCTTCCTTAATTCCTGATACCCTGTACTTCTTTAGGACTTGGTACACTGTAATATCTTAGTACCTGGTATCCTGTACTTCTTCAGTGCATGGCGCCCTGTACTCCTCTCATACTTGTTACCTGGTGCTGCTTCAGCATTTGGTACCCTGTACTTCTTTAGCACCTGGTACCCCGTTCTTCTTTCGTACCTTGTACTTTGTACTTCTTTAGTACCCGTTACCCCATACGTCTTTGGTACCTGGTGCCCGGTACTTCTTTAATACTTTGCATCTGGTACTTCTTTAGTATGGTGCTTCCCCAGTCCACAGGTCCAGCACCGCTCCACTGTGCTAGGTTCTTTCTGGGTGTCCATCAGGGATAGTACTCTGTATCCCATACTTCTTTGGTAGCTGGACCCCTGTACTTCTTTAATACCTCGTACCTAGTACTTCTTTAGTATGCCACTTTCTCCACTCCATACTTCAGGGACAACTCAACTGGACTGGGTTCCTTTTCAGGACCTCGTACCCTGTACGATTGGCGCTTCTCCACTCCACAGTTTCTGCACCACTACACTGGACTAGGCTCCTTTTGGGAGTGTATCAGGGATAGTACCTTGTACCCTGTAGTTTTTTTATGGTACCCGGAGTCACCTGGTACTTCTTCTGTACTTGGAACCCAATACTGCTTAAGTATGGCAGTCCACAGTTTCAGCACAAGTCTGCTGTTCTGGGTTCTTCCTGGGTGTCCATCAGGGATAGTATCCGGTACCTCTACTCCTTCAGTAGCTCCTCTGGTGAGGTTCCAAGTGAACCAAGCAGATACTAATATGATTATGTCAGGAGTGTCGTCACGATGTGCAGATACCCAACCGTCACGTTTCAAAAGAACCTGCTGGAGCGCTACATGTTAGCATGGCTATTAGAATGTAGCCTTCTCTTGCTTTCTTGTGACAAGAAGCCTCGAGGCATCCTGGTGAGACCACGATGGCCGGTATGGTTCTACCTATGTGGTTCCCCACATGACCAGAAATGATATTGTGCACTTGTTCAATATTTTTTTTACCGCTCATTTCATCCGCTAGAAGCTACGGGCGGTTAAACAGCAGGGAAATGCGGTTACTGTGGGTCAGGGTCGGGGGGGGAGGCAGCATCTGACGGGTATGGCCGGTTTGAGACCCGCTGGTTTCTGTCAATGCTCTAAAGATCCGTGATGTTAGTGAAGGGACCCTCATGTGTCTTTCTTCCATAATCCAAGGCTGTAATTTCAGGCACTCAAAGTCATCTGAGCGACTGGCATCACAATAATAGCAAATTACAGCCCGGAACGAGCTGAGGCTGGAATTGCTCTCCAGCAAAGCTCTGCGAGCAATTTCCTCTACTTTTTTTTTTTTTTTTTTTGTTACAGACAACTGAAGATGGAGGCTTCAAAGATCTCCCATAAAGAAAATATGACAGCGTTTTGTCCCCCCGCCACCCCTCCAACCTCGCCACTCCTGCAGATGTGAGGACGTTTCCTTGCGATTTCTAAAAAAAAAACCCTTCGGTGGTAGCAAGTGAGTGACAAGGAAGCGGTGAAGGTGGCTGCTTTCCACCATCCATTTGGCAAGTGTCCATCCATCTTCTGCCTCTTGTCTACTCTCTGGATCCTACTGGTTGATACTTCCACCGGCGATACTGATGTGCCGTATCCGTCGGTATGCTAAAGCGTAGCATTGATGGGTCCGCTTTGTTGTCGTAGCAACGTTTGGTGGTTACTTTCAGACTTTCATCTGACCTGGCCGACCCTTTCCAGGTCACATCTTTGACCTTCAACGCCCCCCTTGTCGTCGCTCCTTGCAGATGTTTTCCTTCTGCGCATCTTCGGGGGAGGTTGGAAGACGTGACCCCGGTACCTTCACCTCCGTCCCGCTGCCGCCGCTGAGATTATTTCCCATTAGCGCTCGGCGGCGAGGTCGTTTGTAGCGGCGGGACCCGCTGAGCACCGGGTCAGCCGCGGCGCCCTCGTCCCTTTGTTAGCATAGCATCCGGCGGTGGGCGGGAGGTGGAGTGGGGGGTCTAATGGGCCTCTGCTGCACCGTCCTCTTCGATTCCAGGTTATGAGCTCCGAGACGGTTGCACTTCCGTAAATAGCGCTTTGACAGGAAGGAAGAGATCTGTCGGTGAAAGCGAAGGCGTGCTTTTAGTTGAGGGCAGCCGTCGGGTCGCTAACCGGAACACTCCCCTGCTGAACCGTCAGAGGTTCTTGGCAGTTTCCAGGGTTTTGTGCCAAATACAAGTTGCACCCTGGAGACGGCGCCCTACCTACCGCCGCAGGACTTTCTTTTTTTTTTCCTTTTAATGCTTCGTCGCACTCTCGCCCTCTTTGCCTCCCCGTTAGCCGACTCCCCACCCGCACGGGCTGGACTTTATCTGAATCCATCTAGAAGGACGGCCCCTGAAGATACAAGGGGGGGGACGGAGAAGATACCATCTGCCGCGGCTCACAAAAGGAAATGTTCCGGTTATTTACGTCGGCCGTCGTTCCCCCGCCAGCAACTCAGAGGAGCTTTTTAACAGCGAACTCGACGGTCGGAAGGGTTTTTCTTTTTGTCTGATTTGGATCTTCTCCATGCTGCAACTCCCGCACAACTTGGTTCCTTCTGGATGTCCATCAGGGGACGATACCAAGGTACAAGGTACTTTTGGTGAGCAGATGCAAGAAGGTGACGTCGGCGAACCCATCGGCCGGAGTATTTCATTACTGAAGGAAAAAAATGCTCGTGCATGCTAGCAGCCATGCTAGCATGTAGCCTTCCCTTGCTTTGCAGGGACAGTCAGCCAGGTATGGAGCAGATAGTCTACTCACGTAAGTCACGGCACTTCTTCCATGTTGACTCCGCCCACATTTGGGGGAGGGGCTACAAACCCTCAGGTGATTTTGCCGGAGGTGCGGAAAAGCGGTGACGTTAGCTTCGGCCTCTGCTAGCAGCTTCTCCGCCTCCGACCGGTCTTCACGAGCTCCAGCCGTGGACCAGAAGAACCGGGGCAAAGTCCCTCCGGCCTTTTGCGCTACGATCCTCGGCTCTCGCTCGTTAATCAGGCGGCGTCCGACTCGCTCAAGGTCAAAGTCGGGTCGACCTTCTTCGCTAACGTTTTGGAAGGTTGAGCCTCCGCTAGCCATTCGTCTGCTGGAGGGCGAAGAGTGTGGAGGCACTTTGTCCTTCGATGTTCGAGACGAGGAACAAAGAGGACGAGCGCGAGTTTGGGGTGATGCCAGGGAATCACAAAAGTAAACACACACACACACACACACACACACACATGTGGATGTACAGCAAACGGCTAATCAGAGTTGCTAGCATCCGCACCTTCTCAGCGGCTGGTTGGTCGTCTCCTGTCCTTGGCTGCCTTCCTCCACCGTGTCTTGTTCCTTGGAGCTGATTGGAAAATAAAATGGAATTAGCAACCTCCACTACACACACACACACACACACACACGGCTCCTTTTTAATGCACGCTTTTATTTTCAAAGAAATTTACTGCCTGCAACGACTACATTTGTACAAGCGAGTATAATTAAGCACACACACACACACACACACACACACACACACACACACACACACACACATTGATCTGAACGTGTCCTTTATCTATATGAGATATTGATTAGCTTATAATTTCATTTCCTCTCTCAGAAAACAATCGTCCTCCCTGTTGAGCTTCATCCATTTCTTTAGTTTTACCTCGATGACGCGGCGTGTGTGTGTGTGTGTGTGTGTGTGTGTGTGTGTGTGTGTGTGTGTGTGTGTGTTTGAAAATCCCACTCTGAGAACTCTTCCTTCCCTCGCCCCTCAAACGTCTGCCTCTGCTTGGCATGATGAATGGGCGCTCAAGCCAATCAATTCTATTTAGATAAGCTGGACTCCCAGGAGGGTGTGTGTGTGTGTGTGTGTGTGTGTGTGTGTGTTTTCGAGTTATTCCACACACAGGCCCAAGGTTACTGTGGTTTTGGGATGCTCTCCAGCTTGATGTTTCACAAGCGGGACCAGAAGTTAGCAGCATCTGTGCTAGTGGAACCTGAAGGAACCTGAAGGAACCTGAAGGAACCTGAAGGAACCTGAAGGAACCTGAAGGAACAAAGTAGAAGAAGTTTTTTTTTTTTTTAAACTGCTGATTAATTATGCAAGGAAAAAAAAAAAATCAGCTGGTTGCCGGCGGCGCGGCCCCGGGGTCGGCTAGCCTGAACAGCTAAGGAGTTAGCACGCCGATGTTAGCCTGCTGATGTTAGCATGTTGATGTTAGCATGCTGATGTTGTCCTCCTTCCCAGGTTCTCTCCAGGTCCAAGGATGGACAGGTGACCGGGTCAAACTCCGCCTCTTGGTGAAGAAACCGAACGATGACGTGCATCTTGTGCGTGAAAACACGCTGAAAATATAATCATAAAAATAAACTCCTCCGGAGCTTCTCGTCTTCTCCGTCTCCAAACATCTCGTCCGTCCGGAAGCGGATGCTTTGCGCAACAGCGCCACCCTGTGGTCGCACCGAGGAGAAAGAGGTTTAATTATCCCAGAAGATATTTAATACGAGCCGCTTCTGTCGTCGGGTTCCTGGTGGAGGAGAGAAGGTTTAATTAATGAGGAGATAAGAAAAACTAAATTGTCATTAATGTGTGTTTAAAACCTCAGGAAGGTTTTTACGTCGTTGTTAATCACCTTTGGAGTTTACAAGCCAGAACTTCGCTGGTGTTTCTCCTCCGCTGTGGAGGGAGGAGGGTCAACTGTCAATCACAGGGTCACCTGTCAATCACAGGGTCACCTGTCAATCACAGGGTCACCTGTCAATCACAGGGTCACCTGTCAATCACAGGGTCACCTGTCAATCAAACGGGTCACCTGTCAATCACAGGTTCCATCTGTTCATCTGATCATCTGATCATCCAGGTTTGAGTCCTCAGCAGACCTGCTGACTGATTTGCAAACTGTGGGAGGAAGATGGAGAACCTGGAGAACCTATCAAGAACCAAGGGAGGAGAACCTGGAGAACCGATCAAGAACCCAGGGAGGAGAGCCTGGATTCAAGAACCTGTGGAACCTGGAGAACCCAGGGCGGGGAACCTGGAGAAAACCTGGAGAGGAGAACCCGGAGAACCTATCAAGAACCAAGGGAGGAGAACATGGACAGGAGAACCTGTGGAACCTGGAGAACGTAGAGGGAACCAAGGGAGGAGAACATGGAGAACCCAGGGAAGAGAACCTGGAGAGGGAGGAGAACCTGGGGAACCTAGAGAACCCAGGGAGGGGAACCTTGAGAGGAGAGCCTGTGGAACCTGGAGAGCACCTGGAGAACCTCGAGGGAACCAAGGGAAGAGAACCTGGAGGAGAACCCAGAGACCTATCGAGAACCAAGGGAGGAGAACCAGGAGAACCCATGGAGGAGAACCTGGATTGGAGAACCTGTGGAACCCAGAGAACCCAGGGAGGAGAAAATGGAGAGGAGAACCTGTGGAACCTGGAGAGCACCTGAAGAACCTAGAGGGGACCAAGGGAGGAGAACCTGGAGAACCCAGGGAAGAGAACCTGGATTAGAACCCGGAGACCTATCAAGAACCAAGGGAAGAGAACCTGGAGAACCCATGGAGGAGAACCTGGAGGAGAACCTGGAGAGGAGAACCCAGAGAACCTATCGAGAACCAAGGGAGGAGAACATGGAGAGGAGAACCTGCGGAACCTGAAGAGCAGCTGGAGAACCTAGAGGGAACTCAGGAAGGAGAACCTGGAGTAGAACCCGGAGACCTATCAAGAACCAAGGGAAGAGAACCTGGAGAACCCAGGGAGGAGAACCTGGATTGGAGAACCTGTGGAACCTGGAGAACCCAGGGAGGAGAACATGGAGAGGAGAACCTGTGGAACCTGGAGAGCACCTGGAAAACCTAGAGGGAACCAAGGGAGGAGAACATAAAGAACCCATAGAGAACCCAAGGAGGAGAACCTGGAGAGCCCAGGCAGGAGAAGATGAAGAGAAGGCACACAGAGAACCCAGGCTGAAGATCCTGGATGTATCCCGGGTAGGAGAACATGGGGAGAACATGAGGAGAACCAGGAGAGGAACCAGAAGAAGTGGAGAACCCTCAGAGAGAAGCCATGGAGGTTTTCTCACTTCCTGCAGAATCTCCGTAAACGGAGGCAGAAGGTGAACTTCTGCTCGGAGAAGAACCGAGCGTGGAACCTGAGCTGGATCCACAGGAGGCGGGAGAAGGTCAGAGATCTTTATTCAAGAAGGTAAACCAACATCTTCTCCACACACGTTTACCTACTGGAGATCCGGTTCACTCATTCATATCGCCATGCGACCATTCACCCTCTCATTCACGCGTCACATGGAGACATCCAACATTCACTCCTTCATTCAAGCGTCTTTTGGGAAAAACAACTATTCATCCTCTCATCCATTCATCATGAAGACATGCAGACATTCATCCTTTCATTCAGTTATTGAGAAATTAACTATTCACCCTCTCATTCACGCGTCATATCGAGGCATAAAGGAATTCATCCTTTTATTCACGCGTCACGTGTAGAAATACAGAAATTCACCCTCCCATTCACGTGTCAGATGTAGAAATACAAAAATTAATCCTTTCATTCACACGTCATGTGTAGAAATACAGAAATTCATCCTTTCATTCATGCATCATATCGCTATGCGACCATTCACCCGCTCATTCACGCGTCACATGGAGACATCCAACATTCACGGCTTCATTCAAGCGTCTTTTGGGAAAAACAACTATTCATCCTCTCATCCATTCATTATCAAGACATGCAGACATTCATCCTTTCATTCACTTATAGAGAAATTTAACTATTCACGCGTCATATCAAGGCAGAGAGAAATTCATCCTTTCATTCACGTGTCATGTGTAGAAATACAAAAATGAATCCTTTCATTCACGCGTCATGTCGCTATGCAACCATTCACCCTCTCATTCACGCGTCACATCGAAGCATACAGCAATTTATCCTTTCATTCACGCGTCATGTATAGAAATACAGAAATTCACCCTTCCATTCACGTGTCAGATGTAGAAATACAAAAATTAATCCTTTCATTCACACGTCACATGTAGAAATACAGAAATTCATCCTTTCATTCACACATCATATCACTATGCGACCATTCACCCACTCATTCACGCGTCACATGGAGACATCCAACATTCACTCCTTCATTCAAGCGTCATTTGGGAAAAACAACTATTCATCCTCTCATCCATTCATTATCAAGACATGCAGACATTCATCCTTTCATTCACTTATAGAGAAATTTAACTATTCACGCGTCATATCGAGGCAGAGAGAAATTCATCCTTTCATTCACGCGTCACTGTATAAATACAGAAATGTATCCTTTCATTCAAACACCATATCGCTATGCAACCATTCACCCTCTCATTCACGCGTCATATCAAGGCATACAGATGTTCATTCACAAGTCATGTGTAGAAATACAGAAATTCACCCTCTCATTCACATGTCATATTGATACATACAGAAATTCATCATTATATTCAAGCATCATATGCAGAAATACAGAAATTCATCCTATCATTCAAATACCATATAGACATGTAACCATTCACCCTCTCATTCGCGTGTCACATCGAAGCATACAGAAATTCACCCTCTCATTCACGCGTCATGTGTAGAAATACAGAAATTCATCCTTTCATTCAAACACCATATCGCTATGCAACCATTCACCCTTTCATTCACATGTTCTCCTGAGACATGTGGATATTTATCCGTTCATTCACTTCCATTCATCCTCTCACCTCACATGGATACATGCAGACGTTCACCCTCTCATTCACGCTTCATATCCAAACATTTCATTCACCCTTTCATTCTGGATCATGAGTTGTCCAGGTTCCTCCATGCAGTCCAGCGAGGTGAAGGTGCATGGGTTCCTCAGACCATGAGTCCAGGCTGGTGGAGGTCCTCCGTCAGCCCTGAGCGGACGGACAGTTCCTCGCAGTCGTCCTCGCCCTCCTGCCGGCGTCCGACGCCGCCCCCGACGCCGTCCTCCTCCTCCTCCTCCGCCGCCGCTAACGCGCGGCAGCTGAGGATTAGCGGCGGTAGCGGCACGCTACGCGCTAGCTCCTCCACGTGACGCGCGAACTCCATGGTCTTGAACTGCGTGACCTTGGCGAACTCCAGCGTCTTCACCGAGGTGACGATGGGGATGCGCTTGGCCACCTCGAAGGCGCGCTGCAGCTTCTCCGCCCCCTCGGTGCGGAAGAACGCTTCGATGGCGCCCTCCGTCTTCTTCACGTGGCCGCTCATCATGCAGAGCCGCGCCGCGTTGAGGATCATGGTGAGGAAGAAGGCCGTCAAGCAGACCGCCACGTAGTAGATCCCCAGACCGCTGTGGGTGTAAGCGACCCGCAGGGTGACGGTGTAGTTTCGCCGCACGCCGCCATCGGTGACCACGCAGGTGTAGCGTCCGCGGTCCTCGAAGGAAACGGCGGTGATGTTCAGGACGCCGTTTTCCTGGATCCGCCACCTGCCGCCTGGAGACAGAGCGAGCAAACGCGATCGAACCTTCGTCGTCTTCTTCCGATCGACGGAGGCGTCTCCTACCTTGGTGCTCAAGCGGCAGAGGTCCTTTGGAGGTGTGCCACTCCACGTTTCCATGACGACCGCCGGTCAGGTTGCATTCCATCTGCACGCCGGATCCCTCCTTCGCCACCAGGTGGTTTGCCGTCGCGGTTAGCGACCCGTTCTCCGCTGCTTCTGCCGCCCAAACGCCCAACGGCAGGAGGGCGAGGAGCAACCGTGGAAGGCGGTAAGGCATCGTCATGGTGAAGCCGGCGGAGCGAGCCCGGCCTGCGGAACAGGAAGTGAGAGCGGCGGCGACACGGCGAGGCGGGAAAAACCCCTGGATACGATCTTTTACCTTGAGGTCTTGGTTCAAAAGTGACCTTTGGGACCAAACGCTCGGAGCGACGGCGAATAAAAACGACGGAAGCCGCGACAAAGCGGGAGAAGCTTTTTCTTGGCTCTCCTTCCTCGTTCAGGTGAGTCCAAGGGGGCGGGGCTTGTCCGCTCCGAGGCATTTGATTGGCTCGTTCGTCGTTGTTTTCGCAACAGGTGCACTTTGCAAGGTGAGGTGAATGGGAGGGAACTGAAAGCACAACAAGTGATGCTACGGACGTTTGCCCGCACTGTCATAAGCAAAATCAAGATGATTAAATCTTACTTTCTGATGTTTATTCATTTTTAATCTTGTCTGAAGTGTATTTTCGCCGCATGACTCACCTCACATGTAATCAAGCTACTTGGCGTTACCACGCACGGAGTTCCGGCAGCTGTATCGGCTTCAAAATAAAATAACAATGTCGTCGTTCGTTGCGACGTTTAAGTCGAATCGGAGTTAAATATTCGGCTCATCTTAAACAATCGCCTTTCAACGCTTTATTTTGTTTTTTTAATTTGAATATTGAGCTAAGAATTGACATATGAATCGTCAGATTGACTATTTTTTTTTTAAATAATTGTTTGTCCATACAATTAAATATATGGAGTTACTAAAAAAAATTGAAGTTGTAAAATGCGTAATTTTTAATCAATTTTCGCCTCTGTAAGATATAAATTTTCTCTTTGGTTCTTTAAAATCGAAAGGTGCTGTGAGCTAAGATAGTTTTCTTTTATTTTGAAAATACAAACCGGAAGTTGCGACTTCCTAAACCTCGCGTGCTTGACGCGCTCCCGTTGGTAAAAACAAATGTGACGTGGCTAATCCTCCACCCGTGGGAGAAAAGCGACTATTTCGTCGTGGGGTGTCTAACGGTGTGGGGATGAACGTCAACAAAAACAGAAATAAAATAGAATAAAGTAAACCGCTCGTCGTCGACCTTTTTTGAGGAAAGTTAGCCGTGACGCGAACCGAACTGCTAGCATCTTGCTACTGACAGCTAGACGAGGTGAGTTAGACGTTAGCTTAAAACCGTATGCTGTTTTTAGTTTGATGCTTAGCTTTGCCTTGTGAATTATATTTAAATAACGCTTTTCTCGGTCGTAATCACGAATAAAACACGCCAACTGGTGTTTAGCTAACGTTTATTTTTCTAACTCCGGGCGTTGAAACCGGTATTATGTTACTCACTTAATACCAGCCATTCACTGTGTTAAGTGACTGCACCACTTTTTTTATTATTGATTTAAATTAAAAACAAACCTAGATATGCGTTTGATCTTAATTGAACATGTTCTGCATGGATTTAAAATGTTTGTGTATGTGTGTGTGCAGCGCTGTCCATCTCTTTAAAGAAATGTCCAAATATCTGCTAAACGTTAGCTTCTGCCTGGTGTGTGACGTCACAAACCAGGCTTTAGTTTCATTGTAAAAAATGTCAAATAATAATTTCACGTAAAGATGACAAAACCCAGGAATCTGTGTTTATGACATCGTTTCCTTCTGTTACTGCACCATCAGCTGTTGCTATTACAAAAGATGCACTTCGAAACAGATTGTTGACGGTTCCTCTTGAGGGCAAAACTCATGCGTTTCATCCCTGAAAAAATGAACAAATAAAGGTTACGCAGCTTCTGAGAAGTTCTCCTGTTGGATTCCCACTGGTGTTTTTTTCTGTGTAGAGTCTCCATGCTCTCCCACAGTCCAAACACATGCAAGAAGTTCATGGGAGACCCTATATCAGGGGTGTCAAACATACGGCCCGCGAGGGGATTCGACCAGGCCCGCAGGATCATTTGAAAGTGAAAAAAATGCATAAAAGACAAGGATTTTTTTTTTTTAAATTAAGTGCAATTGGAGAATTTTCTGCTAGGAGGGCGCACTATTTTGGTCAGAGTAGAAGACAATCGGCATCAGTGAGACGGACCACTCAGCAGACGTCATCAATGCACCACCTGCTGCTTGTTATGACGTTGTTTCCACCCTGTTCTCCACCTCCTGCTACGCCCTCATTAGCCAAAATGTCGTTATCAAAACAGAAAAGTAGTTAAAGAGTGTCGAATTTTCAAAGAAAAATTGACTGCGTCAACCTTTGTGCTCGGCGTGTTTGCAACAAGTTTCGGTATTTAAAGAATATAATATTCGGCGCCACGACGAGACTCATCACAGTGAAAAATATGACAGCTTGCAAGGAAACTGAGAAGAGATGAGATCATTGAATTGCTGGCAGGTCTGAGGAAACAGCGTCCACTTTCACCCAGAGCTGAGGAATCAGTGAAGCAGCGGTAAAAGACAGCTAGCTAATTGCTAGTTAAAATGTGCAATTTAAAGTTAAGTCAGCAGCTTCACTACAAACTAGTATGATGGAATTCTACTGTTCATGCAACTCCATACATTTTCAGTATGTATTGTGTGTGTTTGCATGTTTCATGGATGAAGTTTACACATTTACAGGTGAATATTATCATCCTTACACATTTAATAGCACTCTTTTTAGTTTGTAAGGTGTAGGCAGGGATTCAATTTAGATTTTATATGCACATGTGGAAATGGTTTAAAAGTCCCTTTCTTTATAAGTCTCATTTAATCTTAAAGTGCATTACTATATTCTTCAATACCAATTACTCGTTAAAGTTTTGTGCCTTTGTACGATCAGTGGGATCACATGATCACATGATTGTAATGTAAACATGTGAATGATAAAAGTAAATTGCACTTTTGTCTAAGGAAATATGAGGTGTTTCACGAAATGTTTTGTAAAGGGTTGGTCATTAAATTCCAAGACTTTCCTCATGTCCTTGTACTTCTTTACACCAAAACAGAGGAAAGACATGATATTTTGGTTATTTATTGTTGAATACGCTATTATTTTAACGGTCCGGCCCTCTTGACATCTACCCAGTCCGTATGTGGCCTCCATGAGAAATAAGTTTGACACCCCTGCCCGATATTGTCTGGACGTGCGGACGCTCATTTGACTCCTCCGACGCCGCAGGTATGTTCTAAGGCGCCAAGATGTCGGACAGCGAAGCCGCCGCAGCCGAGGAGCCCCGGACGCAGGGAGGATCCACGCCGGACAGCTCCACGGACGTGGCCCCCACACGGAAAGCCAGGAGGAGGCCCGACGCCAAGCCGGAGGCCGACGTAGAGGCGACGGCTAAAGAGCAGGAGCAGCCGGAGGTAACGGAGGGAGTGGACGGAAACAGGAGCGATGGGCGCTACGAGGGGGCGAAGGGTGAAGGGACGAGTGGAGGAGGAGAAAGTCTGGTTGCTGATTGGGAGTTTTTAGGATCGTTGGTTTTAAAAAGACAAGAAATTGACAAACGAATGGCTTCGTGAGCAGGTAAATGAAACGGGGAAATACTGTATTTTCACGACCAGAAGGCGCCCACGCTTCCTATTTTAATGTTCTGATGCTAGTCGTCCATGTTAGTGATGTAGCTGGGCTGGTGTGTGTGTGTGTGTGTGATGTGTTTGTTGCAGTAGAAGCGGAAGATGGACAGCGTTTCATTATAATCCGCTGGAAGTTTCCTTGCTCCCGTTTCATGAAACCAAAGCACCGAGACGGACCTCCTCGGAAATGCTCGGTTTTCGTTTCTTCCGCCAGCGTTAGCGCTTTTAGTCGAACGGCGTCCGTCCAATCGCTTCTCCCGCTCGTTCTTCGCCCGATGATCCGCCACATACAACACATACCTGTTGTTTTAGATACAATCGACAATCACTTCCCCCTTTAACGTTCTCATGGTGTTCTCTACTACGTCGGCTTTACAACAACACACACACACACACATACAGGGTGCGCTGAACATTTTGAAGAAAATCTAAGACTTTTATGTGCGTCTTCTACTCATGAAAATACAGTATTTAAAAATAATACATGCAGTCTGAAGTAATGCCTTTCCATGGTGACGTTAGTAAAGCTGTTGTTATTAATTCCATTTCCTGAATTTGACCTGAATCGCACAGGTGACGGTCGATACTGTGTTAGATGTAAACATCCGGGTGTTCGAGGCCGCGTGCACGGGAGCTACACAACTCTTTTGAAATTTAAAATGAATGAATACGGTATATAAGGTCATTTTTCTGCCTTTATGCTATGAATAAACAAAATATGTGTCGCAATTTTTTGAAACAACTGCAAAGAAAGCAAAATGAGATTTCCGCATGCAACAAAACAGTTTGAATTCAAACGACAGACGTTGGGTTGGCGGTTACTTTTAAGCGAAATACTCGACGTCTATTTGACCTTGTATTTATGAACTTAAATTATCCAGCGGCAGCAAAACAAAAACCCCGTGCACCGTCATCCTTTTACTGGCGCTTATTAAGAACGACAAGTATTCTATCCAGACGCGACGAGATCGCCGTAATCTTCAAAATCAAAATGACATTTTTGAAAAAAAAACAAACAAACAATAAAACCCGTTTGAATCAAATCCTCGCCCTGGCAGGTGTCCGGCGGGTCGGCGGTGGCTCAGGGCGGATGGGGCTACTGGGGCAGCTGGGGCAAATCCATCCTGACCTCGGCCTCGGCCACCGTGGCCACCGTGGGTGAGTCCACCTTCACGTCCGGCGGGGGGGGGGGGGGGGAGGGGACGCGGCGGATCGCGGTCCGAACCATCTCCGTCCCCGTCCTCCAGGCCAGGGCCTCACCCAGGTGATGGAGAAGGCGGAGACGTCTCTGGGGATCCCCGGCCCCGCCCAGCTGTCGGCAGCGACGGCGGGCGAGGAAGAGGAAGGTAAAACAGCCGGTGGATCGGCCCGTGGCGCCCGCGGGACCTTCGCGTCTTAACCTTTGGATCCTCGTCCCGGCAGGTGGGAGCGGCGAGGCGGCGGACGGGTCGGAGCGGGACGGCTCGTCGGCCGTGGGCGGCGCCATGGGGATGCTGACGTCGCTAAGCAGCGTCGTCCAGAGCACGGTAAGCGGAGATGTTAGCGCGTTAGCTCGCAGCCGGAAGCGTGGAGTCCGCGCGTTCTCCTCGTGTCGGCGTGGAGTTCACGTGATGGAGGGTCACCGGAGACACCGACGTGTCCATAAACTCAAATACGCTAAACTGAAAAAAAAACTCTAAACCGGGACAGTCGTGGGCTAACGTTGATATTCAGATATAACAATGAACCTCTGCTTATGGACCCGTCACGCTCTGCTTAAAAACTGAATTTGGAACAAACAAAGCTTCATATTAATGCCATATAACCATGAAACCAAACCTTTTTTCTTCTCTTCTACTTTCTGGCTCCTCTGAGTCATGTCCATGGGGTTCGTAGTGGCGTCTGATGTTCTACTCCTCGGTTTGAACCACGTTGACGCCCCTTTTTCCGAAGGCTAGCACCATTAGCATAAGCTCGCTATGACTTTCAACTTGCAAAATGCATATTTTATTGCCTGTTTATATATTGTATAGTTATTTCATTGCCTATCTGTATATTTTATATATATTGTCTATTTTATACAGTTTTATATTTGTATTGTCCAGAACTACAGATGGAAATTAGCTATAATCTGGTACAAACATCTCTGCCTCTGTGCGTAATGTATTTGTACACTGTCCTAATAAACTTCTAAACAAACAAACTACTGTCAACAGAGATGAGGGCGTTGATGGGTTCTGTTGTGGTTTTCCTGCTAAAACACCAGCAGAGCATTCTGGGATTTGTAGTATCAGAGGTGCATGTGCTGAAGGCTAGAAGAGCAGCAGGCTAGCTCCAAGAGTCATTGGGTTTGGCTTCGTGGTCCAAATATAATCACACTGCGGGCCGGAGTTTGACACTTAAGCTCCATATGGGTGTCAAGGGGTGTCAAACGTACGGCCGGCGGGCCGGTACCGGCCCACCAGGGGGTCCGATCCGGGCCATGGAATAAATTAAATTTGAAAATATTCATAAAAATCATGAACTACTACTTTAAATAAAAATGCTAGGGTTGCATTGTTTTAGCTAGTGTGTTAGCAACAACTTTATGTGACTCACAACTTCCACAGATGGCAGCAACGCAGCTTCCGGGTCTGTAAATAGCATTTTTACTTCTTGTTAGAAATGTACATCGGCAAGATGTCGTCCTCAAAAAAGACAAAAGCGGACATGGAGTGTCGGGTTTTATGAGGAAAATGGACCATTTTTTATTTGTTCGCTGAGGTTGATAAGAAACCTGCGTGCTCGGTGTGGTGAAAAATACAACCCGATGCACGGAGAACTGAGGTATAGTGCTGTTGAGATTGTGCTAGCATAGCGCCGCATAGACAGATTTGTATAATTTTAGGGTAGTTAGAGAGATTTTAGGGAAGTTAGGTTAGCCTGAGACCAGATGATATGCAATATAAAACGGCATCAAGGTAGGACTTTGCAGCTTCTAGTGATAGCGCCTTCCTGATATGTGGAAAGTTCAAAATGTTAAACTTCAAGCCATTACAGGTCTTTTTAGTATGATTTTTAATACTAAGTAAAGGGTCCAATATGACACCTAGATATTTGACCTCCTATGGTTATTCACTTGAATATTTGATAAGATAAGAACAACTTTATTAATCCCGAAGGACATTGTTGTGCCAGAGTTACAGAAAATATAACAGTAATAAATAATAAAAAGAAAAAGGCAGAATTTGAAATAAAAATAAACTATAAAGTGTCTCAGTGAAACTATAAAGTGTCTTAGTAACAAGTGAGGTAAGGAGTGCACAATAGTATGATAAAAGGAAAAAATGTAGCGTAGCTGTCATGAAATGACATATTGCACAGTTTTTGTTTGGGAGGACATTCTGAGTTTTCACTTTCACACAGCGAGTTTTCATCCAGGATGACCGATCCCTTCGCTTCTGAAAGACAGTCGGGGTTCAAAACAACGAAGTCACCATGTGCGGCGTGGCGTCCCTCAGGGCGTCCCTTCGCACTTTCAACCACTTTGCATTATTCTAACAAATCAAACGTCTCCGAGCAGCATCGAGATGATGTTCGAAATGACGTCCACCCCCTCCGCAGGGTAAGACGGTGATCACGGGCGGCCTGGACGCTCTGGAGTTCATCGGGAAGAAGACCATGGACGTGATCGCCGAGGGCGACCCGGGCTTCAAGAAAACCAAAGGCCTGATGAGCAGGAACTCCACCCTGTCTCAGGTGGGCGCCGGAGAGGTGACGGGAAAGAAAACGGCGTGTCGGGTTGTCACCTTCTCCCTCGCCGCCCGTCTCAGGTGTTGAGGGAGGCGAAGGAGCGCGAGGAGCTGCAGACGGCGGAGCAGGAGGCGTCGGACTCGGAGAAGAAGGCGGTGGCTCACTACGGGATGCTGTTTGATGAGTACCAGGGCCTGTCGCACCTGGAGGCTCTGGAGATTCTGTCTCGGGAGAGCGAATCCAAGGTTTGTCTTCTTCTTCTTCTTCTCTGCGACGCGTCCTCCTGGCGTTGAGGCCGACATTGCGGCGGTGGTCCGGTGTCCCCGCAGGTGAAGTCGGTGCTGATGACTCTGTCTGGAGAGGAGCTGCGGGACCTCCGGGGGGAGCTGGATCAGATCAAGGACTCCTTCTCGCTGGTGGAGTTCGAGGACGAGGACGTGGACGAGGGCAGAGGTGGGGAGATCTGGAGGAGGAGACCCGCTGGGGGTTCGGACGCCCGTCCCACCTTGTCGTTTTGCACTTTTTTTTAACCTCCAGACAAAGACGGCGGCGACTTTGAGAGGGAGTTAACGGAAGCCCTGCAGGGTCTGAGTGTGTCTGCGACGGCGGAGAAGCTCACCAAGGTACCGAAAGAAACGCAGAACGTGACCTTCTCCATCTCCCTCCAGAGCCGGGCTGGTGACGTGCACGAACGATGTATTACGACTGATACCGGTAGCGCTAACAGCTACATGCTAACGGCCGAAACGATAACAATGAGTCGCTGGTAAAGAAGTAACAATGGAGGACGCCTGGGGTGAAGATGCGGCAGGTCCAGCCTCGCCGCCGGGGGAGAAGATGCGAGGTCATGAAGGGCCGCATAGCTTGGTGCTAGGCTAACGCTAGCCAGATGCTAGATGATGTTGTGAAACAGACACGTGCACCGTCGTGGAGAGAAGTCCATTAATTTGACTGACGCGCTCGATCAAAATCTTGGAAAAACTGCGCTAATCTTGAGAATATAAAGCAGTTCTTCCCTCCCGGGCTTCAGGTATTGATCCTCTTGTCCTCACAACAGGCCTGCAAGAACGTCTGCAGCCAGATCACAGACATGACCAGACCTCAGGAGGACCAGCAGCAGGAGGAACTTCATGATGATGAGGAGGAGAAGGACCACGTCAAGCCATCGCTCTCGGTGGAGGTGCTGCGACTCTCTCGTGTCGATCATTCCAGAAAGTCTGCGCTGAAGAATCACGTTTACGTCACAAACGATTGACGGAAAAGAGATTTTAAAATGCTTTTTTTTCTTTATTTTCCCTCCACATTCACCCAGATAACCATCCGGTTGACAGAGAAAGAAAAAGAATTCACACTTTGCGCAGTTCCCATATTGTCCACTAGAGGGCGCTCTGTTGCTGTCGCATTGATCCAGAATCACTCTGTGTGTGTGTGTGTGTGTGTGTGTGTGTTGCAGGAGGTGAACGCGGCCGCCATCAGGAGTCTGGCCGAGCTGACGGCGCGGTCCATCGAGCTCTTCCACAAATTGGCCGAGATGATCCTCTTCTCCAATGGCAGCGCGGCGCCGGGCGTCCTGTCGCAGTAAGGCTCCGCCCCCGCGGGGGTGATTGACAGCCGGGGTGGCTCCGCCCCTCGCCGTCTTGTGTTTTTGTTTGGTTTTAATTTCCCTCCTGTCCACAGGCTCGCCGTCGTACTGTGCAGAGAAATCTCGCTGCTTTCCAAGAAGTTCACCTCCTGCCTGACGGCGGCGGGGGTGAGTGTGACGGCCCGCCGCGCCGCGCGGCAATCACACACACCTTTAGTGCAACTCCCACCGCTTTAGATCTTCTTTTGTGCAAATTAATTCAGATATTATTTCTATTTCATTGTAATTGCCAACGTTCAATCACGTCTGTCATACCAGAGTAAATGCAGATTCATAGAATACAAACAGTTTAACAATAAATAAGAAATAAGACCAACCGAAGGAAATTGTTGGCCCACAGTTTCAAGTAAAACATAACAATAATAAATAATAGTAGAAAATTGTATAAACAATTAGAAAAAAAAAAGGCCGTGGGGGAGAATAAGAAATACAAATAAAACTATAAAGTGTCTAAGTAACAAGTCAAGGCTATAAAGTTAATAATTTTTTCCCAATATTGGGCCGTGTGTGTGTGTGTGTGTGTGTGTGTGTGTGTGTGTGTGTGTGTGTGTGTGTGTGTGTGTGTGTGTGTGTGTGTGTGTGTGTGTGTGTGTGTCCTCACCTGGCTGTCAATCAAAACTTCACCCCGATGCTTTTTTTTCTGTTTTTCTTTGCAGACAAATGAGAAGGGAGACGTCCTAAACCCACTGATAACAGGAGTCTTTCTGGAGGTGTGTACCATGTCCACACACACACACACACACACATACGCTTTTGCTATCAATGTCCTCAAAAGTCCAAAGTGGTGTGTTTTGAAGAAAATGTGCGCTATTAGTTTTTCAGAGCAATGCTAACGTGCTACGTTCCTCCTCCTCCCTCCTTCACAGGCGTCCAACAGTGCCTCCTACATCCAGGACGCGTTCCAGCTCCTGATGCCCATCCTGGAGATCTCCCACATCGAGCGAAGGGCCGGCTCGGAGCCGACGCCTCGCTCGAACTGAAAAAAAAAAAAATAAAAATAAGCCTCCATCAGCTCCTGCCCGGAGCTCGGCTCAGGACAAAACCAATTTCACGCCTGGAGGGAAATGTTTCCTTTTTTTTTTTTTTTTTTTTTTTTTTTTTATTACTGAACAGTGTTAAATTTGTATTTGATGCAAACAGCGGGAGGAAAGTGTTGAAGAAGGTCCCGATCCAACAGAAGCCGTTATTCGGTGATGAACTGTTGGTCCGTCCTCCGCCAGGCCGGTGGAACACACCAGTATGTTTTTAATGTCCTCCACAAGATGCCATATAATGAATTTTAAATAAATACAACAATAACTGGTGTTTTTTTGTGGATATGTGCTGTTATAATATCTATGATATATTGATTCTAAGTGTCGCTGTCATCCTTTTTCCTCATTATTATTTACAACCCTTATCCTTCAGTCAGGCTGTCATATAAAGACGTGCAACGCGACACGCAAAGACACACTTTATCACCGATTCTGCTCATAATTTTTATGGGCAGATTTTTTTAGGTACATCCAGGGCGTCGAGGGGATCCGGTTTGTCGACCGTGGCGCTCGACGGGAAACGGATGGAGCTGAGCCCGAAGGCGAAGCTCTCAATTTAGCGGCGGATCTTTGTTCCCACCCTCATATATATGGTCACGAGCTGTGGGTAGCGACCCAAACAACCTGGGGACGCCTTGGGGTTCCCCCAGAAGAGCTGGACCATGTGGCTGTTGCCTCTGCGACCTCACTTCAGTGAAGCAGCGAAAGATGGATGCATGGATAGTAAAGACACACAACCATTCACACATTTTTTAGACATCATTCCCATGACAGAGACAACCATTGACTACTTCACTCACGCATCATACAGACACATACAACGATTCACTCTCTCATACATGGAGTAAACGCAAAAAAACAACAGAAACTGCTTTTTTTAGGTAAAACGTGAAAGATTTTTTTGAACTAACAATTCAAAACAGTGCATGTTGCAGCTTTGAGTCCTCCCGTCCGCTAGGTGGCGCTGTTGAGCAATGTACCCACTAACGTTCACCTGCCAATTAACACGAAGAAAGCGCAAAGGAGAAGAAGAAGTCAGCGCCTCGGCGAGCTAGCTTGGCAGGTTCCAGCGAGGATATTCTTAGGTAAAAAAAAAAGCGCTTTCGGGTGTTTTTTACGTCTTTCCTGGCGGTGTCGTTCGCAACCGAGCCCTTTTCTGCGGGCCAAAGTCGAACGCGGGAGGGTTTAATTCAAAAAAATGGCGGCTAGCGCTACGGTTGAGCAGCCCGGCTGCGCTAGCAGACGTTAGCTTCTCCTTGCTAATCGCTACGCTATGTTGGGAGTGCGTCGCTCACAGGGCAACGTCGCTAAATAGCATTTAATTCTGGAAATTTTGCAGGATTATCTCAGGCGGATCAATATATTTAGGGGGTGGAATAACAGGAATGACGGCCGCGTCTTCGTAAACAGACGCGTCCCCGCTGTTAGCGGTGCCACTTAGCAAGCATGCTAGGAACTGTAAACAAGCGCCTGTGTGTGTTGAGAGATATAACGTGTGCGGTGGCGGGTTCGGTGCGTTTAAACGCGACAGTCACGCAATTCCTGGCTTTTTAAAGAGAAATGCGTGCTCCACCCTCTCTATTTCTGCACAAAGAAAAGTGTACGTTGCTTTGAATTCTGAGGAGGTGCAATGAGAGTTCAAAGTCTAACTTAACAGAATGCAACTTTCCTGCCGGTGCTGCGTTCACGGCCCCGGAAATATCACACTTTATTGTTTCTGCACTGTTTCTCCTGTGGGGTGTGTTTGAAAATCACCTGACACTGCTCGAGGAAGCGTTTGCGGGATTAGACGAGAAGGCTGATGCGACGCACCGGCTCAGAAGGGTTTGGATGGACGGGTCAAGGGTGATCTTGCAACCGGACCGTCAGCGGGAGGTGGTTTTGGAGCTCTGTCCAGCTCTTCTGGTGGACTCCCCAAGCCAGCTGCAAGACCTAGACCCCCCCAGTGCAGCCTGGATCTTCTCCTCCAGGGAGGCCGAACCTTCTTGTGTGGCGCCTCTGATTTAAAATCAATAAAGGGGCAGCCTGGTTGACATGGCGGGGAAGAAACCTGAGGTTCTTCTATAAGGTTTTAAAAGATCGGCAGAGAAACCGCCGCGTTTCAAGTTCAAAAGCCTTGGAGATGAGATGAGATGAGAACAACTTTATTAATCCTGAAGGAGTTTCAAGTAAAAAACACAATAGTAATAGATAATAGTAGAAAGGAGGAAGAATAAGAAATATAATGAAATATGAATTGTCTAACTGTTAGCAGTCGCTACAAAGATTGTACCCGACCTTCTCCTCCGTGATCCTAACTTCTCCTCGTCCTCCTCCAGATTTCGCGGTTCCTCGTCTCGCCGCCCCTCCGTCGTCGCCCGCCACCAGCGCCGCAGGACCGTCGGGGTCGTAGTTTTTTTTTTTTTTCCCTCCCCCTTGACCCGCCGCCATGCCAGCTGCTCTCACAGACTCCAGCCAGATCATCTGTGAGGTCTGGGCCAGCAACGTGGAGGAGGAGATGAGGAAGATCCGGCAGATTATCCAGAGCTACAACTACATCGCCATGGTGAGAAGAAGGTGGGGGGGGGTCACCGGGCCGGACGGAGCGAAGCGTAACCCCGGCGATGTGTCTCCCGCCATCAGGACACGGAGTTCCCCGGCGTGGTCGTCCGGCCCATCGGCGAGTTCCGCAGCACGGTGGACTACCAGTACCAGCTGCTGCGCTGCAACGTGGACCTTCTGAAGATCATCCAGCTGGGCCTCACCTTCATGAACGAGGACGGCGACTACCCTCCCGGCACCACCACCTGGCAGTTCAACTTCAAGTTCAACCTCACGTAAGCCTGACCCTCCTCCTCCTGCTGCTTCTTCTTCTCTTTCCTCATCACCACATCACACAGATGAAGAAGGTCAGGGTCCACCATCTCACACCCAGATGTCCTGATGAACTGCTCGTCCGCAGGAGGAGGAGGGAGGGCTTTCAATTCATTCCCTCTTAAATTCAGTCCTTGTATTTGAGGAGAAACGGTGGTTCCTAACACTCGGGTGGGTTCATTGTGTCGGGTCTCCTCGATGGGGCGCGAGATGTTCTCCTGATAGCTTCTCCGGCCTTCCTCCGCCGACTGACTCCTGAAACCTCTTCCCGTCGCAGAGAGGACATGTACTCCCAGGACTCCATCGACCTGCTGCAGAACTCGGGCCTGCAGTTCAAGAAGCACGAAGAAGAAGGCATCGACACGCTCTACTTCGCCGAGCTCCTCATGACCTCCGGCCTGGTCCTCTGCGAGAACGTCAAGTGGCTCTCCTTCCACAGGTGGGTTCCGTCTGGAGCGCGAAAGGAGAAACCTCGAAGAGGGCCGTCCTTCCTCCTCGGACGTCTCAGAACTTGAAATGTTTCTGACCGGCCCTCAGCGGCTACGACTTCGGCTACCTGGTGAAGCTGCTGACGGACGCCCGGCTCCCCGAGGAGGAGCACGAGTTCTTCCAGATCCTCAACCTGTTCTTCCCCGCCATCTACGACGTGAAGTACCTGATGAAGAGCTGCAAGAACCTGAAGGTAAAGCCTGGGAGGCCTCCACCGAGGGGACGTCAGATGGAGAACGTTCTGCAGCTCAGCAGGTCTGAACCCATTCTGTGTGTGTGTGTGTGTGTGTGTGTGTGTGTGTGTGTGCGTGCGTGTGTGTGTGTGTGTGTGTGTCAGGGAGGTCTACAGGAAGTGGCCGACCAGCTGGAGCTGAAGAGGATCGGACGGCAGCACCAGGCCGGGTCGGACTCGCTCCTCACCGGCATGGCCTTCTTCAGGATGAAAGAGGTACCGAGACCCGAACTCTGTCCTGATTGGTTGGGAGGCGGAGCCAGCTCTGGAAGCAGCTTGACCCGAGTTTGGGGGCGGAGCTTCGGGAAGGGCGATCTGGGGCTTTTGTCGGCACTCTGGAGGGGCGGAGCTGTGAAATCGGAACTCTGGTTGGTGCTGTGGGGGGGAGCTTTGGTATTGACCCTCAGGGAGGCGGAGCTATGGTAGTGGAACAGGGAGGCGGAGCTACGGTATTGGAACAGGGAGGCGGAGCTACTTTATTGGCACTCAGGGAGGCGGAGCTTTGGTATTGGCCCTCTTGGAGGCGGAGCTTTGATATTGGCACTCAGGGAGGCGGAGCTTTGGTATGGGCTCTCAGGGAGGCGGAGCTACTTCATGGGCACTCAGGGAGGCGGAGCTTTGGTATTGGCACTCAGGGAGGCGGAGCTTTGGTATTGGCTCTCAGGGAGGCGGAGCTACTTTATCGGCACTCAGGGGGGCGGAGCTACTTTATTGGCACTCAGGGAGGCGGAGCTTTGGTATTGGCTCTCAGGGAGGCGGAGCTTTGGTTTCGGCCCTCTGGAGGCGGAGCTGTAGAATTCCTCAATTCCGGCACAACTCAACTGGACCTGTTGTCTTCCTGCTGCAGGCACCTCTGCTTCTCCAGAACCTGCTTTAGCAGATGCTAAAAACATGACGTCAAACAAGGCGATCGTGCTCCACGCGAGAATCAGACCAGCCATTTTCAGATGGTAGCATAGCTGCTAGCATGTTGCCCTCCTGGGACAAGAAGCCGCCAAAGGATCTCCGTACACGACAGTAAAAATCCCTTCTTTTCCCTCTCAGCTGTTCTTCGAAGACAACATCGACGACGCCAAGTACTGCGGGAGGCTGTACGGCCTGGGCTCGGGTTCCAGCCAGCCGCAGAACGGCATCTCCAGCTCGGGTCCGGAGGAGACCAACAACAAGCACTGACGGCGACGACGACTCTCCAAGTGGGAACTGCACTTGTTTTAAAACCCGACCAGCAGAGATTCAACGCTCACACACACACACACACACACACACACACACACACACACACACACACAATCCCTGGACAAGATGAAAGAGGAAGAAAAAAAAAAAAGGGGGTTCCTTTCGACGTCGCTTCCGAAAGTCGAAGTGACGGCGGCGGCCGCGTCGGCGCCCGGCAGGTGGAATGTTTCGTTTTAGCGGCTTTTACCGGGTATGACGTTTATTCAGGACTCTTTTTTTTTTTCTTTATTTTTTTTAAGTTCGTCATTGTTACAGCGTCACCCCTCCCTCCCCCCAAACGGGACCAGCTCCTGAACCCCAAAACTGTGACTTGAGACCAAAACCCTTCGAACTGTCGCTCTCACCAGCGGGGACGCGCTTCTTCTTGCAGGGATCCATTTTTTTTTTTTTTTTTTTTTTTTTTTTTATAATTTTATTTTTAAGCCAATGCTGGACGGGCCTGTAAATTAAAAAAAAAAAAAAAAAAAAAAAACAAAAACAAAACAAATGCATTTTTTTTTTTTTTTTGGACGGAAATAAAAAAAAAAAACCTTTTAGCTATTTTCCCCCCCGACCGGAGGGAGGATTTTAAAAAAGCAAACCGGCGAGCGGCGCCCTGCATGTCCCCCCTCCTCGCCCTAAAAACTACTGTGGTTCTGTATAGTTCACTCGCCAAGCCAAACTCTTCGTCCTCCTCGTTGTGGTTGCTGTTGTTTTTACATCCTACCTTGTTTTAAAAACGTTGTATATTAAATTGTTTTGTATTTTCAATGTAAAAAAAACTGAAAAATGAAAAAAAAAAAAAACTGAAAAATGAAGTTTTCTGGTCTTTCGCCGAGGTTCTGGTCCGAGGTCCGGCTCCACGGGTGGAACGCTCAGGTCCAGCAGCAGCTCATGCATTTATTCGCTCAAGCTAGGAGTTGTTTACCAGGGTCGGTAAGTTGGTAGAACCTCGGTTCTTCTTCTAACCGTGAAGATATTAAGAAGTTATCCAACAGGTTGGAAAACTTTAGATCTCAGGAGGTTTGAGTCAGAAGAACATCTTGGAGAAAACAAAACGGCTAGAAATGTTGGTTAGCGTTAGCGCCTCCGACACATCGGGGAGTTGTGGGTTTTTCAGGAGAGGAGGAGAACCCAGCGTGGTCTTCAGCTCCACAGCCAGATGTTTTGAGGAAAACCAGTGTTTCTGTCAGTTTGGGTTTTTTTTTTTTTTATTCAACAGAACGTCAGATCGGTGAAAAAAAAAGGGCAAAAAAAAAAAAAAAAAGTCTGTACAGGAGAAGATCTTCAGGTCAGGAACCTCCGCGAGGCCCTCAGGATGGACGGGCTGGTGCCGTAGGTCCTCAGAAGATCCCTGGCCCGGTTCTGGAGGCTCTCCGGGACGTCGTCGCCGAGGTGCAGGAGGAGCAGGCAGCACTCCAGCACGTCGGGCCGGGGGAACGTCTGAGGAGCAAAGTGCAGGTCCAACTCTCAGACCACGTTCCACTCTTCTCGCAAAACCTTCTGTCTCTACCTTGATGGCTTCGGGCAGCTCCTCCAGGTTCTTCTGGTGCTGGGACATCCTGGTGGACAGGGAGAGGAGGTTCTCCTGCTCGCTGAGGGACGACCACACACACACACACACACATGAGAAAACACCCAGTGAGTTTCCATCTCATCTTCTCACCGACGTCCTCCGGCTCTGCTCTCCTCACCCGGCGTCCTGGCGTCGGTCCGTCTGGCCGCCCTGGCGGTGCCGCAGCATCATGGCCGCCAGACGCTCCTGGACCTCCGCCACGTTCCTCTGGTCGGCCTGGAAGGAGGCGTGGAGCTCCGACAGCAGCAGCGGCAGCGAGGAGGCGTCCGTCTTCTGACCGCCGTCTTGGAACGTCCACCATCTTTGGTAGAGACGGTGGTAGAGCACGAACGCTTGCAGGCTGGCGGCGGCGGCGTCTTCAACGTCAGGTGTTCCAGAACGTTCCTCAGAGTAAACCCGGACGTCACCTGAGGAGAAAGGACATTTTATTTAGCTTTGAATTTTGGCTTTTCTGAACATAGGGACGTCTGGTGAGGAACATCTAGAGAGGTGGAGGTGTGAAGGACCAGAGAGGGGTTGAATGGAAGGTGGACGCAGATGCTCTGGAGGTTCTCGGACGTACCGTCGGGGAACAGTGCCCTGCAGAAGTCGGCGAAGGCGGCGAGATGCCCGGCGTCCCGGAGCAGCGCCGCCGCTCGCCACAGCTCCGTCAGCAGGCCGCCGTCGTCGCCTAGCAACCGGCTCAGCGCCGCCCGAGTCAGGTGAAGAGAAGATTGCAGCAGCACCTGGATGGAGATGGTGATGACGATCACGTTTTAGACGTTGGCGTGGGAGGCGGAGCTTAGCCTGGACCATCCGGCAAAGTGCAGAAGACGAGGAGGGAGGACCTGTCCGAAGGGGACGCTAGCGCTCGCCGTCGGGCTTTGCGCGGACGCCATCTCCCGCAGGAGGTCCTCCGCGGACTCGCGCCGCACGCCGAAGTGCAGGTCCCAGACGTCCCGCACGCGGTCCAGGAGGGCGGCGCCGGGCTCGGCCCAGGCGTGGGCGGAGCGGCGTTGAGCGGGCGGAACCCCGTCGTTCGCCAGCGCCGACGTCAACAGCTCGGCCGCGCACAGGTGCAGCCTGTGGACCTGCGGACGACCCGCCAGAGATGTTCTCCGAGGGTTCTCCTGGAGCGCCGGAGAACCTCGCCGTGGTGGATACCGACCTGCATGGTCCCCTGGGAGCTCAGCACTTCCTGCGCCGCCACCCAGTCGTGCGCGGCGGCCAGATCTTTGGCGCAACGCAGCGCCAAACACTCGGCTAGCGTCGACTCCCCGGCGATCTTCGCCAGGGCGGCCGCCGCCCCCAGCGACACCGTGTCGTTCTTCCTGGCGATCACCTTGGCGGCGTCGAAACTGGCGCCGGCGGCGACGTAACTGCGAGACGAGAAGGAGGAGGATCATCTCTGCGGGCTTCGGGAGAACGAGGAGGAAGGAGACGCGGCGAGGATTCACCATTTAGCGGCGGCGGCGAAGTGTCCGTCTTTCTCCAGCGCCGACGCCCAGCCCAGGTACAGATCCTTCAGGACGGGGTCGTCGGGCGGCAGCCGAGCTTTAGCAAGAGCCACCGCCTCCCTGACACACACACACACACACACACACATGGAGATCAGTCTCCAGGCCTGCTAACGTTCAGATGTTCCTCCTCCCTGCAGACACCTGTGGAGTTTGTGCGTCCGCAGCAGCT
The DNA here is from genome assembly GCF_037954325.1 of Fistularia commersonii. Lineage (NCBI taxonomy): Eukaryota > Metazoa > Chordata > Actinopteri > Syngnathiformes > Fistulariidae > Fistularia > Fistularia commersonii. The sequence continues at coordinate 1,011,077 of NC_141318.1, forward strand.
CGACGGCGTCCGGCAGCTTGTTGATTGACAGCAGGTGCGACGCCGCCTTCAGGTGCTGCTCCTGCAGACACAGCTGCTTCACGTAGGCGTCCACCGTCCGCCGCCACACTCCGAAACCACCTGTCCACACACACACACACACTTTTAAAACACCATCCTTGACGCGTTAGCGGCTTAGAAAACAGTGCGTTACCCATCGGCGCCATGGAGAGCAGGTGGTCGTCCAGCTCGCCCCTGGCCGCCGCCAGCTGCAGCGCCCCCTCCAGGTCGCCGCTCCACAGCCTCAGGTAGACCAGGGAGTCGAAGTGACCCGCCTCCAGGTGGCCCTGCTCTGCAGGAGAACACGCCGTCGCTAACTTTGTTTCAATTTTCCACGGCGGAGACGGAGTTTGCTGAGATTTTGTACTTTAGATTCAGGAGCGCCGCTAGCTAGCTAGCCTAGCCCAGTGATAGCGCCACCTCGTGGGCCGCGGGAAGCAATAACAACTCCCGACTAGTAGCGGCGCTAACGCATCAGTCAGTTGTTACTTTAACCAGCTCCATAAATAAGGAGACGCTCGGCTAGCTGGAAACAAACAAGATGGAGAAATATTTTAAATGGAAAAAATGAAGACGACCCCCCGCCAAAAAGTACATCTTTGCGCGAGTACGGCTTGGTAAACGGAGGTAGCACCCAGTGTGTGTGCAGTGTGTGTTAGCGTCGGCTAACGAAGCACTGGAGCCGTCAAAGCTACAGCGGCGCCTGCAGACCAAGCATCCGACGCTTGTGGGAACGCCGGTGGAATTTTTCAAGAGAAAAGAAGCAGAAAAGATGGATGGTGTCACTGACTGGGAACTCTAAACGTGCACTGAAAGCTAGCTAGCTCGTAGCCAGACGTGTGGCACAAAGTAAGAAACCATTTTATTTGACAAGATTTTTGCTTGGTAAACTGGAAGTGGATTTGGTTTATTGAACTGAATACAAATCAAAGCTGGTCCAGGACGATTGGATGGTTTTAAAAAGAGGAGCGGCTTCGTAAAGCGGCGGAAAACGTGCTAATTGTATTTAGCAACATGTAGCATTGAAACTGCACTTGAAGACATTTCAGCCTTCGTCACCGAGGATCTTCTCGTCTGAATCTGAAGGTACCTGCCAGGGTTTTGGCCGGTTCCAGGTTATGGGCTAATGGCTGTTGTTATGCTAATGGTAGCTGTTATGCTAATGGCTGTTGTTATGCTAATGGGACAAAAGAGCTACTTGGATTAGAGTGCGAAAAGCTGAAGCTAAGCTAAGGAGTGGAACGTGTTGGATCACATGGACTGAAGCTAAGGGGGAAGTTCTGATGGTGGATCTGGTTTGGCCACCATGAGAAGATTCAGACAGGAATACACCAGAACCTGGACCACGGAGAACCTCCAGGGACACGCAACATCAAGTGTGCAGCCAGTGAGTTAAATGATAAAATGAAAAAAAAAAAAAAAGGATTTTATTCCAATTTAAAAATCGAAAGGCAGGCTTGGATTCATTTTAACTCCCACGTCCAGGTTCTACAGGAGAAACCGTACCTTCAGCCTGGAACATCTGCTGCAGCGCCCGGCGGTCCGAGAAGAGCCCGAGGTGGACGTGGTCTCCTCGGCCCGGCACGCAGCCGGCAGGAGGCGCTGGAGAAAACACACACATGTAGATAAGAGAGCTTTCACCGCGGGTTCCTGGAAGCGTCCAATCAGGCGGTCCGGTGGCCTCACCGCCGTGTGTGACGGCGGCCAATGCGAGGCAGTCCTGCAGAAGCTCCTCCCGCGGCCGGTGGTCCATGCAGGTGCTGATCGGCAGCATGGAGCGCGGCTTCTTCTTCCTCAGCGACGTCGGTTCTGGGGAGTTCAAATCAAAACAAACAGGGTTACCATGGAAACACTCCCATCGGCGAGGTTTCCGGAAGATTCCGACGTACCGGGTTTGTCCTTGACGACGAAAACGGCGGGTTTCTTCAGCGACTCCGCGCCGGCTGGAGAGGAGAGACCTCAAAATAAAAGTCTGGACGTCTTTACGCTGACTTTTCTTTTCTTCTGAAAGGATTCAAGAACCTGGCAGATGTTTCCTGAGGTCTCCTGGAGGAGGAGAACCGTCATCCTCCTCGTCCTCGGACGGCTCCGGCGCCGCCTCTCCATCCGGAACCGCCTCCCCGTTTGTGTCCGCCGCCGCCGCCACCTTCTTGTTCTTCTTCTTCTGCTTGGGGTTGGTCTTCATCTTCTCCTTCAGGTCCATCATCTTCTTCCCTGCAGGCCGGAGATAGCGGACGGTTCTCAGGACGCCAAACATCGGACTATCGTCGCCTCCCGCTTGGCGGCCTCACCCTTGGGCGGCTTGGTGAACTCCTGCTTGGAGATCCTCCACTCCTGCACGGTGAAGTCCTTCCCGCCGGTCCAGACCAGGTCCGGGTCCAGGGGCGACCAGTCCACGCTCAGAAGGTAGCCCGCGTGGCCGCGGTAGTTGCAAATGGCCGCCTCCTGCAGGACGTCCCACACCTGCGCCGTGCCGTCGTAGGACGCGGTGACCAGCCGGGCGGCGTGATGTGGGCTCCACGCCATCGACGTGATCTTCGCCGTGTGGCCGCACAGACGGCGGAACGGCTCCGTCACCACCAGGGGGATCTCAGGAGGGTTCTCTGAGGAACACACACATGGAGAGCAACCTTAAGATTCAAGGTAGGGAGGGCTCAGTAGGGGGCGGAGCCAATCGGCTGACGGCGGGGTGAGAGGCGGGGTTTGATCCGCAGGGCGGGGCTGTCAATCATAGTGTCAGCTGTCAATCACAGGTCAGCTGTCAATCACAGGTCAGCTGTCAATCATAGTGTCAGCTGTCAATCACAGGTCAGCTGTCAATCACAGGTCAGCTGTCAATCACAGGGTCCACACATATCGGACAGGTGACCTTTCAACTTCTTACTCCTATGGATGGTTTACAGAACCAAGGCAGGAGAACATGGAGAGGATCCAGGAAGGAGACCATGGGGAGAACCCAAGTAAGATAACGTGGAGAAACCAGCAGGAGAACATGGGAAGAATCAAGGAGGGAGAAGAGGCTTGAGAACATGGATAGAATCCATGGAGGAGAACATGGAGAGAAAGCAGATGATCCAAGCAGGAGAACATCAGAAGAACCCGGGCAGGAGAACATGGGGAGAACCCAAGTAAGATAACGTGGAGAAACCAAACAGGAGAACATGTGGAGAACATTGGACGAATCAAGGAAGGAGAAGGTGGAGAAGCTGGAGAACATGGAGAGGATCCAGGAAGGAGAACTTGTGGAGAACCCAAGTAAGATAACGTGGAGAAACCAGCAGGAGAACATGGGAAGAATCAAGGAAGGAGAAGAGGCTGGAGAACATGGATAGAATCCATGGAGAGAAAGCAGATGATCCAAGCAGGAGAACATCAGAAGAACCCAAGCAGGGGAACCCAAGTACGAGCAAATGTGGAGAACCCATGGATCAGGACCTCCTGGCGGTGAGGTCTCACCTATCAGCGGGCCGAGGTCGTGGACGAAGACGATGGCGTTGCTGGACCCCGAGGCCAGGAGGCCGTGCAGCCGCGGCGCCGGGCCCTGGTCCTGGAGGTCCTGGAGGTCCTGGTCCAGGCCTCGGCGGTCGTGGTGCCACCTGAGGGCGTTGATGATCTTGTGGTGCTGCTGGATGCTGCACAGCAGCCTCAGGTCCGGGGCGGCGTACACCTCGATGGACCTGCGGAGGAGAAACATCTAGCGGAACCGAGAAGATCCCGCGCCGGGCGGACGCCGCCGTCGACTCGCTCACCCGTCCTCGTTACCGACGGCGACCGCCTTCCCGTCCGGCTTCCAGCTCAGATCCGTGTGCGGCGCCAGCTTGTGCTGTCGGACGGAGATGTTTTCAAGTCCGACCGGGTGAAGAACCTCGAGGAACCCGGTGGAGAACCCTCACCTTCACGCGGTTGGTCTCCCTGATCAGCCCGTCGATGTCGGACGCCTCGCCGCTCAGCCTCGCCGGGTCGTGCTGCAGGATGACGCCCTCGCCGGCGCAGCTGTACAAGCTGAAGCTCCGCCTCCCCTCGGATGCTTCTACACACACACACACGTGTGTGTGACGTGTGTGTGTGTGTGTGTGGGGTTGTGTTGCCATGGATACCGGCGAGAACCTACCAGACGCCAGCGGGGGGACGGCGGGCCCCCAAGACAGAGCGTAGATGGTCTTCCTGTGGTAGGAGCTGGAGATCTGCGGCGGCCTGAGGAGGAGGAGAAGGTCGCCGTGCTTCATCAAGGCTGAGAAGGTGAAGAAGAAGAAGAAGGTCCTGAGGAACGTTGTCTCACTTGTTGGAGAAGACCTCGTAGATCCCGACCTTCCCGTCTTCGGTTCCGAAGGAGAGGGTTCCCTCTTTGGTCGGGTGCCACGCCAGCTGGTCAGGAGACACAACGGACGCTCAATTCCACGGCTCTCCCGGACCTGCTCAAGGATCTTCTCCGGGAGGCGTCCTTACCGCCGTGACCTTGGACTTGATGCCCTGCCAGAAGGTCCTGGTGTCGTACTGGTTGCGTGCGGAGAGCGTGCTCCACATGCGGATCATGTGGTCGCCCACGCCGAGCGCCAGGCAGCCGGCGCCCACCGGCGAGAAGGTCAGGGCGTAGACGAAGCCGGCCAAGGTGGGGAGGGTCCACCTGCACTCCAGGGAGGACACGTCCCAGCACTTGATCTGAGGAACCGGCGGAGATCCTTCAGCCGGGGCTCGAACAATCGAGAACGTCCGAGGAGCGGGAGCGACCACTCGCCTCTCGGTCCATGGAGGTGCTGACCAGAAGCTCCCTGCCGTCCCTCAGGACCACCGAGCAGGTGTTGAAGACGATCCTGCTGTGGTTCTGCCCGTCCGAGGAACCGAAGAGCGTCCACTTCTGCTTCCCCGTCCTGGTCAGGTCCCACAGCAGAAGCTCCCCGCTGGATCCCACACACACACAGAAGAGCCGGACCTCAGAGGAACCTCTCGTGAGAAGATGGCGGAGATCTTCTCCGCACCCACCTGAAGCAGCTGGTCACCAGCTGCGTGTCTCGACCTCGCGGCCACAAGACGCTCAGCCAGAGACGTTCCTTCACCGTCGGGTCCACGGCGGAGGAACCTCGCCGCTTCAGGTACGGCAGCTTCAAGGTGGACACCCCTGGAGGAGGAGGTTCGTGCGTTTGGAGCCGGGAGAACCTGGAGGTTCCACGCAGAGAAGAAACCGGAGCTCACCTCTTCCCCTGGCCGTGCTCCAGATGTGGACCGTCTGGTCTCGGCCGCCGGACGCCAGGTAGCAGCCGCCGTCGGACGCTGCGGCGAGAAGATGATGAGCGAGAAGAACCGCGTTTCCGTCGGCGGAGGAACGGTTCTCCACCGGGGTACCTTCTCCGTTCTCCTGCCGGTGGAGAGCGGCCTCGCCGGGCCGCGGCGCCCACGCCAGGGAGTGGATCTCGTCCTCGTGGCCGCGGAGGCGATGCGTCACCTCGCCTTTCTTGCTGACGTCCACCAGCGCGATCATCCCGTCCTTGTAGCTGGAGATGGAGGAGGAACGTCCGGTAATCTGATTACACTGATCGGGTTAAGATTACAGTACTCACACACACACACACACACGTTTTCTTAGATGCATCGCGGTAAGATGAAGATTCAGTTTGAAATCTGGTTTTATTTGGAAAGACTTCTTCTGGAAGGAGATCTTTGCTTGTGTTTTTTTTTTGGAAATCCAGCTATTTAAAAAAAATAAAAAAATATATATATATATATTTTTTTAATTTTTTTCAGCTTTTTTTTGTTTGTTTTTTTATTCCAGATGTTTTTATATCCAGCTTTTGAGTAAATCCAGCTTTTTGTTTTTTTTTTTTTTTTCAGGGAAATCCAGCTTTTTTTTTACTTTTTTTGTAAATCCTGCTTTTTTTTCATGTTTTTTGGGAAATCAAGCTTTTTCTTGGTTTTTATGGGGAAATAAAGCTTTTTTTTCCACTCTTTAGGGGGGAAATCCAGCCTTTTGTTTTTTTTTTTTTAATACTGTTTATACAATTTCTCCTATTATTTATTATTGTTATGTTTTACTTGAAACTCTGGCACAACAATTTCCTTCGGGATAAATAAAGTTGTTCTTATTCTTTTTTTTTTTTCTTCCTGTTTTTGGGGAAATCCAGCTTTTTTAGTTTTTTGTAAATCCAGCTTTTTTTCCTGTTTTTTTGGGAAATCAGCTTTGTTTTTCTAGTTTTTTGGGGGAAATAAAGCTTTTTTTCCCTGTTTTGGGGGGAAATCCAGCCTTTTCATTTTTTTTAATACATCCAGCTTTTTTTTTTTATTTCCTACTATTATTTATTATTGTTTTGTTTTACTTGAAACTCTGGCACAACACTTTCCTTCAGGGTACATAAAGTTGTTCTTATTCTTTTTCTTATTTTTTTTTCCTGTTTTGGGGGAAATCCAGCTTGTTTTCTATATTTTTTTTTTTTTTTTCACACTGTTTATACAATTTCCTACTATTATTAATTATTGTTATGTTTTACTTGAAACTCTGGCCCAACAATTTCCTTTGGGATAAATAAAGTTGTTTTAATTCTTTTAGTTTCCTGTTTTGGGGGAAATCCAGCTTTATTAGTTTTTGTAAATCCAGCTTTTTTTTCCAGTTTTTGGGCAAATCCAGCTTTTTTTCTATTTTTGGGGGAAAATAAAGCTTTTTTTTCCCTGTTTTGGGGTGAAATCCAGCCTTTTCATTTTTTTTTTCAAACATCCAGCTTTTTTTTTTTTTTTTTTAACAATTTCCTATTTTTTTTTAATTATTGTTATGTTTACTTGAAACTCTGGCACAACAATTTCCTTCGGGATAAATAAAGTTGTTCTTATTCTTTTTTTTCCTGTTTTTGGGGAAATCCAGCCTTTCCAGTTTTTAAAAAAAAAATTTTTTATACTGTTATACAATTTCCTACTATTATTTATTATTGTCCTGTTTTACTTGAAACTGGCACAACAATTTCTGTCGAGATAAATAAAGTTGTTTTTATTCTTTTTTTCCAGTTTTTTTGGGGGAAATCCAGCTTGTTTTCTATTTTTTGGGGAAAATAAAGCTTTTTTTCCCTGTTTTGGTGTGAAATCCAGCCTTTTCATTTTTTTTTTTTTTAAACATCCAGCTTTTTTTTTTTTTTTTTTTTTTAACAATTTCCTATTTTTTTTTTTTATTATTGTTATGTTTACTTGAAACTCTGGCACAACAATTTCCTTCGGGATAAATAAAGTTGTTCTTATTCTTTTTTTTTCCCTGTTTTTGGGGAAATCCAGCCTTTCCAGTTTTAAAAAAAAATTTTTTCATACAATTTCCTACTATTATTTATTATTGTTCTGTTTTACTTGAAACTGGCACAACAATTTCTGTCGAGATAAATAAAGTTGTTTTTATTCTTTTTTTCCCAGTTTTTTTTGGGGGGGGGGGAAATCCAGCTTGTTTTCAATTTTTTTTTTTTTCCAAATCCCCCTTTTTCCTTCTGATATTTAACATTCACTTTTAATTTTCTGTAAATTCCAACGATTACAAGTGAAATGGGGTAGTGTTTGCGAATATATGTGTGTGTGTGTGTGTGTGGATCTCCTCACCCCACAGCCACGCAGCTCCAGGCGTGAGGCGAGCAGGCCAGGCAGAAGATGCTCCTGGGCTCCGGGAAGAAGCTGGCCGAGTCTCCGGTGTGATACCAGTGGCAGAGCAGAACCCCCTTCTCGTCGCCGGACACCACCAGGTTCCTGTCGGCCGGCGACCAGTGCAGCGCCGTGACGGCGGCCTGAGGGACGGAGACGGTTACCTTCCGGCGCTTTCCGCGACTTCCCCCTTCATCCGTTTGGTTTTTCTGTACTTCCAGGATGAAGACGTCCGACTAGTTTTCCTCTCACCTGATGGGCGGCGACCTCCCTGAGCGCCGCCCTCCGCTCCGAGTCCCAGAAGATGACGGCGCCGTCGTTGGCCGAGCTGACGCACAGGTGGTCCAGGCCGTCGTGCCGGCAGAAGGAGAAGCCCGACACCAGGCCTCGGTGGCCGGACAGCTCGCCTGCGAGGACCAAAGGTCGCCGTTATTTTCTTCTCGTTATCACGCTCCGACACGCCGATTCCTTCGTCTGACGTCGGGGAATGTTTTCCGTTTCCAAAAGGGAAGTAAGAAATGTGTGGCGGCGGCGTGTTGATAGAATGAAATTAGCTTAAGACGTAAAAAAAAATCGAAGAGAAATTAAATGAATTTCGGAATGGAAAACGGATTCTTTTTGGATATATTATCATATTGTTTGCCTGCTTTCTGAAACCTCGACATGCAGAGGAGTCTTCATAAAAGATATACACACACACACACACATTTTTAGTTTTTTTGGGGGGGAAATTCACATTTTTTGTTTTTTCAGCAATCCATCTTTGTTATTCTTTTTTTTTTATTTTGGAGAATCCACCTCTTTAAATCCGGCTTATTTTGTTGTATTTCTTGGAAATCCAGCTTTTTCTTGTATATCATCGATCATTGAAACAAACACACACACACACACACACAAAATCTCTTTTAGTTTTTTTTTTTTTTAAATCCATATGTTTTGTTTTTTTAGCAATCCATTTTTGTTCTTTTTTTTTGTTGTTTTTTTTGGGAAAATCCACCTTTTTATGTTGTTTATAAATCCAGCTTATTTTGTTGATTTTTTTGGAATCCAGCTTTTTCTTGTTAATCATCGTTAAACACACACACACACACACACAAAATCTCTCTTTTTTTTAAAAAAATCCATATGTTTTGTTTTTTTAGCAATCATCTTTGTTTTTTTTGTTGTTTTTTTTTAAGGAAAATCCACCTTTTTATGTTGTTTTTTTTTTTTAAATCTGGCTTATTTTGTTGGATATTTTGGAAATCCAGCTTTTTCTTGTTAATCATCGTTAAACACACACAGACACACACACACACACATAGCTCTGAAAAAATTAAAACTACTGCAGAATTATCAGTTTCTTGGATTTGGCTATTTGTCTTTACATGTTTTTGGCTTATTTTTTACGATAATCTACTGACAACATAACTCAACATTTCCAAAAACTTTGATCTTTTTTCCAGTGTATAGAATGTCTGGATACTAATCAGTAAATGAATTATAAAGAAAAAAAATACATCAATAAATGTGTCGTACGTTCTATCACTTCATAAATAATTAAATGATCATCAAAAATTGTATGTTAAATAATATTGAATCGAAAAATATATTAAATTGTAATAAAATAAAGACAAATCAAGAAATATCACTATTTTTTGCCTTCTTTTAAAAAGAGTACTATTAAACAAAAGCTGTGCAACTGTGTGTGTGTGTGTTAGAAATGACGGCTAATCACACACACCAAGGGGGGTGGTTATTTAGTGTACCCCACAAAAACACACACACACAATCACTTTTCATTTTTTGGGGGGGGGATTTTTTGTTTTTATAGCAATCCATCTTTCTTTGTTTTTTGGAGGGAAATCCACCTTTTTGATGTTTTTTTTTAAATCCGGCTTATTTGGATGGATTTTTTGGGGAATCCAGCTTTTTTTTGTAAATCATAGATTATTGAAACACACACACACACACACACACACAGCTCTGAAAAAAATTAAAAGACCACTGCAGAATTATCAGTTTCACTGATTTGGCTAAAAAAATACTGATTTGGAAAAAAAATACATCAATAAATGTGTCTGACATTCAATGACTTTTAATACATAATTAAATAATCATCAATAATTGTATGTTAAATAATAATCAACAGATAAATATATTAAATCATAATAAAATAAAGACAAAAAAAGGAATACCACTTTTTTCGCCCCCTTTTAAAAAGAGTACTATTAAACAACAGTAAAGCTGTGCAACTGTGAGTGTGTGTGTGTGTGTGTGTGTGTGTGTGTGTTAGAGGAATGACGGCTAGTCACACACACCTGGGGGTGGGGGGTTATTGAGTGTACCCCCTCCTCAAACACACACACACACACACACACACACACACACACACACACACACACACACACACACACACACACACACACACACACACACACACACAGGACTCACCCAGCACCCTGCAGGAGGCTGAGATGTCAATCAAACAGATGACGTTTTTGGTTCCGACGCCTAATAAACCGGCACCGTTGACGTCACTGCACCGGGAACAGTACCAGTTCGGTGAGGCGGGCAGCGACCGTTCGTGCATGGCGTCTCCCGGTTTTTTCCGTTATTTTGAAGAAAAATCCTGAAAAGAAAATCCCCAGAAAGAAGTTCTCACATGGTACCTGCTAGCCTGTGAGGTTGAAGCTACTGCCGTAAAGTAGCTCGGTGTCGTAAAAACTACAGGACGCTCGTTGAGTCAAACCGTGCTGCTTCGCTTAACTTTTCTAAAGTTTTTAAATCAGGGCGGCGACTAAAAGTACGAGAGCATTTTGAAAATAATAAAACGGTGTTATTTCGAGTTATATTTTTAGGTGATTTTGGATGAGCACATCGCATACAACCAACGCAAAACCACTTCCGATCTCAAATTTAACAATGACGAGTAAACCCTTTTCGCAACTCTCGAAGTTCTTATTCGTATTAGTTTATTAAACCGTTAAAATACTCTTAAACGCTTTCATTTATACCTGCGAATTTGCTCTTTTTCTTGATTTTATGTAGCCCGCCACAGCAGTAAAGTTAGCTCAGGAAAAAACCCATCGTAAACTCTGCTGCCGTAAATCGATGTGTCGTAAATTCCAACATGGCCGCCGCCATGACCGGTCGCGGTAAGAGCGATGTCACCATAAGTATCCACAAATTAGCCGCCGTTTTCATCTAAATTGTGGAGCTGACGATGTTTTCGCTTTCTTTTACAGGCGCCGGTTTTATTCGTGGCCTCTGCGGCTTTTTACACCCACGGTAAGACCCGGAAACAGTATTAGTCGTGGTTCGTATATTAGCATCGATGCTAACATGCTATCACCAGCGGCGTGGAAGAGTATTCTTTCACACCAACACCAGCTTTCATCATGATTTTAAATCTAATAAATCACTCGTAAAGTACAAATATACATTTATGTGTGTAAATACCAGGGCAGATAGTTGATAGGTAATGAGACTTAGCAGACGAGCGAAGTCGATAGTGGCAAACTCATTACACACTATTATTGAGAAAAGTGAAGTCGCCCAGAAAAAGCAGATCGGGAAAAAAAATAGCTTATTTGTTTAATTATATAACGAAGTTGCGAATCATAATCCCGTCTCAATCTAGATCAGGGTTGTCAAACTGAAAAGCGGACGTCTCACAAATCCGTATTTTTGCTCAGGCCAACATCAGCTTTTTATCCCGATACAAGACATCGCAAACCTTCATCACGCATTTTCTTCCTTAAATTCCTTCCCAGATTATCGAGCCCGATTTCCCAGATTACCGATCTCCACACCACCGCCTGCCTGGAGTCCAAGCTGTGGGAGAAGAAGAACCTGAAGGTGTTTCCTCCTCAGCTGCCGGACGAGCCCAGACGTCCAGCGGTGAGTCCTCCTGCAGCCTTTGTGTCTCTGCAACATTATCAACCTTGTGATGTTTCTTTCTTTCTTCTCGTCACAGGAGATCCATCACTGCAGGAGACAGATCAAGTACAGCAAAGACAAGATGTGGTACTTGGCCAAAATGGTGAGAAGCGGAGAAGCGATTTGGTTTCCGAAAGCCGGCGGAGCCTCCGGGGAGGTCATGAGGTCGTGTCTCGGACGGCGAGCTAGAGATCTGCATCTTCTCTCTTCTCATCTCCGACCAACCTGAGGTGGTTCTCTTGGTTCTCCTCCCTCGCAGATCCGCGGGTTGAGCATCGACGAGGCCGTCGCTCAGCTGGAGTTCAACGACAAGAAAGGGGCCAAGATCATGAAGGAGGTGTGTAGATCCTCCTCCAGGAAACCGCCTCTCAGAAAATCACTGATATTAGATATTAGCTTACATGGCAAATATTATAATATACTGCTCAAAAAAATAAAGGGAACACATGAACAACACAACGTAACTCCAAGTCAATCCCACTTGTGTGAAATCATAGTGTCCACTCAGGAAGCAACACACATTCATTTGGACTTGTTTTAAGGACATTACATCAAAGTTGGATCAGCCTGGAGTTTGTTTTTACACTTTAATTTGGAGTGTGATTCCTAATCCAGACCTCCATGGGTTGATACAATTGATTTCCATTGATCTTTTTGTGTGATTTTGTTGTCAGCACATTCAACTGTGTAAAGAGCAAAGTATTTTATAAGAATGTTTCATTCATTTAGATCTAGGATGTGTTTTTTAAGTGTTCCCTTTATTTTTTTGAGCAGTGTATATTATATTGTATTTAAGACCATAAAACACTCTATAGCCTTGACTTTGACACTTTATAGTTTTATTTGTATTTCTTATTCCCTTTTTTTTTACTGTTTTCCTATTATTTATTATTGTTATGTTTTACTAGAAACTCCAGCACTACAATGTCCTTCGGGATAAATAAAGTTGTTCTTATTCTTATTATAACCTTTTAATCGTTTGAGTAAAATTAATTCCACATTTTAGTCAAGTCATTAAAAATCATTACTTCCATGATTCAAAACATTCCTTAGTGTCTTTAAGCTGTTTTCCAGATTTCCAAGTGGTTTCTCGTCTTGTTTTCTATTTTCGTATCTCGACTGGAGGATTTTTCTTTTTAAGAACCTTAAGTTTAAATGTTATGATTTAAAACGATTCAGGAATAAAACCGTCATTTCCGAACAATGAGACGCTACTTTTTTCCGCTTAAACAACGACACGGCTAATTTATTACGGCTAATATATTATCGCTAATTTATGACTTTAACGGTTTTAGTGCGCAGGAGGAAGACCGATATAGAGAAAATGGACGGATGGACTTTTCCTTGTGTTATTTATTTATTTTTATCTATTCATGAACTTATTTATTATTAAGATAAGATTTACTTTATCGATCCCCAAAGGGGACATTCGTTGTCACAGCGGCGCGACAATAACCATATCGATAAATAACGGATATAAAATAGGAGAAACCAGTGACGACAACAACAGCGAGGATAAAAAGAAATAACAGAATGAAAAAAAAAAGAGGGTAAAGGTTTAAAAAACAAGGATTAAAATAAGATAGATAACGGAAATATGACATGACGGTCGTGGCAGCACAGATAAGATTATTGATCCCCATCGGGGAAATTAACAGTTTCAGTATCAATAAATATGAATATAAATAGACAGCAGAGAGAAAAACAACAAGGATAAAAAAATAAAAATAAAAAATGATGCATCTCTGGCCGGTTCAGAGTTGTGTTAATTCATCTTTTTCATCAGCCTGTTCAGAAAAAAAAGCACTTCCGGTTCACATTTGTGGTTGTTACCAAAAGTTAGTGTGTAAATATCTCATAACACAATGTGGACACACAAGCACGGTTTAAAAATGCACACAGATTTATTTCGTTATTTTTAGCCGTTGCGGCTTACGGTACGTAAATCCACGCATCACCCAGCTCTTTACACTTCCGTGTGTGTGTGTGTCCAGGTGCTGCTGGAGGCCCAGGAGATGGCAGTGAAGAACCACAACGTGGAATACAAGTCCAACCTTTACGTCGGTGAGTGGAAAAAACAAAGCTGAGCGGATTCATCATGAAATTAAAAGATATTGGAATTGGTTTTCAGTCCGATATTAATAACCGGTTGCCTGGGAACTCAATGACGATGAAGAAATGTAGAAAAAAAAAGGCATGCAGGGACTCAGCTGGAAGCTTCAACAGGCTGAATCGTCCAAAAGTGGATGAATGCCGACATAATTAGCGAATATAAGTGTTTTTATTTTTCACACGCTTTGAGAACGACGGCTTTTACAACAATGCTAGTAGCTTCCGTTTACGTTAATCCGTACGGACACCCCGTCACCAAAAAGACACGCAGAAATGCATTTGATGCGGCTTTTAAATTGAACGAAGACGGAAATACAGCTGCTGCTTATAAGTTAGGTGTCATTTATTGAATTAAAAGTAAAAAAAAAAGTATCCTGGAGCATCCTGCTGCATTGATATCTCATATTTTAACGGGGACACCTGTGGTTGGGGGTAAAAGTAGAAGCATTTTTGGGAATTTTCGGTATTTCTACTAAAATCACTCCCGGGAGTTAGTTTCCCGACCCCTGCAGTTACACCCCCTGTCCACTAGGGGGCGCCGTCGCCCCACTGACCCCCCGAATCGACGTCCCGGCGGCTGCTTCCCGGTCGGATGATAAACAAGTTAAGATGCAAAATGAAAAAATAAATAAAAGCGTGGAGTGTCGCAGCGGGCCGGTCCTTCAGAAGCCGAGGGCGGCGATAGAAGAGGCGGGGACGTCGGGTCCAATCAATAATGAGATCTTTAATTACTCCCCCTCGCCGCCGCCGCCGCCGCCGCCGCCTCTTATCTCGGCGCCGTTTGATTCATGTGATGAAATGAAATAATTAAATCTATTAAACCAGGCGGCGGCGCCCCGCGGCAGATTGATTCTCAGGGGGGGATTCAACTTCCAGAAACCCCTCCTTCTTCTCCTTCTCCCTTTATTTTACCGTAATTTCCGGACAATTGAGCGCACCTGAATACAAGCTGCAGCAAATTAAAATAACAAAATAAATCTATATGTACCTATAAAGGCCGCAGGTGTAACATGAGATACTTACATTCCGCATATTACTTTTTAATTAAATACAAACCGGTAACATCCACACAAACCTGTACCGACTGGAAATGCCTTTTTTTTTTTTTTTTCTTTTTTTTTTCGCCTGTAACGCAGCTGATAAAAAAAGATGAATAATAAATTAGACGAGGAAAAGTCCATCCATTTTCTTTGTCCTCCTCCAGCCGATCTCCATCTTCCTCCTCCTGAAATTGTTAAAAGTCGTCTTTTTCGGTGTCGGAATTGAACGTCCTCAGGGTTTCACCGTCGTTTCATCGGTGAAATGTTTTGGCGGCGCCGAAAACATCCATAAATGAGCCGTACGGTTGTTTGAGCCGCAGAGTTGGAAGCGTGTGGAAATATGAGCGTCTTTTAGTTTGGAAATAACGGAAGAGACTCCGAGGGGGAACCACAACCATGCTAAAGTTACCCAGTTAGCTAAACCGCCATCTTGGATTTCACCCTCTATTATTGTTATTATTATTATTAGTATCATTAGTATTATTAGTATTATTGTTATGATCATGATTAGTACGATTACTTTTATTATTATTATTAGTTGGAGTAGTGTAAGTGTGATTGTGATCATGATTGTTATTGTTATTAGTATTAGCATCTTTAGTATTATTGTTATGACGATGATTATTACGATTATTATTATTATTGTTATCGTTAGTTGAAGTAGTGTAATTGTGATTATTATTTTTATTATTATTATTATTGTTATTATGAGCATCATTAGTATAATTGTTATGATGATGATTATTGTGGTAATTATTATTGTTAGTTTAAGTAGTGTTATTATGATTATTATTGTGATTATGATTATGATTTTTATTATTATTATTATTAGCATCAGTAGTATTATTGTTATGACGATGATTATTACGATTACTTTTATTATTGTTATTAGTTGGAGTAGTGTTATTGTGATTATTATTGTGATTATGATCAGTATTGTTATTAGTATTAGCATCTTTAGTATTATTGTTATGACGATGATTATTACGATTATTATTATTATCGTTAGTTGAAGTAGTGTAATTGTAATTATAATTTTTTTTATTATTATTATTATTATTATGAGCATCATTAGTATAATTGTTATGATGATGATTATTGTGATAATTATTATTATTGTTGTTAGTTTAAGTAGTGTTATTATGATTATTATTGTGATTATGATGATGATTATTATCATTATTATTATTAGCATCAGTAGAATTATTGTTATGACGATGATTATTACGATGATCATTATTGTTAGTTGAAGTAGTATTATTTTGATTATTATTGTTATAAGGATTGGTATTATTATTGTGATTATTATTATTACTAGTAGTAGTAGTATCATTAGTATTATTGTTATGATGATGAACATTACGATTACTATTATTATTGTTATTAGTTGAAGTAGTGTTTCTGATTATTATTTTGATTATTATTGTTATTATTATTAGTAGTAGTAGTATCATTAGTATTATTGTTATGATGATGATGATGATTACAATTATTATTATTATTGTTAGTTGAAATAGTGTTGTTGTGATTATTATTGTTGTTATGATATTGATTATTATTATTAGCGCTTTAAGTACTTTTTTGGGGAGTTTGACACCTGCATCTGTCGCACTGAAGCTCCAGGTGTATCCAATAACAATAACAGTAATGATAATAATAATCAATAGCTGCTGAGTGTGATCTGATGTAATGGGTTACTTCCTGGGGCAAAACCTGGAGCCTCCTTTCTCCAGAAGAAGAAGAAGAAGAAGAAGAAGAAGAAGAAGAAGAAGAGGAGGAGGAGTTGGTCGCCGCCTCCGCCGCCCTTCAGTTCCTCGTCTCCGCCGCCACGCGGTTTGATTAAAAAGCGGCAGATTTCATTTCAGTTAAGGAGCTTCTCTTCTCACGGCTTTGACGGCGTCTCTTGTTGATCAACATCTCCTCCTCCTTCTTCTCCTTCTTCTCCTCGTCCCTGCAGCCGACTCGTACTCCAGCAAAGGGATGTACCTGAAGCGCATCCGCTACCACGGCAGGGGGATGTTCGGCATCATGGACCGCGTCTACTGCCACTACTTCGTCCGGCTGGTGGAGGGCCCGCCGCCGGGGAAGACGGAGAAGACCGGCCTGGACCAGGCCAAGGAGTACGTGGAGACCCTGAAGAAGAGGACCATCATCCACAGTCTGTAGACCCGCCTCCCCTTCCCTCGTGACCTTTGTAAATAAAGAAACGTAAATAAAGGAGTTCACGAGCGTGGCCTGGTTTTGTTTCCCGCGGATCATCCGGAGGTCCGTGAATGTTCTCCGAGGAGCACGTCTGGTGGAACCCCTCTGGACCAGGTGAACCAGACGCCAGGAGATAATTGCCGTTTTCTTCATTCGGATTATGAAGTCGTCTGTCTTTCCTTGCTCGTCCACAGGGGGGCGCCGGCGCGCCGCCACCCGGTCCGACGGTTTCTTCTCCGTCGGCGCCACAAGAGCCCGGAGGTCACCACGCCGGAGCACCAGGTGATCCTCCTCTTGGACCTTCTCATCTCAACAGGTGAGCCTTCGTGTTCTTCACCAAAACCCGCTGTTGCTATCAATAAATTGTACCCGCTCAGATATAAATCAGCGGGAAATGAACGAAACCAAAGCGGGGGGTTCCTCCAGGAGAGGAGATGTGGAGGTGATGGTGCAGGTTCTCCAGGGATGGGAGACCCTGGAGAACCTCCATCATCTTAAACGATGAGGAGAAAGCCGGCTCGGACAACCCGTAAATCAGCCGGGTTGTTACAGGAAGTGAATTATGTAACCCCCCCCCACCACCACCACCACCACCACCACCTCCTCACACACACACACACACACACACTCGCACACACACTTCCTCCTCTTCAGCTTGAGGAGATGGGAAAACAGGCGTCCAGCGTCGGGAGGAAGATTCAAACAGTCCGGACTCCATTATTCATGGCTGCTGAAATCAACACAAGCACACGGGAGGGGCGGCCATGCTGCTCTTCACCTTTTTAAAAAAAATATATATTTTATTTATTTCGCTTTCCCTCCTCTGCAGTGGAGGAGGAGGAGTCTTCCATGTTCTCCCGATGCCCGCCCTGGTTCTGCCGTCTTCCGAGAGCGGTCTGCGGGTTGGTTAGTCGTGGGTTCGTGGAAAAAAAAACAGTGGCGAAGATCCCAAAACACACTTTCAAAAGGGCTGCGAGGAGCAACGTATAAAAAAAAAAAAAAAGTCCCATCGGACGACAACTCCCAACCCTTTTATTCTGCAGTCTTCGAAATACAAACTTGTTTTTCTGCAGTTCACACACACACACTTGCACACACACTTTGCTGCCATCACAGTATGTTGTGGTATTCGGTCCTTTTGCGCCCTCTAGCGGCCGTAAGTGGAACTACACCCTGCCAGTGACGCGCCGTCCTCCTGAGTATTTCATACAGAAATGGAATAATTACTTTCTGGGTGTGTTGGCAGCCGAAAATACACCCGATAATACGACGCCGTCCGATAAATCCCTTCCTCCTTGGCAGGAAACGTCGCCGCTCACTCACTTTGCGAAAATGATCCCAAAGTTGCGGGGAAAGGGAAGCGTCTGGGTTTCGAAGCAGACGTCGGAGAGCGAGAACGGAGATGTTCCTCCTCCTCTAACACCTCCAGCACCTTTTGGCGAGGACGCCGCGGACACCGAAGGCTCTCGGGGTCATAAAACGGCCCGTAAGTGCCGGAGGACGAGTGTGTGTGTGTGTGTTGGAAGGCCAGGTGGAACAGCCCCCAGGTCTTAATGAGGAGCAGCGTTCCTCTTTCCCATTAATGAAATATTGATCCGCGGACGGCGTCTCACGGCGTCGGAGGGCTTTTAAAGCGCTCGCTCTCGACCGGCGCCTCCCGCCATTACGTTATGATGTTATTTCACAACATCGATGAAGCCCCGCCCCCTTCCCGTTTTCGTCGTTTCACCCAGACGGGCCCGATAAGGCGCCTTTTCGGCCCCGACTCGGTACAATCGGTCTCCGAGGCCCCCTGGGGAGGGAGGGGGGAGGAGGGAGGGGGCCCGGGGCCAAGTTTTAGACAAATAAAAACAAAAAAAAAAAACAGAAATATGAATGCGTGCCGGCGGTGGGATCCGTCTGTGCGCTCCAGATAAAGAATAATCCCGTGCAAATTCAGCCGGCTGCTGCCCGGCCTGCGTTTATTTTGGAATCTCTGCGCTGGAAAGCGGCGTTTTGTTTCTCTCCGCGTCGTCGAGCGTCACCGCGGCGACGAAACCTCCTCCCCCGCGGAGATGAAGGTGGTTGTAACCTCCCGTTTTAAAAATAGGCCTTCTCTTCGGTTCGGTAGATTCACTGCCGGCCTTCTTAACAGTTAGCTCGAAGCGCTAGCTCTGTTCCTCGGCCTCCTGGTCCTCATCTGCCGACAAAAAAAGGCTAGCAGATGCTAATAAAATGCCGGGGTGCTAGCTTGAGCAGAATTAGCCGGGCGATGTCATCGCCGAAGCATCGCCTTAGCGAGGAGCTCGGCTAATCGCAACATAACGTGTGCTACGGTGATGCTAATGTCGAATGAGCTAACCACAGTAGCATTGTGATGTTTTTTTTTAAATCTTGTGTTAACTAGCACATCAACACGACCGCCGTTCACCCTCTTTTTCACGTGTTAGCCCTTCGTTTTTGTTTAAAAAGTTTATTAGGACAGTGTGCAATTCCATTGTTTGTCCCAGATTGTAGCTCGAAGCTAATTTCCATCTGTAGTCCTGGGTCGGATTGATTGGTCCTCGCCCTCCGTCTGGCTTTTCGGGTTTACGGCGCTGCGTTTCCCTCGCGCTCGCTGGAATCAAAGCGTCGACGCGCCGCGCGCTGAGAATTTCCAGCCTCTTAAAAAGTAAGTGTGTGACCTTTTCCTTAAAAGCTGTTTGATTGGCTGCGAGGTCAGCGGTGGTTTAAAGTGACCGTTGCGGCGGCGGACGCCATCCTTCGCTGCACTTTGTTTTCCGCTAAATTGCTTGGGTTCCACAGTCGCACCGCCTTCCTGCTACCACCGCGCCAAACACACTGATCACACACACACACACACACACACAAATTCCAATATGTTCAGCGGTGTTGTTTAATTAGCACGTTATTTTGCAGTTCCCCTGCCCACCACTAGGGGGCAGCGATCACCCCCTGCCTGCGACGACTTTCCAATTAGCTTCCTGTCGCGGTGGTTAGCTTCCTCGCTCTCAGCCGCTGTATCTCCTAGCATTACCCTCCGACGCGGGCGCTAATGCTGCTAGCATTCTGCGCTCCAAGGTTGTGTTTGGTGGCCGGTGTGAATTTGAAAGCGTCAGTTTTAAGTGGTCGTGGCGTGCGGCGGCGGCGGCGGCGAGCGTCCGGCCTCCTCCGGGCGCCGACTTCCCCCTCCCTGAGGCGGCGGCGCAGGATTAGCGGGAGGTCATCGCGGCTGATTACGCGCCATCCGTCAGAGCCGCTTCCACTCGGCCGAAACCCCGTAACACATGTCCAGACTAATCAGCGCCGCGGCCCGGTGTCCCGGCGCGCCGCCATTGAAATGCGCGGCGGCGCCCGCAGGCGCGGCGGCGGCGCCCGCACGGCCTCTTCTGCTTTCACGTCAGGACCCGGCCAGAGCGCCGCCGCTCTGTCAGGAGCCTTAATCAAATTTCGGTCCTCGCCGGGCAATTAGTTTCTCGCGACGGGTTCTGGAGACGATGATTGATGGAGCGGCGGTCGGAGCCGGGGATCTCCTCGGGTCCGACGCCGCCGCCGAGCTGGGATGTTTCCGTTGGACTGCGGCTCCTCCCGCGAGAAGGTACGACGCCGGCGGCGGATCGATGTTCTTCCCCCCGAGGCGTGAAATCCCCGGTATTGTTAAACCGGTCGGAAGCGATTCTCCAGCGGGGAGGTTCTTCAGGAGCTCCAATAAGTGATGGTCACTTCTCCTGGAGCAGTCGCTCCACAGGAGCTTCTTGCAGAACCTTCTCGAGAAGGAGGCCCTTTCTTCTCCGAGGGTCTTCATACGGGACCTCGTAGGCGATCGGTGAACTCCTTGAGGATTGAGGTGCTATTTTGAAGAACGTGCTGCTGGTCGGATGTTTTGTTGGGACAAAATGTTCAGAAGCGGCGAGCGGCGAAGAAGTTCTTCTGGCCTGCTTCACCTCAGAAGGGCTCGCAGAGGAACATCTGCATCTTGGACCAGGATGCGTCCTGAGCTAGCTAACGGCTACTGGGGTTCTTGGTGGTTCTTCTTCTTCTTCTTCTGAACCTTCCAGCTCAGCGTTTTCCTCCAGGAAGCTGCACTTGGTGACACCAACAGAAGCTCCGAGGCCTCCTGTCGGTTCCTCTCGGTGGACTCTTCGGTCCGTTCCAGAAGCTCTCCTTGAGCTTCTCCTTGTTCTCCACAGCCGCCCCTCCAATTTTCTGATAGCCATCGCCTGTTTTGGGCGCCGCTCCGTGTTCTGGGAGGAATCGGCCTTTTCTCGCCTGATTAATTTGATTGCCACATTTTTCACTGTCCCCCCTGCGCCGATTGTGCCGGGGTTCGTTAATTACGTCCCTAATTGGTTTGGGAACGTCGAGCCCGAAAGTTTGTTTTGGATTAGGGACGCCGCCTCGGGGGTTTAAAAAGATAAATGGGCCCGCGATTTTTAAATCTGATCGAGGGACCGATTCCGGTGCCGGGCGAAAGCCGAGAGAACCTGGACGCTCGGGGGGGGGCTTCTGGAGGGGCGGGGCTTCGGGGGGCGGGGCTTCGGGGGGGGCGGGGCTTCGAGTGATGACTCCCAAGGCGCATTGAAGAAAAGTTTTCATCTGTACGCTAACGCTAAGCTAATATATTTATCTAAAATTTGCTAATATTTTGTCTCAGTCTCTTTATTTTTGTTTTTTTTTTGTCATCGCTTTTGTTTACGTTCCTATCCTTTTTCTCTGTTTTCATGCTTTTTTTGATTTTATTTTTTATTTTCCATTCTATTGTCCATTTTTATCTTTATTGTTGTTGTTATTTTCTCTGCCGTCAATTTATTTGCGGATATCTTTTGCTATTGATTTTTTTTTTTTACTATTTATTTAGTGTTACGCTGCTGTGACAAAAGAATTTCCCCGATGAGGATAATTAAAGTTTAGCTTAGCTTAGCTTAGCCTATGTTGTGTCACAAGCAGGAACCTTCAAATAAAACCCGTATGTTTTATGGAGGAGCGTAAAACTTGGTTCTTCTTGGTTCTTCTCCTCAGGGAACGTAACCGGCGACCTCTACTTCTGTCGTAGCGTGACGCCTGCGCTACGTGTTAGCACGGCTGCTAGCACGTAGCGCTGTCGCGGTGAAAAACAAGGACGCCGCAGTTTCTGCAGGAGGGACCGGGAAATGGCGGAACGCCTCCCGAACACAAATTTAACCCGAGTAAAGTTCAGGAGGGTCGCCGGAGAGCCGGGAAACAAAAGGCCAGGCGTCTGGCGGGCGGAAGCCGGGGAGACAAAACAAACCACGAGAAGAAAATAGAGGAAACAGGGGAACCGGGGATGAAGTCAAGCGTGAATGAAGGAACACAAAGATGTTCCAGACGCCAAAACAATCCTGAAAGTCTCTGAAAAAGTCAAATCAGGCGGCTTGTTTTTTTTGTGCTCATTCATTCATTCATTCATTCATTCATTCATTCATCTGCTTCTCCTCTCAGGTTGGACCTGTCAATCACCTCCAGGAGTCCAGGAGTCTCCATGCATGGAGAAGCCAGCCCTGCAAACACGTCAGTCACACACACACACACACACACACTTTCGGGTTCAAGCAGACCTGGGCATTTCAATTTTCTTTGAAAATTTTAATGTGTTTTTTTTTTTTTTTTTCAATCAATATTGAATCACGAAACCCCTTATTTTTTTTTCTTTTTGTTCAATTTTGTTTGGATGATGACACACACACACACACACACACACACACACACAATAATATTGGGACATTTATATGATCATTCATGATTTGAAAGTTGAAATAAAATGTCCAAAATGTGTAAATTGCAATTTACATTTTGTTCAATTTATATTATACCAAGTTAGCGCGCACATGCTAATTAAGAAATGTGACCCGCTAGTTTTACGTTCTTTATAAACAATTTTGAATTATATAAAAAATCCTTAAAACTTATGGAAAATCCAAAAACCAAAAAATATATACAGTTTTATGACTGATATTATATTGTATTCTCCTTGCCATTTATTTATTTTATTTTATCTTATTTTCATTTTTTAATCTATCTTTATTGATTTATTTCAATTTATTTTTCTTTCTTCAAGAATGACACATTTCTCACAAGCCTTCAATCCTGTTCACTCTTCCAGATAATTGATTGCACACAAAACAGAATTATCTGTTTATACTATTTGTGTTCAATAAAAATTTGTAAAAAAAACAAACAAAAAAATACAGTCCCGCTCGTGAAACCTTGGTGACACCGTTTCCATGGCAACGGATGTAGAACCGACGTGGTTGGCCGTTGATGACGGAGTGCACGCGATGCGATTGGCCGAGCGGACGGAGTCGCGTGAACGCGGCGCGAGAGTGTAAACAAACATGGCCGCCGCCGTCGTTTGATAGCACTGCTAACTGCTAATCTTCCTTTAGCCCCGCCTCCTCTTTCTCATTGGTTATTAGCATCGCGCGCTAGCAGCCGCTTCGTTTCTTGGCACACGCAACCCGGGTGCTCGTAAGAGTTGGATTGACAGCGAGTCTGACAAGCCACGCCCACACCAGACAAGCCACGCCCATATCTGACAAGCCACGCCCACACCCGGCAAGCCACGCCTATATCTGTCAAGCCACGCCCACTATTCATGATAAGCCCCGCCCACTGCCCACCAACTCCTGCTGATTCCTGGTGGAAAGCATCTTGTTGTGTGTGTGTGTGTGTGTGTGTGTGTGTGTGTGTGTGTGTGTGTGTGTGTGTGATGATATTTTAAAGAAAAAAAAAGGCTCCTGAAAATCATGACGCTCATTTATTTCCCCGCCGCCCTCCAGTCTCATTATGCGGCGGCGGCTTGTAAAGCTCAACTACAAGGAGCGCTTTTATTTATTTTATTTTATTTATCTTTCCAAGAGCCTCCGCCATGTGGGGGGGGGGGGTGGCACACACACACACACACACACACACACACACACACACACACACACACACAGTCTGGATCGATGCTGGCTTTTCTCCGGTCTAAAAAAATTGGATGGCTGAAGATTGATTCGTCTGAGAGTCTCATTGAGAGCCCTTTGCAACTAAAGGAAAGAGTGTGTGTGTGTGTGTGTTATCTACATTGCACACACACACACCCACACACACCACCTGTGTAGCCTCTGTCTAATCCTGTAACATGGCGGCGCCCACACACACACACACACACACACACACACCTGGATCCCTCGCTGGATGATCGCTGTAACAGATCCACCTTCTCCTGACGTTGAACCACCGGTCCTTGTCCACACCTGTCACGTGTGTGTGTGTGTGTGTGTGTGTGTGTGTGTGTGTGTGTGTGTGTGTGTGTGTGTGTGTGTTGGGGGGGTCAACTAATGAAACCTCATTATGTTTTAATGATAATAGAAAATGGAGGTGAGAAGAGAAAACAGGCAAAAACAATCAGAGTTGGGGCTGAAACACACACACACACACACACACACACACACACACACGCTGGCTGTGTTTCAAAAATGAAGTTGGAAAGCTTGTTGTGAAGGAATTCACCCAAACCATCAGGAGATCAGCGTGTCACTGCTGCTGAGGTGAGAACATCTGGTTCCACTGGAGAACATCTGGTTCCTCTTGAGAACCTCTGGTTCCACTGGAGAACATCTGGTTCCACTGGAGAACCTCTGGTTCCTCTGGAGAACATCTGGTTCCACTGGAGAACCTCTGGTTCCTCTGGAGAACATCTGGTTCCACTGGAGAACCTCTGGTTCCTCTGGAGAACCTCTGGTTCCACTGGAGAACATCTGGTTCCACTGGAGAACATCTGGTTCCTCTTGAGAACCTCTGGTTCCACTGGAGAACATCTGGTTCCACTGGAGAACCTCTGGTTCCTCTGGAGAACATCTGGTTCCACTGGAGAACCTCTGGCTCCTCTTGAGAGCCTCTGGTTCCTCTGGAGAACCTCTGACGGAGAACATGAGCTGCTCTTTCTGAGTTTCCTTCCTGCTCTGATGGAAGATCAGACGGCGGCGTGAAGAAGCTGGAACCCCCACGCCTCTATCTGCCATCTTCTACCGTGTGTGTGTGTGTGTGTGTGTGTGTGTGTGTGTGTGTGTGTGTGTGTGTGTGTGTGTGTGTGCTGCTCGCTCTGAACTTGTGCTTCAGGCCGAGCGAAGTCATGATGATGCCGCCGCCGTGCCTGGCGTGACAGGGGTTCAAATACACACACACACACACACACACACACACACACACACACACACACACACACACACACACACACACACACACACACACACATACAGACGGCCAATCAGTGGCGGCGCCCGTCAGAAGGCGGACGCACACGACTTCACTCACACCAGCATCAAGGTGCTGCTGCTTTGGATCTTCTGGTGGTTCTTCTGGTGGCTTCATGGTGGTTCTCCTCATGGTTAGGTTCTCCAGGAGGTTTTTCATGGTGGTTTCATGGTGGTTTTCCTACTGGTTCTCATGGTGGTTTGGTTCTCCTAGTGGTCCTTCTGGTGGTTTTCCTGGTGGTTCTCCTGGTGGTTCCTCTCATGGCTTGGTTCTCCTAGTTGTTCTCCTGGTGGTTCTCCTGGTGGTTTGGAGGGTGCAGAAGGTTCTGGTCCATCTTGGAGTTGATCCTCGTACATCGATGAAAGGTCGTGTCCGTCGACCTCTTCCTGTTCCTGACAAAGAGCTTCCTTGACTCTCCGGAAGCTTCCATCTTCTCAGAACCTCCAGAATCTCCTGCGTCGACCGTCGTTCCCGCTGAGGTCGTTCCTCTCCGACGGAAGACCTTCTCTTCTTCTGAAGCCGTGATCCTGGAGGATCTTCAGCCGCGGAGCTCCGTCTTTTCTTTTCTTTTCTTTTTTCTTCTCGTCTTTTCTCCCCAACTCTCCGTCTCCAGGAGGTCCAACCCTGCAGAGAAGATGTGGATCAAACCTTGAAGAAAAAACAAACAAAAACCCAGAACCTCCTGCTGGAATGTTTGATTCCAGCTCGAAAAACAAACTCTTTTATTTTTATTTTACTTTTCTTTTGGACGAAGGATGAAGAAGGTGGAAAAATCCAAATTCGTCCTGTTTTGAGGTTCTTCGAAGATCCTTCAGAAGAGCTTTTGGAGGTGGACTTCTCTGAAAGCCTGGACCGATGGGCAGGAGAACATGGATGGAACCTCCAGGCCGAGAACCTGAGGAGGAACCCAAGGTGAAGCAGGTGCCTCCTCTGATACTGGTCTCCGTGAAGGTCTTCTTCAGAGCAGGAGTGGGAGGGAGATGTTCTCCTCCACCTTCTCACACCGGCTCCACCAGGATCTCCACTCCAGTGAAGCTACTTACCTGATGACACGACGCAGAGGAGCCTCACTTCTCCACCGTGGTCTTTTCCACCATCTTCTTCTCCTCCATCTTCTTCTCCTCCATCTTCTCCTCCACCATCTTCTCCACCACCATCTTCTCCACCATCTTCTCCTCCATCATCTCCTCCACCATCTTCTCCTCCACCATCTTCTTCTCCACCATCTTCTCCTCCATCTTCTCCTCCACCATCTTCTCCTCCACCATCTCCTCACCATCTTCTCCACCATCTCCCCCCCCATCTCCTCCACCATCTTCTCCTCCACCATCTCCTCCACCATCTTCTCCCCCACCATCTTGTCCTCCATCTTCTTCTCCTCCATCTTCTCCTCCACCGTCCATTAGCAGCCTTCATGAGATCTTCCCTGATGTTTCTCCTCTCTGATCCAACATGGCCGCCTCCTCTTCCTCAGAGTCCGTTTGTTAGCAGCTAAAAAAATTAAAACCTTAAAAAACAATAATGGCAACATGTCATTAGCCGCTAGCCGCTCGCCGTTAGCCGTTAGCACCTTGGACCTCGCGGCCAGAAAGTCCATGGTTGGTTTCAGCGTGGATTCTCCACGTTCTCCTACATCCGCGTGAGGTTCCTCAGGGTTCTCCGGGTTCCTCCCGCAGTCCAAACACACAAGGAAGCTTCACAGAAGATGCTAAATCCGCTACAAATGACCGCTAGCGTGACACGCTAACCTCACGAGAGCTCCAAAGCAGAGGCTCCCGGTGGAACGCTAACCGCCGTAGCGTCACCGATGTAGCTAACGCGCTAGCAGCTCTACTTATTCCCTCGGACGGCGGTAATATAACGGTAATATAACGCTCTGATTCACAGCATCGTTATTGTTTTTATTGTTATGTACTTAGCTAAGCCTCCCTTATCTTCTACTGTTGCTATATTACACTCCCTCTCGTTCGTACCGATGCTTTTTTATTCACTTCCCTTGTTTTTATTTGTTGTATCTACTTGTTCTCTTTCCGCGGTTGCAGAAGCCAAAGTTCGGCGGACGAACAAAAGCAGGGTTGTAAAAACGATAAAAAAAACGGTGTTAATTTGGAGAAAGCCGCACTGCACAATTTGTACGACGGGAAGTTTTTTTATTTGGAGCTAGCGTAGCCCTTGGCTAACATGACTGGCGCGGACTTTTATGATAAATCCCGGCGGATCCAGGAAAGTCGTGAATTCGAAGTCGAGCGCTAACTTAGCTATCATGCCGCTCGAGCGAAGCCGTGAATGCTAATCGGCTAGCGAGGGAAGCAGGGTTCACGTGCTTCCTCTCAGCGATGCTAGTTCGGCGTGTCCAGCCGAAGCTAACGGAAACGGAAATGCCGTGTTAGCTCTGGTCCGGTCGGGTCGCATCACGGCATCTTAACGTTAGCGGGGAAAAATCTTGAAAAGCAATTCCGATGCTAAAGTCGTCCACTGAAACAAGCTAACGGCGTGATGCTTCCTGGCACCGACATGTAGCCTAAATCAGGCCACAACACGTTGCACTTCGGAACCCCTCGAGTCGCCCCAGGAAGTCGAAGCGACGTCTGGGCTCCGGCGAGTCGTAGCATCCGCGGTCGTAGCGTCGTCGGCTAACCGAATCGCCGAGGATGACGCCACGTCTGGGCTTCTCTGTCGGACCAGCGGGGAGAAGAAATGATCGGAAACCTTCGCCCGAGTCACTTAGAGAGGAGCTGAATGCGCTCTGACTCATCACTGGCAGCTTCCTCGTCCTTTGACGTCGGAATCTAATTGCCGCGATTCTTCTGATCCCAGATGTTTTGTTTCCTTTGTGCTCTTGATATGTTCTGCCAAAACCCAGAGGGTGCAGCTCCCCAACCCAACCCCATCCTGGAGCTCCGCCTTTTGTGGACTTTAATTCACTCCCCGGCCTGCTGAGGTGGGCAGATTTATTTCTGACGGTATTAAAAGAAGGGTTTAAGACAGGAATCTCCATGGATCATGATGTTTGCGGATGACATTGTGATCTGTTGTGAGAGCAGGGAACAGGTGGAGGAACATCTAGAGAGGTGGAGGTATGCTCTGGAAAGGAGAGGAATGAAAGGTAGCTCCAGCAAGACAGAATATATGTGTGTGAATGAGAGGAACTCGGGTGGAACGGTGAGGCTACAGGGAGTGGAGATCAAGAAGCTGGAGGATTTCAGGTACTTGGGGTCAACAGTCCAGAGAGTGTGAAGAAGAGGTGGAGAAACGCGTCAGGGGTACATAAAGATAGAAGAACATCAGCCAGAATGAAAGGAAAGGTGGAGGAGACAGCGGTTAGATGATCTACAAACACTGACAATGACCAAAAGAGAGGAGACAGAGCTGGAGGTTGCAGAGATGAAGATGTTGAGGTTCTCTTTGGGAGTGACCAGGATGGAGAGGATCAGGAATGAGTCCATCAGAAGAACAGCACATGTTAGATGTTTTGGAGAGAAGGTCAGAGAAGCCAGACTGAGATGGTTGGGTCATGGACAGAGGAGGGATGGAGAATATATTGGTAGACGGATGCTGGAATTGGAGGTCTGGAGGAAGACCAAAGAGAAGATGGATGGACGTCGTGAGAGAAGATATGAAGTTAGTTGGTGTGAGAGAGGAGGATCCAGAGAATAGGGTGAGATGGAGAAGGTGGATTCCCTGTGGAGACCCCTGAAGGGAAAAGCCCAAAGGAGAAGAAGACTTTGTCACAGGAGTGCAGGACATGTATGCCCGAGACAAAATGACGACCGAGATGGTTTGGACATGAACTCTCCTCTTTTCATGTCCAAACCGTGGCGAAGATCTTGGTAGAAGGATGCTGAAGGTGGAGCTGCCAGGCAGGAGGTCTAGAGGAAGACCAAAGAGAAGATGGAGAGACGTCGCGAGAGAAGATATGAAGGTAGTTGGTGTAAGAGAGGAGGATCCAGAGAATAGGGTTAGATGGTGAAGGTTGATTTGCTGTGGAGAACCTGAAGGAAAAAGGAGAAGAAAAAGAAAACAGTTGGCGGGAGGAGTGCTGACTTGTACCATCGTAGGCGACCAATCGGATTTGCGTAAGACATCTTCTGCCATCTAGCATAGCATCTACATTAACTGCGACAGCAGCAGGGAGCCACTTCCTGTGAAGATCATACAGGAATCTCCATGGACCACCAGCTTTGTAGATGACATTGTGATCTGCAAGGAGCAGGTTGGGGGAACATCTAGAGAGGTGAAGGTGATGCTGCAGGGAGCGAAGGTACAGAAGGTGGAGGACTTTAAGTCCCGAGAGTGCAGAGCAGGATGGGAGCTGATGGACGGGTATGAAAGGAATGTTGTGGAAGATGGAGGTGAAGAGAAGCTATGGAGATACCGAGGAGAAGATGTGGAGTGAGGAGGACGGAGAGGATCAGGAAGGACAGCACATGGTAGATGTCAAAGTGAGATGGTTTGGACATGGGTTGAAGGGATGGAGAAAATCTGAATAGAAGGATGCTGAGGTTGGAGCTTCCAGAGAGGAGGTTCATGGATGGAGAACACCTTCCTCCCGCTTCGGCACCGGAAGCTGAATTCCAGATGAGCTCATACTTATTCGGCGGCGTCCCGTCACCTCGCCACCTTCACCCCGGCGGCGGAGGTAGACACCTGAAATAATGAGAAGCCGAGCTGACTCGCCTTCCAGGAGCTCCAGAAGGTCACGAGGTGGAAAATAGGAAAACAAGAAGGTTCACGCGGCGAGGAGCGGTCAGAGTCCTGAACATCAAATGATGTTCTCCAGACGTCCTCATGCCCGTTCTGTTTGGGAGTCCTGATGTTCTGTGAGGTTCGTTCATCTAAGGTGACGACCTCCTGGGCGGCGCCCACTTTAGAGGGTTCATCTACAGCAGGTTCTCCAGCCTGGGTTCCCTCAAGGTTCCCCTCCAACAGACCCAAAAGAGTGGTTAGAACCCTCAACTCTTCAGAACTGGATCTACTGGGTTCTCTCCTGGTTCTCCATCTTCCTCCAAAGTCGGTCCACTGGAGGCGTGAACGGTTGGAGGTCTGTGATTGACAGCTGGCAGGTGACCTCACCAGATTAAGCCCCGCCCCCTCAGCAGACCCCGAGCCGAACGAAACCTCCATCTCCTCCATCTCCTCCGTCACGGGACGATTTATTTTGGGGCGTAAAAGTTGTGAACCGTCCCGCTGGACCCCCGGCGCTCTCGGGCGCTCCACGCCGCCGGAGTAAATCCTCCGAAGGGGTTTTAAAACGTATCCTCCGAAGCGGCGGCGGTGATTTAAAGGGCCGGTTGTAGCGCGCGGCGCTCGCTCCCGACGTTTGGCGGCGCCGGATGAGCAGCGGCCGGCTGATTGATTCCCGCCGCTTCCTCCTCAAACCACGACGGCGGCGCAACCGCCTCCTAAGAATAAACTGTCTTCGCTTCGACGCGAATCCTTTTAATTATTACGATGTTTTAAGACGGTAATAAGGCGCCGTCTTCACGGGATGTTAAAGTTTTCAAGTTATTATTATTATATTTTCATCGCCGTCGGTTCCTCTTATTGATCTGTTTGGTGAACTCCAAGGGTTCCGCTCAGAGGCTAAACGAGTAGCGCTTCACGAGGAAGTGAAATAATTGAGTCGCGTCGGCTAGCTGTAGCTTCTTACGGCCGTGTTAGCATGGATCCAAGGAGCCCATACAAGAGCTCAAAAGCTACTCTCGCTAGCAGCAGGCATGCTAGCACAAGCGAAGCCTTCTAATAGCCGTATTTGTACGGACTAGCATGACCTCTGTCAACTTGTGAGAGACATTTCTAGCTTTCCAACCGTCTGCTCGCAAACACGTTAGCTACTCTTGCTGGCAGCAGGCATGCTAGCACTAGTGACGCTTTCTAATAGCCGTATTTGTACGGACTAGCTTGACTTCTGTCAACTTGTGAGAAACGTTTCTAGCTTTCCAACCGTCTGCTCGTAAAAACGTTAGCTACTCTTGCTAGCAGCAGGCGTGCTAGCACAAGTGAAGCCTTCTAATAGCCGTATTTGTACGGACTAGCATGACGTCTGTCAACTTGTGAGAGACATTTCTAGCTTTCCAACCGTCTGCTGGTAAACACGTTAGCATTTGGGTACCGCGAGGCCCAACACGTTGTCCTACGGATGGCTGAAGTGATGATTTTAACATAAAAATCAAAAGTTTTAAAGAGCGAATGCTGCTAACACTATGCTAGCAGGTGATAGCAGATGATTCGGTGGATTTAAATGCCGGAATTGGTTCTCACTGTCGTTATCCACAAACTGAAAAGGTACTATCCTCAATATTGTGTACATTGTGGCTTGCTAATAAACATTTACAAGCTCGTGTTTGAGCAAGAGCTCCCCGACTAAGCTGGAATGCTACCTATTAGCCGGTATGTCTCTGTAGCTCCAAATCTCAACACTCAAGGCGTTATTCGAAATGTATGGTTCACTCAGCGCAGGATCTCGCGCTTGTGTTAGCGCACATGCTAGCACGATTGCTAATATGTAAATATTCAAGCTGACAGGAGTATCTCTCAGGTTGAAGCTGCATTTACTATCTCCTGAGTTTTTTTTATTTTTTTCCAAGTACTTTTATGCTCCTGGACTTGGAGATGCAGGGACCCTAAATTTCGCGGCGGCTCGGCCTTCGGGAGGTCGTAACGTTAAGGTCCCCGGACTTCCTGGGGGAGGCTTTTATTTTGCTGAGTCACAGACTTGTATCTCGTTCGTCCTTTAGCGCCGCCGGGGTTCCGCCGGGGTTTTTTTCAAGCGCCAATAAATCCAAAATACCGCCGTCCAATCGGAGGGCTTCGCAAAGCGGGCGGATGCGGATCCAGCAGGGGGCGCTAGCGAGCTCAGCTCTGGACCCCCGACTGTCCTGCAACCAAAACAAAAACAAAAACCGGTATCGCGATGAACTTGTGTCACCAACTCGAGTAACGTGATCATCATGAACACGGGTGGTCGGCCCCGTGTGTGTGTGTGTGTGTGTGTGTGTGTGTGTGTGTGTGTGTGTGTGTGTGTGTGTGATCCCCGGCCAGCCCGTAAGCAGGGTGCTCCGGCGTCCTTGCTTCGAACTTGACACTCGCCTCATGAATCAATCTCGACTCCAGGGTTATCTGGCAGTAATGTAGGCAATTGTGTGTGTGTGTGTGTGTGTGTTTGTGAGTGTGTGTGTGTGTGTGTGTGTGTGTGTGAGGTGGGTTAAGACTGGCTGGTAAGGTATTAACTCCCGATTGATTCATTTGGCTCTAATCCACCTCTCGGCGCAAAGGTTCAGCTCCCCTTCCTCCTTTCCGAGACCTTATTTACTCGCCGTGAAGGCGCCTGTAGCTCCGCCCCCTTCGCCCCCCCGACCGCCAAACCCCCCGGGCGCCGTTTAAACGCCGGTTTAACATCCGCCGCGGTTGTTTGTCTTTTTCAAGCCCTCGTCTTGGTGAGAGGATGAGGGTCGTACGCCGCGTCCCCTCCGGGGATCCGGAGATTAGCGGCGAGCTGAAGGGACGATCGATTCTTCTTTCCGGTTTGTTTTGTTTTTTTTGTTTTTTTTTTTCACTGCCGTCGTTTAAAAAACGCGAGACGCGGCGCCGAAAACGTCTGGTTTCCGAACGTAAAGCGAAGAAGGCCATGTTTGGTGAGGTGAAAATGTGGGCTAATTGAAACTATTTTATGACATTTTTTTGTTTTATTACAAATGTAAAGTTTTGACCCAAATCATATTTCAATACCACATTAAATGAGGAGAAATAAAGAAAGATTAAATCTATAAATGAGGTTATTAGATGCTCATAATGAAGTTCTGAATTCAAAACATGTGAAGAGGAAAATATCATTAATGTTTTATTTTCAGAAGGACAAAACATGGCGGGCCGTTTGAATCCTTGTATCTCTAAAAGGAAAAAAGCGTTTTTGATCATTTTAATTTTAAACTCAGAACAAAAATACAGAATAGAAGAAGGTGTCGCCAGAATTTATTGATTTTACGGCAGAGGCTGCAGGCCGGTGGACATTTTGAACACGGGCCATATTTGGCCCGCGGGCCGGACTTTGGGCATACCTTCCCTTCGTAAGCAAGAGCTGTGAAGGAGAGTGTGGATGGAGATCTAAATCCAGGGTCTGAGAGGCCCCTCTCCTTTGAGTTTGTCTTCAAATTCTCTCTCCAACATCATCTGAAGCCCTCAGGGTCAAGGAGGTGGTGGAGCCAATCACAGCTCTCCAGAGGCAGGGCTTGAACTGGACGGGCTAGCTGTCAATCCCAGAGGCTACCAATATAGGCTACCTCATGTAGGCTCCCTCATGTAGGCTACCCATATAGGCTACCCATATAAGCTACCCCATATAGGCTACCCATATAGGCTACCCATATAGGCTACCTCATATAGGCTACCCATATAAGCTACCCATATAGGCTACCCATATAAGCTACCCCATATAAGCTACCCCATATAGGCTACCTCATATAGGCTACCCATATAAGCTACCCCATATAGGCTACCCATATAGAGGCTCTCATTCAGGCAGAAGAACATGGAGGTTCCATAAGGAGTGCAGAATCAGGGTTCTAAGTGCTGCATCACTGCACCGCCCAGACCTGCAAACAAAACAACAGCACCAAGAATCAGTCCATCAGGAGCGCCGCATCGTCCACCGATCGGTTCCGGCTCATTAGCTCCCCACGTGGAGCGAAGAACATCACTCTCCGGCGCAGGAACCCTGGAACCTGAGCAGTCGATAGCACTTCGACTGCAGGGAGAAACCGCCGCCGCGCTCCTGCCCGGATGGATTCTTCAGACAACAACAGGACTTCCTGTGGTTCTCACACATTTCAAGCCGTGTCCTGAGCTGAGCACCCGGTCATCCAGTCATCCATTCCAACTGTTGATGTAATTTGTCGCTATATTTTAAATGTTTCAATCACTCTGCACCTTATTTCTGGCTCCTGCAAGAGTGGGCGACGCTCTGATTGGAGGGCTGCTGGTTCAGTTCCCGACGGTCTGGTTAGCAATGTCTAGCTCTGCCACCATCACTGTGCGAATGAGTGGCTAACCGCTATCTGCTACTCTTTAGGTGAAAAACTACCACTTCTTTTGTAAGCCACTCCCATTCTCAGAGGGTGTACAGGTCAGGCTACATCAGGGCGCAGGAGTAGTGGTAGTGCTTGTAGTGCTTGTAGTCGTAGTAGAAGTGAGAAGGTTAGCTTTCTTACCTCACCTGCTCACCGGAGGTTGCATCACAACCCCGAGAGCGGAGATGAATTTCCTTTTTTTGGACTTCATGTGTCTCGCTGGAGTCGCCCATCGGGAGTCGGTGGTGGTTCGGCATCCGATCCGGACGCCTCCTGGGGGGGGCGGAGGTATTCCGAGCACGTCCGGAGAACCCGTGGTGGATCCAGAGCGACTCGGAGGAGGAGAGAGTTTGGGGACGTTTGGATTATCATCGAGTCCGCCGCCGCTGGCCCCGGCCCCCGGCGAGGCGGATGGATTATCTGCCTCTTCATGTAATTACCCATCTGGGAGTGAACAAAAAAAGAAAGCGCATGCTGCGCTGTGTGCGGATGGAAATCAGCTGAAAGTGAAAATGAGCCTCCACCCCTCCGCCCCTCCATACCCCAAAACAACACCACCCATGGATGTTTTACGACTGAATTAAAAGAATAGAATAAAACCGGCATAATTCCCTCTGATTAACGGGCTACTTATGAAGTACAATAGAGAGAATTAGACAATTAGGAAGAAGACGGCTCGTAGATCACCCCTCCGAAAGAACCGCCCCCCCGCGCTTCTCGATTCGAGGATGCCACTTCAGTCGCCCCGTGGCTCAATCTTCCTCTTTGACAGCGGCGACAGTGGAGTAACAATGACGGAGTCGCTGTCGGAGAGCCCTCACAGATTCACAGAGGGCTTTCCATCTATTGTCAGACGGCCAAATTTGGAGTTCGGATATTGCTTACGCGCTGGAGTACAACTTTCGCCCCCAGTACGACACATGACGGAGATCATTTGGGGGTCGCCGTGGGGCCACGCTCCCTTCGGTATGCTCCTCCCATCTGCATGCCCAAGTGTCCTTTGGCAAGTGCTGAGTCCAGAGTTGCCCCAGACGGCCTTGGTTAGCGCCTCGTATGGAAGGGAGTGCGACTTCAAGTGGCCACCACTTACCCCAGAGTTGCACCTCCGTGTTCACTGGTTTCCCTTCAAATAGTCCAAAAAATGTCCGTTGAAGACAAATTTGTCAGTGAATGAGAGGGTAAAACGGACCCTGTGATTGACAGGTGACGCTACCCGGATAAGCTCCGCCTCTTGTCCCTGTGACAGCTGTGATTGGCGGGAATGCTTGACTAGATCCCCCAAGAAGAGAGGTCCTTCCAGGAGAACCCAGACAAGGTGGAAGATGAAGGTCTGAGATGGAAGATGAAGTTCTGAACCGACGCTCTGGACCACGACGGCCGCTGGTCCGAGTCCGATGTTTCCAGCGGAGGTTGAGATGATCGTCCGAAAAGCCTCGTCGATGGCAGGCGAGGAGACGGAGGAGCGTTTTTTTTTGTTTTTTTTTAAGATTTGTTTTCCTTCGGACCTCTGGGCTGACGCAACCTGACGGCAGGTTCGGTATCAGAAAGAAAAAGAAAAATGTCAGAAAAGTCCGGAGGAGCCCGATAATTCAAGATGAATGAATAAATCGAAAAAAAAAAAAATAAATTGATAAATAAGCTAAAAATAAAATGAAAAAAAAAAAAAAAAAATACACAGGAAACCAGAATAAATTGATCTCCGACAATAAATAGATGGGGGGGAAAAAATACAAGCAAATAAATAAATGGTAATTAAATAAAGAAACAAACACACTGATATGTAGTCTGATGAAACCCGAAGGAGAAAAACAAAACAACGGCTGAATTTTCCAAACTTCCACTTCCTCTGTGTGAAAACAGTGGAAAGAGAGAGAGAGCGACGGATAGAGAGAGAAAATGAGCAGCAATTATAATTAATTACCGGCTTGCAATTGGGTTTACGGAGGTGTGTGTGTGTGTGTGTGTGTGTGTGTGTGTCCTTTGTCACATCCGCCGTTTGGTATCCAAACCCGGTGCTGCGTTCGCGGTCCGCTCGGACAAAGGAGCGTCCGTGCCCAGAGCGCCCTTCTGATTTCTTATGAATGAAAACCAGGCTTATGAAGGTCCATGTCTGCCGCGACCCTGGAAGGGCTCGCTTTAAAAATTCATCCCCCTTCTTTCCCAGTCTGATTGAGGACCTCCCTCTTCTTCTGTCCACTCTGGGGTCGGACGCGGGACAGCAGGACATCTTTTATGGAGGAGCGACAGTTTTCTAATGATGCCCGGTCCAGTGCCAGACGTAGAAGCGAGAAGCATACCGTCGGGGGGCAACTTTCAGGGGGAGCATCGTCTTGCTTAATGGCACCTCGGCGTGCAGGGGGGAGGAACCAGTACTCCAACCTTCTGGAGTGCTGCCCAGGTGCCTGGTAGTACTAGAGCATGAAGTTTACTTGGGTAGGGCCAGTATTCCCATGAGCCTCTGCTGTACCGTCACCAGTCTCTGTAGTATCATTCGTCCGTCTTCTGCTACTTTATCTGGGATGGGGTCTTGGGGAAGCGGCCTCGGCAAAGAGGTCTGGACTCCCCTCTCCGTGACCACCTGGTCCAGACCTTCTGGGGGACTCCCGAGGCGGCCCGGAGACAAACCCTTTTTCGGTATATCCTGGGTCTTCGCCTGCTTGGTGGGACCTCCCTGGAACTCCAGGAGGCCAAATCATTTGGCTTTTCTGGATGCTGGAGAAGCAGCAGGTCTGAGTCCCTTCAGGACATCCAAGGCTACTGGACCTCCAAGGGAGAATCCAGACACTTGTTTCAGCTTCTTGCATCCGTGATCTTTATCTTCACCAGATGTGGGGTTAGAATGTAGTCTAACAGTTGTAGAGAGATGCTGCGATCCACCTCTTTCCCTATCTCACGGTCTTCTTCTCAGCCTCATATTGTCCTGGATTCCCCCACAAGTGCAAATCCTTGGGTTTTGTGCATCCGCAGAGCGGTTTCTGCACCCACCCGCCGTGCTTGTGTGGACCAACCCCCCCCCCCCCCCCCCCCCCGAGCTCAGAGTCAGGATCCATCGGATGCGAGCCAATAAATCAAAGTGGACCTCGACAAAACCCCCCGACCCCCCTCACTCCCCCTCCGCGGCCAATCTTTGATGTCTTTCAGAGTCTTGCTGTCTGAGAGGCCGGCGCTGCAGGGGGCGGGTGGAGAAGGAGGGGCTCCCACATGGAAACCAACTGGGACATTACTTTGTTCTGCGGGGCAGAGACTAAATGACGGAGGCCGGGAGCCACCTACTGCTCGTGGACAGAGGGGAGATGTTTATTCCAGGAGTGTCTGGCCAGCTCAAGGCAAAGCACAGAAGCACCAAAGTACAGTAGCCACGTGGGATTGACGTGGTCGACACCACGCTCCCTTTCGTGAGCTCCATTTTAATCCGCTGGAGTTGCTGTTACTGACCAGAGGAAGATGGAGAACCTGGAGAGGACAGGAGAGCATGGAAGGCGCTACTCAGTGATTAGCATGGCGCATGGAGGTCCCTGGTTGGACTCCCACTGGAGGGGTTCCTCCAGGTTCTCCATGATCCCAGAATACACTGGAGAAGCTCAATTGTCTGTAGGTGTGAATGAGAGGGTGACGGGTTGGATGCTTGATGATGAAAACCAAAGCGCCTGTTTCCTGTCGATTACCTTTTACCGGGAGGAACGCAACCTGTCGGGATCGCAGGAAGGAAGTGACTGACGCTGTTCCGGCGAGATTTAGATTTACACGTCGGAACAAGGGTTGTTCTGGTTTGGAGGCCACTGGAGGGAGTCTCTGCTTTTTTGGGGGATGATGTGGTTCAGTTGGCTTCATCAGTCCACGATCTCCAGCTCTCACTGGAGCGGTTCACGGCCGGGATGAAGATCGCCGACTCCGGGTCGGGGAAGAGGTCCTGCCCCGAGTGGAGGAGTTCAAGTATCTCGGGGTCTTGAGTGAGGGGAGGATGGAGCGGGAAGGGGGAGCTGAGCCAGAAGGCGAAGCTCTCAATTTACCGGTAGATCGAGCTGAGGGTAGTGAGCCAAAGAACCAGATCGGGGATACGAGTGGCCGAAATGAGTCGCCTCTGCAGGGTGGCTGGACTCTCCCTGAGAGATCGGAAGAGAAGGTCCGCCAGAGTGGAGTCGTTGCAGGATAAGGTGGCTCGGGCATCTGGTCGGGATGCCTTCTGGACGCCTCCTGAGGGAGGTATTCCTTGTATGTCCATCCGAGAGGAGGCCACAGGGAGGATCCAGGACACGCCTAGGGTCTCCCTGAGAAGAACTGGACCATGTGTCCAGGGAGCAGGAAGTCTTGGCCTCCCTGTTCCGGCTGCTGCTCCCGCAACCCGACGTCAGATAAGCGATGGAAGATGGATGGATCAATAAAGGTTGAGTAGTTTCGAGCACAGCCAAGTCAGGGTTTTCGTTTTCCTGCTAGCGAAAAACGTATAACGCGCGATCCGACGCCCCGCCTTCTCACGGCTCGATTAAAAAAAGCTACGACGCGGCGCGCAATTAACATTTATCACCCGCGCACGGCGCGACTTTTAATAAACAGAGAATTTACAACGATTGGCAATTCAGCCTTTTTCCCGCGGAAAACACCCGAGGCGGCCGCCGCTCGTCTCCATCCAGGTCGCTTCGTCAAGAGCCTCGATTAGAGGAGCATCCGGCGCGAACTCCGCGGGAACTTCTTCCCGTTGTTTGCTAATACAACCCCCCCGCCCCCCCCCAACCCCTTCCACGCTCTTCGTCGTCAAACGCCAATTAGCCACGACCTACTTCAGGAGAGGAGGAAATGGGGCCCTTTAATTGCCCCGGATCCCGGAGAGCGTCGCAGAAGACGCCGCCAGTCAAACGGCGGGGGAGCAAACAATGGCGGGGGGGCGGATTCTGGGATTCGTTTTTTTTTTGGCGTCGGGTAGGCGGAGGGAGGGGGGGTTAACGCCAGAGCCGCCAGAGGGTAAAACGTACCCGTGTAGCCGTCGTACATTTGGTTTCTGTTGATTAAATGTGTTGCCATGGCGACGTGTTCGTGATAGAGCGGCTCCATAAATCATGAACGACGTCGCGATGTGGGGAGGAGGAGGAGATGCAAGGGTGGGGGGGGGGGGGGGGGGGGGGCGCTACTTTGCTAATTGCTAATTTGAATGAATGAATGAATGAAGGAGAGCGTGAGCGAAGGTTCCCAGTTCTCAAGCGGACTCAGATGATCCTCTTGAAGATGTTCCTTTTGTCGTCCGAGAGGCTCCTTCAGTTCAGTCATCAGCTAAAACATCTCACTCATAACAAACCCTTTCAACCTAGCGCGTTACCCAACGTCCGACCCCAGGAGTTGTATGCTCCCAAAGCCACTCGGACGTCTCCAGAAACCATAAGATCCGGCAAGAAAGTAAGAGTGCGATGGTGCCGCGCCGGACGGGACGTGACCTGAAGGTGGTCTAGATCCACCTCCAGCCCTTGAATCCACCCCAGTAATGGTGATCATCAGCGCTAATAGCGGTAGACGGGGTCGACTCCTAGCTAGCGTCCAGGCTAATCTCCTGTGCTTGAACTGTCCCTCCAAGGCTACTTTAATAGGACAATGCTACATGATAAATAGGGTCCCTTAGCGTCCGTCACCCAATCAGAAGGTCAGGAACCTCAAGTAAACGAACCGCTAGCCTTGAAAATCAATGCGTTCCACAAACGGGTAAATTTTACCCCGCTTGCGGATTTACAGGTGCAGTGAAACCCGGAGCTTCTAGTGACGAGTACAACTTTTCCCCCTCTTTTTGTTTTATTTTGAAACCCCACCAGGCGCCGATGTCCCGCCTCAGTTCCACCCCAGCCGGTCCATCTCCACACCTCCATCAGTATTCCAAGAGGAGTGAACTTCTTGTTGTTTGAATTTCAAAAAAGCTGTCAGTGTCACAACCTTCTTCCCAGACCACACACACACACACACACACACTCCGGTCCACACCTGTCAGTCAAACGGGTAATGTCACGCTCTCTGTCAGCTTCACTCTTTTCATTAGCGCTCTCTGCCTCCACTTCCCTGCTAGCCTCGCTCCCCGCCGCCGCCGCCGCCGCCCCCGCGCTCCCTTCCACCTCCGATCGCACGGACATGAAGCCATCAGCAGGGGGAAGCTCTTCATTAGCCCCTTCGCCGCCATCCGTCCATCCCTCCATCGCTACATCCGGCCTCGTTCTTCTCATCTGCTCCCCCGGCGCCGGCCTGTGTGTTCCTAGAGGCTTGTTAGCGCCGCGGCGCCGAGCGCGTCGGACCGGAGGGAATCGTCCATCGGGCGGCAGGAAGTGGCACCGAAAGCACACGTAGCATTTTGAACCACACGAGGGGAAAGCATGCAGTAGCTGGAATACGCTAGCATTTTGGGAAAGGTTGTTTATTTAGCTCGGGGG
Source organism: Fistularia commersonii (assembly GCF_037954325.1). NCBI lineage: Eukaryota > Metazoa > Chordata > Actinopteri > Syngnathiformes > Fistulariidae > Fistularia > Fistularia commersonii. The sequence goes on from NC_141318.1 coordinate 1,051,691, forward strand.
CCAGAACCCCCCCTGATACTTATCAGGTGAACGCTGAAAACCATTCCTGATGGTTCGTAACCTGAGATGTCCAGTTTCAAACTTGGGGAGGCGCTTAGCCTTTGGTTGAGGAGGAGGTCAGACATCCAGGAGGAGCTCCAAGAAGGTCTCCTTCACCTCAGTTGAGATGGTTTGTGGTGTCTGGTAGGGATTCTCCTGACGGGGCGCGCTTTATGAAGAGGTGGAGCAACGATGGAGATGAAATGGACCGCAGCGAGACGCCTTCGGGCGAGAACTTCAAGACTCCGCTTGATTAGAAGAACAAATGTAACCCCAGCTTGATGCGGTTGTGACGTGTAAGCTAACGTCGGGACAGTCGCTCGGGCCAAGAGGGGGCGACCGCGCGGTAAAGCTCCACAAGCCCATGGTCTCTATGGGCTTTGCTACTCTTGCGACTCAATGGGGCCGAAAGGCAGCTCCTTCAAAGCATCTTCAGGATGGCCTTGCGCGGGCTCATCAGAAGATCAGAAGAGGGAGGTTAGCTTCACAGCGTTAGCGGGGGGCAGAGGTACAAGGATGTTCTTGTTGAGAACGCACCGCTCGTTTGATTGCGGACCGACGCTGAACATCTCGAGGCGCGCCTCCCATTAATAATGGAGCATATTGATGCGTTTAATGGATAATTAGTCAGTCGTCTCCTCAGCGCACGGTGGATCGCGGCAGCTGTGACAGTAAACAGCGCATTATTTATTGCCACGTCTCCGTCTGCTTTGTAAATGAGCCGTTTCCTGCTGTTTTGCGCGGCGGCGCGACTCGACGGCGGCGGCGCGATCGGATGCAGCGGCTTCCGCACAAATAAACACTCGGCCGGGAGGGGGAGGAGGACGGGGTACGTTAGCTCGAAAACTAGCGACAGCTGATTTTACTCGGCTAGGCTACGTCTTAGGTTTGAGTCGGTTGTTTTTCGGCACTGAACCAGCTAGCGACCAAATCAATGGCGCGGAAGGGTAAAGCTAAAGGTGTCCGTCTCTCTTGGCTGCGCTAACTCTTGGTGTTCATTTATTTATTCATTGTAATTACAGAATGCATATTTTAACAGAATGGATTTTTTGGATATACATTTATCCAGGTGGCTCCAGGCTCCTCTATCTGGACAATAGGAACCTGGAGAACCCTGAGGAACCCCACGCAGATACCTGAAGACGTTATGGGATGTACCATCACCTTCCTGTCCCTTTGACATTTCCGTGACCGTTCCTTCTTCCGTGACGGCTGGAAGTTTTCCGTGAAATGAAATAATCCTGGTTTCGTGTTTAATTTTGAATGAGATTCACGTTTTTGAAAATGTTTAAAAAGGAATGAGGAGCAGGGTTTGGAGCGATCAAACATTCATCTTCTGCGCCGTTCAACAAGGCGCCGCTTCGGCGAGATGGTTCCATGTTCGGGCACGTTCTCCGTGTTCTCCCGCCAGGGTTCCCTTCGGGTTCTCCGTCTTCCTTCCAAAGTCCAAACCGCGGTCGGCAGGTTCATTGAAGACTTTGAATTTTCCCTTGGTGTCGATGACAATGTGAACAAGAGGATGTCTGGAGTTGGATTGACAAGGACTTCTGAAAAGGACTCCCTTTGTAGCTAGAAGGTTCCTGATTTGAGTAGAACAAACCCCCGGGTTCTCATCGGGTGTTGGTTCTCCATGTTCTACCAGGGTTCTCCATGTTCTCTTTCTCCTTTGGGTCCAAAAAGATTCCCAGTAAGGTCTAAATCAGGGGTTCTTAACCTTTCTGACCCCGAGGCCCATTTTTTTCAGCACAGAGTGGCCCAGGGCCCCCTAAATATAATTTTAACATATATTATTTATTAATATTAATTACATCATATTAATTATATTATATTAATTATTATAGTATAATATATAATAGTAATAATTATATAATTGTATAATTATATAATAATAATATAATATTATAATATAGGGGCGTCCGGTTTAAGCCCCGCCTCTTCCCCCATCGCCAGCTGTGATTGGCTCCCTACACGTCCCCCGGGATTAAATTGAAAAAATCCCAAACTTTCCCGTTCCTGCAGAAGTTCGGAGTCCGGAGAACCCGTGCGAGCTCGGCGGGCGCCCCCGTGATGCATGGAGGTCGGGTCGTGCGCGGCGCCGGCCGTAAAGCATCGGCGCTCTGACGGCGGAGATTGCAGTTTTTGCACAGTAAACATCTTTCTAACCATGAAATTAATCTCCCCTTAACCTTGACTGAGGAGTTTTCCTCTGCCACGCCGCCGGAAAGAGTCAATTTATGAACAATTTTGCCGAGACTCCGGGGGCGTGAGGGCGAACCCGCTCCGTTTTCGGATCCGGCCGAGCCCCGCCGGGAAATATTACCGCCATTTTTTTTTTGACGGCGGCGTCGGGAGGGAGAAGGCGCCCTGAAGAGTCGACGCCGGTAAAAACGGCAGTCGGGATTCATAAAGTAGGAGGAAAAACAATGGACGCGCCGCGTGAGCGTGCGGGAAGCTCGCCGCGCCGACGAAGGCCGCGGGCCAATGGAGTGGGACCTTGAGAATTGGCGGTCGCCACGGTAACACATTTGTCACCCTTCTCCGGTACCCTGAACCCCCGCTGGAGCGCATTTTTCTATCGCATGATGGATAAAAAGGCATCTTGATGAGGATCTTACAAAGACTAGCTTTTCATTCATTCATTCATTCATTCATTCAATCATTCGTTCATTCATTCATTCATTCATTCTCTACAGAAGTAGTGTATACAACATCCACTCATTCATTCACTCATCATGCAACAATTGATTGATTGATTCATTCATTCATTCATTCATTCATCCAGTCGTTCATTCATTCATTCATTCATTCATTCTTTACAGCAGTCGTATATTCAACATCCACTCATTCATTCACTCATCATGCAACCATTCATTCATTCATTTGTTCATTCATTCGTTCATTGCTTCATGCTACATAGAGACATAAAACATTCACTCATTCACTCGTCATTTTGACACAATCATTCACATATTCATACACTTGTTATATAGAAATACAAAAATTCAAGTCATACAAGATTCACTAATTTATTCATTCATTATGCAACCGTTCATTCATTCGTTCACGCATTCATTCGTTCATTCATTCGTTCATTCATTCATTCATTCATTCATTCATTCTCTACAAAAGTAGTGTATACAACATCCACTCATTCATTCACTCATCATTCATTCATTCATTCACTCATCATTCATTCATTCATTCATTCATTCTTTACAGCAGTCGTATATTCAACATCCACTCATTCATTCACTCATCATGCAGCCATTCATTCATTCATTCATTCATTGCTTCATGCTACATAGACATAAAACATTCACTCATTCACTCGTCATTTGGACACAATCATTCACTCATTCATTCACGTGTTATATAGGAATACAAAAATTCAAGCCATACAAAATTCACTAATTCATTCATTCATCATGCAACCACTCATTCATTCATTCATTCATTCATGCTACATAGAGACATAAAACATTCACTCATTCACTCATCATATGGACACAATCATTCACTTTTTCATTTGCATGATACATGGAGATAAACTTCACACATTCATTCCCACATCATACAACCATTCATTCATTCATACATCGTAAAGACACGCGTCGTTCATTCATTCATTTATTCATTCTTTCATTCTCTACAGAAGTAGTATATTCAACGTCAACTCATTCATTCACACATCATGCAACCATTCATTCATTCATTCATTCCTTCATGCTACATAGGGACATAAAACATTCACTCATTCACTCACGTGTTATATAGAAATACAAAAATTCAAGTCGTACAAAATTCACTCATTCACTCACTCATCATGCAACCATTAATTAGTTCATTCCTTTATTTATTCCTTTATTCCTTCATGCTACATAGAGACATAAAACATTCACTCATTCATTCATCATATGGACACAATCATTCACTTTTTCTTTTGCATGATACATGGAGATACAATTCACTCATTCATTCACACATCGTACAACCATTCATTCATTGATGCATCGTAAAGACGTGCGACATTCATTCATTCATCAAATAGAAACGCTCACTCCTTCATTCACATGTTATAAAGAAAAACAAAAACTGTTATTCACTCATTCATACCTCATGCTACCGTTAGCTCGCAAATATTCACTCACTCATTCACTCGTCATAGAGACACATAGCATTCACTCATTCATGTTTAGCTCCGCGGCTAATTGACACCTTAGCTGATTCCCAGCATTGACACACACACACACACACACACACACACACACACACACACACACACACACACCTCCAATCACACGCCGTCGTTCCGTGGCGCTGAAAGTTGCACTCGTCCTCAGGACGAATCCACCCTCTGATGAAAAGTGATTTCATGAGCTAATGAAAGGCGGCGAGCGAGACCAGCATAAATTCACTTTTCTGTTTTTATTTATTTTGTTGCGACCGTGCGGCGGCGGCGGCGGCGGCGGCGGCGGCGGCGCGGGGGAGATATCGGGGGGGGAAAAAAAAAAAAAAAAAAGGGAACAAAAAGTGTCGACGCTTCGTCAAGTCTCAACGAGATGAAAACGTAAACGCGAGGTGGTCCTGGAGGGACGCGAGCGATTACCTCCGCACTAATTAACCCCAGGCGCCGGATAATTAATATTGATGGTGTGAGTAAATTCACTCATTATCCGGACGGCTGATCCTGCCCGCGGTCCGGCGGCGAGGGGGGCGGGGCCAAACCCGGCGGGAGAGGCGGGGCTTCGACCCCGACGGCGTTCAAACGTTCACGCCAGCTGATGGAGAACAAACTGGGGAGAAGGTAGGAGAACCTGGATGAGAAGCAACGCATCTGCAGAGAGAGCTGTCAATCAAAGGGTCACCTGTCAATCAAAGGGTCACCTGTCAATCAAAGGGTCACCTGTCAATCAAAGGGTCCATATATATATATATATATAAACATCCAACCATTCACCCTCTCATTTGCACCTGCTGCATGTAGATAAAAGCAACAGCCTGAATTTATATGCCGGACACACACACACACACACACACACACACACACACACACAGTAAAAAGGTACTTTAATAACTCCGGTCCATCGGAGGCAGGATGTTTTCTCTCTCTGCGTATTTCATCAGCGGCGCCGCTGGCTGCCGCCGCCGCCGTCATCCTGCTCCTGTGTGTGTGTGTGTGTGTGTGTGTGTGTGTGTGTGTGTGTCAACCCGACATTTGAGGACACAAAGCCTGAGAAATCCTCTTCCCCCCGATGTTTCAATTCTGCCAATGTTTCAATTCCGGAGATTCAACCCAAACCCGAGTCTCAGGTTCTCCTGGAGAACCCGGGATCTTGGAGAACCTGGAGAACCTGGAGAACCCGGCCTCGGACTGTGGGAGGAACGTCCACGTAGTTCCGTCAGAAAACTGTCCTCACGCATGAAGCCTAAATTACTTTTGGAAACTGTCCTGGAGGAGGAGGAGGCTGGAGGTCAGGCTTCTTCGTTTCTTCCAGGCTTCAAGTTCTGCAGAAAGAGCTGGTTGCCATGGTTACGTAACAGAAACGAGGGAGGAGGTGGACGCCCACGAAGGTCGGAGACCCTCCGGGCAGGAGTGCGGGAGAAACGTAAACCCTGATGGGCTTCAGCTGTTGGTCATCAGCCGTTCCTCCTCCTCGTCCAATCAGCTTCCAGCAGGCCTTCACCTGGACCTCGCTGTCGGTCGTAAGTTCTCATCAACTCCGCGGGATCTTCTGCAGAAGGTCCCGCAGCTCCTCGCCCGCCTCATCGATCGCGCGGTATCGATTTGTTTGCCCGTATTCGCCCGATCGTTCGTCAATCGCGTCGGACGTTTTTGTTTTTTGTTTTTCTTTTGCCGCGTCCCCGTCGGGTTCCGAGGCCGCTCGGGTTCTCGCGGGGGTTCTGAAGAACGTCCGGTCAAGATGCGCGTCCACGTTTCGCTCTTCTCGTCCCGCGAGGGAATCAAGTCCGCGTCGACGCCGGCGTCGAGCGGCTCATGCATTTTTGATCGCCGCATAATTCAGCGCGTCTACCAGAGGCCATAAAAGAAAAATAAGCTAACGCTAGCGCCGTTTGGTCTCCACGGCGACGGAGACGGATAATTTGTAGTGTTTACATGATGTCGACCCCCCCCGCCGCCGTCGTTGTGGTCATTAATCTTTCAGCGGCGCTCCGGCGGCGTCGAGCTCAAAGCCCCTCGTCGACATCGGGATTTGTGTTTCCGCCATGGAAGGCCGGGAAAAAAAAAAAACGTCTCCGCTCGTTGGTTCGGCTAACTTTAGCATCTTTACCTGGAAGCTGGATTGCGAGAAGAACCTGGAGAACCTTGAGGAACCCCACGCAGATACAGGGAGAACGTGGACGCCGCCATCGCGTTGCTATTTGATCTTCTTGACGCGTAGATTGAAGCTAGTTTTCCGGAGCAGAAAGTGAAGCGCTATCTAGCTAACATTCTTAGCAAAACACGGGAAATAGCGGCTAATGATTAGCTTGGAGGAGGAAAGACTAGAAAAACAAAATGGCGGAGCGGGGCTTAAAACCTGGCTGAGCTCAGGCCAAACTGCCGCGGGTTTATCGGGTGTTAGCGTTATGTTGGGATCGGAGAGTTGTGATGCTAACATGGTGGTTGTTTGGAACCCTGAGGAACCTCATGCAGACACGGGGAGAACATGGACGCTACCATCGCGTTGTTCTTCGATCTTCTTGGCGCGTAGCTTGAAGCTAGTTTTCCAGTTGTTCTATTCTGTGAGCCGAGGAGCAGGAAGCGAGGCGCTATCTAGCTAACATTCTTAGCAAAACACGAGAAATAGCGGTGAAGGATTAGCTTGGAGGAGGAAAGACAAGAAAAACAAAATGGCGGAGTGGGAAGCTTAAAACCTGGCTGAGCTGAGGCCAAACTGTCGCGGGTTTATCGGGTGTTAGCGTTATGTTGGGATTGGAGGGTTGTGATGCTAACCCTGAGGAACCTCATGCAGACCCCAGGAGATCCTGGAGCCTCCTCACAGAGAGGGAATCCAAGCGAGGACCTTCTTGGCTTCTTGGAGGCAGAGGCGCTAACCGCCGCGCCGCCAGGTAAGGTCGCGCTTTACGGGAATTTGTACCGTAAAGCGCTAACATTCTTAGAAAAACACGGGAAATAGTGGCTAATGATTAGCTTGGAGGAGAAAAGACAAGAAAAACAAAATGGCAGAGCGAGAAGCTTAAAACCTGGCTGAGCTCAGGCAAAAACTCCAAACTGTCGCGGGTTTATCGGGTGTTAGCATTATGTTGAGAGTTGTGACGCTAACCCTGAGGAACCTGATGCTAACGTGGTGGCTGTTAGGAACCCTGAGGAACCTCATGCAGACCCCAGGAGATCCTGGAGCCTCGTCACAGAGAGGGAATCCAAGCGAGGACCTTCTTGGCTTCTTGGAGGCAGAGGCGCTAACCGCCGCGCCGCTAGGTAAGGTTGCGCTTTACGGGACTTTGTACCCGGTGGTTTTCGTGTTCTCCTACAGAGGACGGCGAGGGGGCGTGACCTCCAGGCGTTCCTCTGTCGCCGCCATTTGTCAGAGCTTCTCCCCGCCGCGGAGGTCAAAAGCTGTCTGCGGTGATGAATCGCGCGGCGCCAACGCGACGGTGTCCGAACTCGAGGTCGCCCCGTCCTCCGCCGAGTCCTGCTTTTAGCGTCCCGGCCTTTATTTCACCCCAGAATGTGGATTTTGGATGTTCTGGCAATTGCGCTGTTCCCGGTAGAATCGGGGAACCCAGACACGGTACCCTTCAGGTCCTCTTTCTTCTGGTGATCCGTCAACTTCTAAAAACTTTCGTTCCCGAAGAAGATCTCCTGCTGACGGTTAGCTACAGGACGAAGATCTCGAAGCTGCTTTGGATTCCTCCTTCAACCCCCACGCGCCGATCGACTCAGAACCTGTAAATTATTCACTCATTCATTCATTATCGATGGCGCTTACAGGGAGGCCCGAGCCTCCAGCTGTCATTGGGCGAGGGTTCAACCCGGACCCGAATATGGAGACGTGCAACTGTTAGCCCTGTTGCTAGCCGCCAGGAGAGGCGCGGTAAACGCCGACACCTCATTGCGGGTGTAGACGAGGTGGGAGGTTCTCCGGGAAAGTATGTCTTCATCTTGTCCTCAGGGGCGCTGCCGTAAATCCTGCTCCCCGATTGTAATCTTCAGTTTGTCGACAAGCCGGTGGGATAAAGAGGAGGCGATCGGTTCGTTCCGACGCCGCGGGGACGTCGTCGCATCTAAGCCCCGCCCACCTTAGCTTGAGAAACTACTGCGCGTGCTACTCCGACATACCGCGTGCTGATATGACATACCGCGTATGCTAATATGGCATGCTGCGTGCTACGACAAGACAAGCCTTATCCGAGGACACATTCTGAATCTGAAAAAAAATTTATTTGTCCCCGACGGGTAAATGGGTGGCACATGTGGCAGCAGCATGAAAGAAAAAAATATATATGCATAAATAAAGTTACTGTAAAGAATTGTGCAATTCAAAAAAAGGTTAAGCATAGGTTAAATTAAAATATGTATGCATGAATAAAATTACTGTACAGAATTGTGCAATTCAAAAAAAAAAGATAAAATAGATTAAAATAAAATATATATAAATAAATAAAATTACTGTACATAATTGTGCAATTCCAAAAAAAAAGATAAAAATAAGATTAGAAAAAAAAATATATGCATAAATAAAATTACTCTACAGAATTGTGCAATTAAAAAAAAAAGATAAAAATTGATTTAGATAAAATATATATGCATAAATAAAATGACTGTACAGAAATGTGCAATTCAAAAAAAAGATAAAAATAGATTAAAATAAAATATATATAAATAAATAAATGGCTGTACATAATTGTGCAATTCAAAAAATAGATAAAAATAGATAAAAATAAAATATATATAAATAAATAAATGGCTGTATGTAATTGTGCAATTAAAAAAAAAAGATAAAAATGAGATTAAAATAGAATATATATAAATAAATAAATTACTGTATGTAATTGTGCAAATGTAAAAAAAACAAACTAATATTTTTATGTGTGTATAAATAAATTACTACATAGATGTGTGCAAATTGTACATAAGCACGCTCTGCATTTATACAGGACTGTCTCAGAAAATTAGAATATCGTGATAAAGTTCTTAATCCTCTGTAATGCAATTCCAAAAACAAAAAACGTCTTACATTCTGAATTCATTACAAATCAACTGAAATATTGCAAGCCTTTTATTATCTTAATATTGCCGATTATGGCTTACATCTTAAGAAAACTCAAAAATCCTATCTGAAAATATCAGAATAGCATGAAAAAGTTTTTTTTTTTTTTTTTTTTTTTTTTAATTGCATTACAGAAGATAAAGAACTTTATCACAAAATTCTAATTTTCTGAGTCACATCCGTAGAGACATACAAGTATTCACCCTCTCATCAACACCTCAGGGTCTTCAGTGAACCTCCTTCAGATGTTTGGGCTTTTGAGGACCTCCACGCAGAACATGTAGACTCCACACAAAGACCTCCCTGTGGGACTCCAACCCTCTGGCAACCCCCTTGTTCAAGACCCAACTGTGATTTGCAGAAGCTCCGGTACCTCCTCCAGTTCTGTCCAGATCCAGGAACCGCCGGCCGACCCTTACGGTCCGAGCCGATCGGAGAATCCGTACGCTTCCTTCTTCAGATTGTCCAGGAAGATCATTTCCTGCTTGAAGTATTCATCTTCTAGGTGCCTCCATAGCGCCATGCTGTCTTGGAAGGCGTCGGACAGCGACTGTCCCGCTGGGGCGGAGGTGTCCAGGGTCTGCGGAGGAGGTGGAGTCCTCCATTGGACGGGTGGACCGGGACGCTCCTCGGAGACCTCTTGCGCTTTACGCCGGAGCTTCTCCTCTTGGACATGTATGTCTTTGAGTCTTGCGTCGTTGAGCGCCTCGGCGCGCTTCGCCTCGCGCAGCGCACGTTCTCCTTCCTCCAGCCTCCCCGCGGCCAAGCCGAGGAGCTCCTCCACGTTCTGCGCTTGAGCGCTGATCCTCAAGGCGACGGCGCTGACCCTCTTCTGTTCTCTGTCCAGCTCCCCTCGGAGCTGCTCCAGGACTTCCCTCTCCAGAGCTACCGCCCGGACCTCCTCCTCCAGCGATGCCGTTTGGAGCTTCACCTCGGCTTGTTCGCGCGCGAGAGCGTCGGCCTCGCGCTCGAACCCCTCGCGCCTTCGCCTCTCCTGGACTTGGAGGTCGCTCCGCTCGGCGGCGAGCTTCCTCCTCTCCTCGCCACAGCGCCGCATCGTAGCCTTGTGTTGCTCCAGCAGCTTGGCCTCGGCTCGCTCCAGCTTCTCTTTCTCCGCCTTCGCCTCCAGGTGGAGGGAGCTCCTCTGCACCGCCAGGGACTTCTGCTCCGCCAGAAGGATACTCCTGGTGCGGCTCAGCTCTTCTCTCTCTAGTTTTGTTTCCGAGCTGAGGGAACTCCTCTCTTCCTCCAGTCTTCTCAGGAGGTTCACGGCGAGGGCCTGCTCGGCCGTCGTCTCTTCGCGCTCGCTGCGGAGCCGTCGGCGAAGCTCGTCCAGCTGAGCGTCCATCCTGGAGACCACTTCCCTGAAGCTGTCTCTTTCCTCGGCCATGGATTTTTGCTGCCGAGCCAGTTGGACCTCGGCCACCTGAAGCTTCTCCAGACTCCGGGCCGCCTGCTCTGCCAGAGACGCCTGGTCAGATGCCGCCCGGGTGACTTTGGCAAGTTCTTGTCGCGCCTGTTTCTCTCGGGCCATCGATTCCTCCAGAAGCTCCATCTGAGTCTTGTTGGCATTTGTCATCAACTCTACCTCCTTGTTGTGGAGCTCCAGGGTCTGGTCTCGCTCCAGCTGCATGCTCCTCACCTGCTCCTCTAGCTGGATCAGGCGACCCTGCAAAGAGTTCTGTTCTGCGAGTGGCGGCGCTGGTGTGGTCTCCTCGCTCGTCTCGAAGCTCTGCGTCCCCGCTGAAGTCCCGTCTTGGTCTTTCTTCTCCGTGCTTTTGGAGATCTCAGGTTTGGCAGTTGAGGTAGCTTCCTCTTCTTCAGCAGGTGGCACATGTCTAGTTGAGAACCTTCTCTGTAAAGGAGATGAACGCACTGTGGACGCCTCCTCCTCATCCCCAACAAGAGTCTCACCGAGTCTAGGGATCTTCACCGTCCCCTTGCTGAGCAACCCCTCCAGCCAGTCGTCACCTTCTTCTTCTTCTTTCTTCTGATTAGTGGAGGTCTCTGCGGAGGGTTCCTTGGCTGGATGACGGCTTCTCCAGAAGGGAACGGACCTGAGCGAGGGCAGGCCCCTCCTGGGAACGCCGCCGACCGAGGGATTGTATGACCCCGATGAGAAGTTTGCAGTCGATAGAACCTCAACATCCTCAGCTAGAGGAGGAGCGGCCGGTGGAGATCTTGAGTGTTTGGAGGCCTTCTTCCTCAGCAGAGCTTCCAACCAGTCGTCTTCTCCACCCCTGAGGACGGCCGGTTTCGGCCTCTGCCTAGACGGATCCATCCACCCTTGAGATGCCGCCGGATGGATCTGCCTCCATTTTGGTAGAACATGAGGCATGGCTACCGGTCAGTTAGTTCCGTCGTCGCGGAGGTCTCAACATTTTCCAGCGGTTAAAAGCCCTCACGATGTCACGTGACGTCATTGCGTTCCAACCATGGTGTTCCTTCACGCATCAGAGGTGACCCGCATCCTCAAGGAAGTCCAGGAAGTGGTATCCTTCAAAAAGAAAGCACAGTGGACCGGTTGGTCCCACATCACAGCGACAAGGTCCTCAAATGTATCTCCACAGGAGTCTCCATGTTCTCCGGCTTCCTGGAGACCCTAAAATTGTGCAGATGAAAGAGTGAAGGGGTGGATGTTTCTCAAAGTGTCCTTGCGAGGGACGGGCGTCTGGTCTGGGGTGAACGCCGCCTCTCGGCCAATCACAGCCGAGGTAGACCCCGCGAGGTACCCACCTGCAGACACCTGAGGTGCTAGGCTACACCCGTTAGCCCGACACGGGTACAACCTTTGTTTTTTCAAGCATCGCAAGAGTGGGAGGAGACGGGTCCCCTGACCTTCTGCGAGCGTTTCGACGCAAAACTAGCATCGGTTTCGGGAAACCGCAAGGGAACTCGTCCCGGCGCCTTTGCCTCGAGAAGCAAACTGGCGCCGGCGTGGACGCGGGAGCGCTTTTGGGGCCGCGGCGTCCACGCCATTAATCTCCTGATGTGGCGGCGCGAGGGGGATGCGGCCACGTCGTAGATCAAACCCTGCTTATGCTACAAAATCTCATCGTAAATCAAGAAGTGTCTCGCTCTCTGTCCGGCGCACACACACTGTAAAATAACCCCGGCCGGCGTCGTTTCTCTTTGTCCTGAGCTCTTGCCGCTGTCGCAGAGTTTTACGTCTTCATAGTCGTCCCCCCGCCCGCCGCCCGCCGCTCGCCGCCGGGACACGACTCTATTAGGAAGCTCGCTTCGGCTTCTCGCAAACATGGCCGCTCTCCATGTGGGAGGACGTGGTCGTCTCCGCCCCCGGCTGAAAGACGAGACCTCGAACGGCTCGTATTTAAATGAACACCCCCTCTTTAATAACGGCGTGTAATTTCACCGGCGGACGTTAATCACGAGCCTCATTTTCTGCCTTTTTTTATTTTTTTATATTTTCGTGCGACCGAAAGCGTAGATCCGCGGCGCCGCCTGCGGCCATGACACCCAAGACTCTCATTTTGAGGTTTAATTAGACGTTTCTGAACAGTATTCCATTTCATCTGCAGCGTAAACATGCCGCGATGCACGCCCTTGGACGCCGCAGCCCGGCTCTCAACAACTGTACAGAAATAAATCAAAAGCTGAATATATAAATGCTCACAAGTCAGGCTTTTAGCGGAAGCATACCGTTAAACAACGTACTGGCGCCTTCTTCTTCTTCTTCTCCTTTGGGCTTTTCCCTTCAGGGGTCTCCACAGCCAATCAACCTTCTCCGTCTAACCCTGTTCTCTTCGTATCCTCTCTCACGACTTCCATACTCTTCCATACTCTTTGGTCTTCCTCTAGACCTCCTGCCTGGCAGCTCCACCTTCAGCAACCTTCTACCCAGATGTTCTCCATCTCAGTCATTACGTCGTCTCAGGCATACATGTTCTGCACCCCTCTGACAACGTCTTCTCCTTTGGGCTTTTCCCTTCAGGGGTCTCCACAGCCAATCAACCTTCTCCGTCTAACCCTGTTCTCTGGATCCTCCTCTCTCACACCAACTACCTTCGTATCCTCTCTCACGACTTCCATACATCTTCTCTTTGGTCTTCCTCTAGACCTCCTGCCTGGCAGCTCCACCTTCAGCAACCTTCTACCCAGATGTTCTCCATCTCAGTCATTACGTCGTCTCAGGCATACATGTTCTGCACCCCTCTGACAACGTCTTTTCCTTTGGGCTTTTCCATTCAGGGGTCTCCACAGCCAATCCACCTTCACCATCTAACCCCATTCTAAGGAACTCATAGCTTTTCAGAGACCTCCACCCCCCCCTCCCCCCCAGCTTCTCACAAATGTAGCGCTAATGCTAACTCCTTTTTGTTTCATAATGTTGTCGTCATGGCTTCCCTAATTTTAGGCCATTAAGTTGGTATTTAGATAAGTGCTTCTTCTGGTCTTCCTCTTGTGCTGATTCTCTTCTCTGCATCCTCTTTTCTTGCACCAACTTCCTGCCCTCTTTCCCCCTGTCCATGTCCAAACCATTTCAGTATGTCTTTATCACCAGAACGTCTAACACGTGCCCTCCTGATCCTCTCCGTCCTCCTCACTCCCCAAAGAGGACCTCGACATCTTCATTTCGGTGTCTCCAAACCAGACACCGTGGCTGCTGTCACCTCCGCCTTTGTCACCTTTCCTTTCATTTTGGCTGATTCTGTCTTATCACCAGATACAAGGGTTCCCCACCAGTTGGTCCTCACCCCCAACAGATGCAGAGGGCGGTGTCTGGAAGTGCCGACTAGATATGAGCGCTAGCATCCCGAAGCTATGGATTGCCACGTTTTCTGGTCCCGCCCTAAGACACCCCATCACAAGCATACCTCAAAAGCAGCCTCGTTGTTGCCGATAAGCCAAATCCTACTCCGCCTTCCGATTCCCCTGATTTGACGGTATGCCTGCACCTGGTTAGAAAAGAAAGCGTCCCTGGATGTGCACGTGAGGTGGCAGATTCACTTCGTGTTTTTTTTACCGCTAACATGGTTGACAGTTGAATATTTAATTTGCGCCGAAAGCTCACGGGGATGCGGAATGGGTGCAAATGCCCTCCCGCTGATTTTCCATTTGTGTATCTCGGGAAAGGAAATCAGTCGGCGGCTCCCGGGCGAGAGACGTCAGCAGCGCCGTTTTAGGGTTTCTGTTTTAACAGTTTCGGTACTCTTGAGGTGCGTTCGAGGACATCTAGGCTCTATAAGCAGCTTCACACCCTTCTTTTTCCTGGTGACTGTAATCCACTTTGTAGCCTCCACCCCTCCCCACTGTTGTAGACCCCCAGAAAAAAACCCAAACCCTCCCACAAAATCCCCCACCTCACGACATCATACCCGTCCCTTACATAACTCCCTTCTCACAAAGGAAATGGGCCACCCGTAGCTGAAACCTGTCCCCCTCCCCTTTTGTTTTCTTGTCCCCATTTTTTTTTTCCCTTGTCTCTTCCTGACATCTTCTCGCCGAGACCCTCCAAGTGACGGAGGGGGTCGGAGAAGAAGGGGTGCAAGAACGCCACATATTGTTGGTAAGAGATAGGAATCGTCCGAAGCTGCGGGGAGACGCTCGCAATTTTCTGCATGGGTTGTCATGGCTCGTCGTCGCCGTCGGGTGTGTGTGTGTGTGTGTGTGTGTGTGTGTGATATAATAAACACAGATGTGGCTCTTTCCAGGCTTTCCTTGCCTTGGACTTCCATGAAACTCCTCGAAAATCCCGCCCCCTCCCCCAACCGACACACTTCCTCCCTGCAGCTGGAAGTGGGGGATGATGAAGATGATGAAGGATGGGGGAGTGAGGAGGTTCCTCTGGTTAGTAGAGCGTGGAGGAAGAGCAGAAGAAGGCGTGGGGTCACCTCCCTTCTCCGTTGTGACAACCTTTCAAATTAAATGCAGCAGCGATGGTCACATCCTGGATTTACGCATCGCTTCCCTTTTACTTTTTTTTTTTGACATCCCACCTGAGTTGTCCATCACATGCACACACACACACACACACACACACACACACAGGCTCTGCGTGTCGGCACTAACGTGTTCTGACACGCCGGCGCGCAGCTGCGCCGGTTGACATTCCCGCCGTACACGTATGCCTCGTTAGCATTGCGGTCGTGGAACACAAAGCCGCCGTCGCGGGACACTGTCACCCCGGGTTTCCCTCAGGTTGCCCTAAAAATATGAGCTGTTGGGGGTCGAAGGTCCGAGGAGGGTCGGCGTCCACTTCGGTAAACAAAGACCACCTGGTGGAGAAGCTGCGCTCGGACGCGCCGAAACCGAGCGGTGATCCCTGGAGATGGTACGTTTGTGACGACCCGCTGACCGTAAGCCGGTGTCGGTCGGTTCACTCGTCTCCGTTTAGGGTGGGAAGATCCCAACCTGAGGGAATCTGGACTCAGGAAGACCGAGGTCCGGCAGGAGAGCAAATCCAGAGCTGCCGAAGTGCAGATGAAGGCACAGCCAATCACCTGCTTCCATGTAACCATCTCCTCTGCATCCTCTTCTCACAAACCAACTTCCTGTTCTCTTCACTTCCATCTGGAAACCTCTTGGTCTTCCTCCAACCTCAGCATCCTTCTTCCCAGATCTTCACCATCCCTCTGCCCATCTCCAGTGTGACTTCATCACAAGAACATCTAAAAGTCCCTCTGATCCAATGCTCCACTGTACTTAAACTCCTCCACCTTCTTGACTTCTACTCCCTGTAGCTTCAGTGTTCCCCAAACGGAGCTCTGAGGTCCGCAAGCCTCCTGGATATGTTCTTTGCTGTCACCTGATTCGCCCCAAAAGGGCAGCTGCTGAAGAGGCGAAGGAACGAGGCGTCCAACGCGAAGTCACGCTCTTCTAGCTAATGCTGTTAAAAGTCTTGCATAGAAAAGTAAAAGTGTCCCGCGGTAACCTTGTTAGCCTAAATATTGACACGGGAGGCATTATTATGCAATCGGCCGTTGGGTAAACGTTGCCGATAAGATAAGTGGACAATCTTTCCAAACGGAACATTAAACAGCGGCCGGTTATCAAATAAACAAAGTGGCTGAATGTAGAGCTGCTGGCGGAGGACGCACCGCGCATGACTGAGGCTAACCGGGAGCTAAGAGCGAGGCCGCGCGCATGCTAATGACGGTGGCGGTGGCGTCACCTAGCCTGGGAGAAGGAGAAGGGGAGGAAGCTAGCACCTGCGCGAACTGCAAGGAAGGGTATGACCTTTGGAGTCTCTTCCCATTTCCTGGATTGACCCTCCAAGAGGTTCCCAAGCAACATCCAGGAGGTAGCCTAGCTTACCATTGCTAGTAAGCTAGCTTACTAGCACAGAACTCCAAAGCCTCCTCACTTTCTGAACTCCACCTCCACTTTGAGGTCAGTTGAACCAGGTCCTTGCCAACAATTTGGACCAATGTTGCGATACAGCCTTGCGGGCGTCTCGCGGTACTCTTGGATTTTTCCCCCTTCTCCACAAGTCAGCTGAATTAAAAGCCAGAGGATTACCGAAGGAGTAATGTCTTACTTTATTACTCTTTGGCTCCTTAAAGGGAAAATCCACGTGATGTCGCTCCCCTTGATCATTCAGAAACTCCTCCTCCTCCTCCTTCGCCTGAGCTTGCGTCTCCTGCCTGCTCCGTTAAATAGGTCAAAGGAGCTGAGACAAATCCTTTTCAAGTTTAAGGCCTCGGCACATACTTTTAGATGTATTTTATTTTTCTCCCTTCCCCCCACTCCCTCTTTGGCGTCTCCGCAGATCCTGCGCAGACCGGCGGCGTCGAAAAATCGAGGCCGCTTAGGAGAACGTGATATTCAATCACGCGGGAAACCGCGCAATCCGCGACGTCGGAACGCGCAATCTCACCCCAACACTCCCGCTGGCGGTAATAACTCCGGCATACACGGAATTAAAACCGCCGCGGGGGGCTTTAGCCTGCAAAAAGACGTAAATACTCTCATTTAGGCTCAGGAGGAGCCGGAGCCACCGAGGAAGGGAGATAAACAAAAGCAAATTAAAAAGCAGAGGCCTTCCGAGCTCGGCGCTAACGGGGAAACGGGGAGGGGGAAGAGGGGAAGGAGGCGGCGGGCTAGGCGAACGCTAGCTTGCGAAAAAGCGACACTGTTGTCACGGGTACTGTGACGGACGGCAAGTGGTCACGGTGATTTTGGGTCAATCTCACGCTCCTTCCAGTTTATCAGCCCCGACTTCCGGACCGATGACCTGGTTTTGGTCGCCAGCCTGGTGGGAACTCGAGGAACATCAGATCCAGCTGTAAAAACGCGACGACTCGTACCCAAGAGGTCGCAGATGTGAAGCTCCTGGTTTTGAGCTGCTCCCTCAGAAGGTTGCGGTGGACTACATCATATCGGCCACGACCTCCGGTTACGTAACATTAGATTAGCTTCTGTCGCGCCGGGAGCTTGTTTTGCTTCGGTGTCCAGTTGCAGAAGCCGGCCGGGAACGTTTAGTTTACCTCCCACCTCGTCACGCAGTGGTTCCCGCTCCTCTCCAATTTCCTTTCTTAGTCCAGAGAACTCCGAAGAGGCACTAAAATGCTGGCATTACAACAATATGCAATACGCAGAATAAACAACAATATTCTGAAGTTTCCTGAAGATTCGGTAGAGTTTGGACCAAGATGTCCAAAGCGTTAAGATTGTATGCACCAAGTTGTCAGAAGGGTTACGATAGTGTGCACCAAGTTTTCCGAACCATCAGGATAGTATGGAACAAGTTCTCAGAAGCTTCAGAATACTTTGCGCCAAGGTTTCCAAAGCTTCAGGATAGTTAGCGCAAAGTATTTGAAGCTTCATGATAGTATGCACCAAGTTGTCAGAAACTCCAGGATAGTTTTCGGCGAGATGTCAGAAGCCTCAGGAGTGTATGCACAAAATATTTGGAGCTTTAGGATAGTATGATCCAAGTTTTCTGAACCTTCACGATAGTATACTCCAAGTTCTCAGAAACTTCAGGATAATTTGCACCAAATTTTCTGAAGCTTCAGGATAGTACTGTATGCATGAAGATGTCCAAAGTCTTACGATAGTATGCAACAAGATGTCTGACGCCTCGGGATAGTATGCACAAAGTATTTGAAGCTTCATGATAGTATGCACCAAGTTGTCAGAAACTCCAGGATAGTTTGCACCTAGATGTCAGAAGCCTCTGGAGTTGTATGCACAAAATATTTGGAGCTTTCGGATGGTATCTCCCGTGTCGCAGATGTGAAGCCCCTGGTTTTGAGCTGCTCCCTCAGAAGGTTGCGGTGGACTACATCATATCGGCCACGACCTCCGGTTACGTAACATTAGATTAGCTTCTGTCGCGCCGGGAGCTTGTTTTGCTTTGGTGTCCAGTCGCAGAAGCCGGCCGGGAACGTTTAGTCTACCTCCCACCTCGTCACGCAGTGGTTCCCGCTCCTCTCCAATTTCCTTTCTCGCGTGGCTTCCCATCATCCGTCCTCTTCTCCGTGACCCCTCCGATCCACCTGCATCGTTTCATTTCCTCCCCTCTCCATATTATAAATGTCTCCTCTCTTAGATTCCGTTCTGCAGCCTCGAGTCGGAGATTCATTGCAACTTCGACTTCATAGCGGCACCCCTGGCAAAACTCCATTTCTTTTTTCCAAAGCGAACGCTGTTTGTTTCCATCTTTGTTTTGCCGTTCGCTCTGATTCAAGTGCGACCCTGTAGTTTCCAGGTCCGCCGTTGGTGTCACCATGACAACCGGGCCCCCTGACGTTTCCTTGAAGCATAATCAAGCGCCCTATTGCAGGTCTCCATCCGGCGGTGTGGTCCAGTCGCAGCGGTTTATTGTAATTCTAACAATAGCTGTTAAAAGCCTCGGGGCTGTGAATTTGACACAATGTGGGCTGAGTAGCACAGGTGAGGCAAAGGAGGATGTTGGAAACCGGAAAGCACTCTTTGATGGAGCCGCAACTGTAAACTTTTCTGCAGAGGCTTTTTTTTTTTTATGACAAAAGCACCGGTTCAGTCCAGAGAACTCCGAAGAGGCACTAAAATGCTGGCATTACAACAATATGCAATACGCAGAATAAACAATAGTATTCTGAAGTTTTCCTGAAGATTCGGTAGAGTTTGGACCAAGATGTCCAAAGCGTTAAGATTGCATGTACCAAGATGTCAGAAGCTCCAAGATAGCATGCACCGAGTTGTCAGAAGGGTTACGATAGTGTGCACCAAGTTTTCTGAACCATCAGGATAGTATGAAACAAGTTCTTAGAAGCCTCAGAATACTTTGCGCCGAGGTTTCCAAAGCTTTAAGATAGTGTGCGCAAAGTATTTGAAGCTTCATGATAGTATGCACCAAGTTGTCAGAAACTCCAGGATAATTTTCGGCGAGATGTCAGAAGCCTCAGGAGTGTATGCACAAAATATTTGGAGCTTTAGGATAGTATGATCCAAGTTTTCTGAACCTTCACGATAGTATACTCCAAGTTCTCAGAAACTTCAGGATAATTTGCACCAAATTTTCTGAAGCTTCAGGATAGTACTGTATGCATGAAGATGTCCACAGTGTTACGATAGTATGCACAAAGGATCTGAAGCTTCATGATAGTATGCACCAAGTTGTCAGAAACTTTAGGATAATTTGCACCAAGATGTCTGAAGCTTTAGGATGGTATGCTTTCAGGTTTTTGAAGCTCCAGGATAGTATGCACCAATTTTGTCAAAAGGGTAGTTTACACAAAGTTGTCAGAAGTGTCATGGTAGTATGCACCAAGGTTTCTGAACCTTCACGATAGTATGCTCAAAGGTCTCAGAAACTTCAGGATAAATTGCACCAAA
Source organism: Fistularia commersonii (assembly GCF_037954325.1). Classification (NCBI taxonomy): domain Eukaryota; kingdom Metazoa; phylum Chordata; class Actinopteri; order Syngnathiformes; family Fistulariidae; genus Fistularia; species Fistularia commersonii. Next base: position 1,071,745 of record NC_141318.1, read on the forward strand.
TTGTCTGAAGCTTCAAGATAGTATGCATCAAAATGTCAGAGGCCTCTGGATTGTATGCACAATGGATCTGAAGCTTTAGGATAGTTTTTACCAAGTTATCAGAAACTTTAGGATAATTTGCACCAAGATGTCTGAAGCTTTAGGAAAGTATGCACTAAGGCTTTTGAAGCTCCAGGATGGTATGCACCAATTTTGTCATAAGCTTTAGGATAGTTTACACAAAGTTGTCAGAAGCGTCATGGTAGTATGCACCAAGGTTTCTGAAGCTTCAGGATAGTATGCTCCAACATGTCACCATGGTATGCATTAAATTACCCGCAAGTAGCACACAAGTAGTACTAAGATACCCCACACTAATCTATGTGGACAGCCATATACCTTTCAGGCTATACAAGGTAGCATGTAGCTAGACCCCTCTCTAGTCATAATAGAAACTCCTTCTTTGCGTTACCATTGAGCTTAGCTTTGTTGATCCGCCGTTATAAGAAAATGGGTAGGAACCAAACAGGGAAAGAGATTTTCCAAGAAGAAAGAGGCTACTTTCTAGTTTTTTTTTTCATCGTGTTGTTACACTTGAGACATTTGAAATGCATCTCAATTATCCCCTCCGATCGAACGGCACAAAGCGCGGGTCCCGGTGTCAAAATAAAGGTTTTGGTGTGGCGCGTTATCGAATTTCCAGAGCGGAGCTGAGCCCAAAAACCTCCCGGTGTCCATTCGAGTGTTCGACAAAATCCGACGGGTATCTGAGAAATGATCCTTGCGCGGCAAACCAAATGGAAGGAGGTGAGCGAGTTGTCCGGAGGGGTCGCCCGGCCCGTGGCGTTCCGATCTTACTCCTTGCAGTCGTACTCCGTCGGTCGCCGTCCCCCGTCATCTTTGCCGAAAATGACCCCCAATCACAGCGTTTTTCGTCCTCGCCCGGGGTCCCATCATGCTGGGCCGCTTTTACGACGCCTCTCCAGATAAGACCGATCGTCTTCAGATCAGAAGGAACAGAACACGGAGGCGGACGGAGCAGTAATAGCACCTAATAGCACCTGTTGACACCTTGTTCACAGCCGATTCGAAACCACTTATTATTGAAGCGCAACCCCCTTTCCTCGTCTGTCTCGTTTTGTTCGGCTTCTTTTAAAATGAAATGCGAGGGGAAACGCCAAGAAATGCAGAGAAACGCCGACAAACAGATACCTGAATGCATCACCAGAGCAACCCCTTGTTAGGGTAGCTCTTACTGTAGTCCTTTGCTCCTTGCCATTGTTGTTTTGATTATTTAGGCTACTTCCTGTGCCCTTCCTGCTCTTCACAACGTATGCTAGCAGTCGGGTCGCTGATCTGCACACCCGACCCGAGGGAATCCACTCAGACACTGATTCCATTGCCATTCGTCTTCTGTGCCGACTAGCCGCGCCTGCTAGCCCGACTAGCCGCGCCCACCACTCCCATCTAGTCCTGACTGGTACCTGACGGTCAAGCAAATGCTCGGTTTTACACTCGCGGCATTTTGGAAGCCCCTTTTTTTGGGCAGATGGTTTACTCGCGGGGATGCTACATGTGGTACCCCACCACCCCCACTCCTGCCCCCATGTGTCCGGGTTCCTTCGGTGCCTTCCTGCTAGGAGTGTATAAATTAGAGCAAACAGGAGGCAGCGGATGACAAGATTTTTTTTTCCCGCCTGTGTCCCTCTGGCGATAAATCCTCCTCGGCGCTTTGCGCCAGCTGAGGCTTCCTGTCTACTCCTGTCCCGCAGAGCCTTTTTCGTATTCATACAGAAAGTGACAAAAAAAAAAAAAAAAAAGTTAAAAGTAGATTCGCCAGGAAATTTTCTGCATCTGTGCCGCGTTCACACGTCGGCCGCCAAGGCAGCGCCGGCGCGGAATGCTAATGCTAGGATATGGTTGCAAATGAGCTGCGCGGACATGATGGATTCGCGCCCGCGCGTTCTCACTCCCAACTGGTAAATTAGCAAAAACACCCAAACAATTAATCCGTCTCTCCCAAATAAATCAGAATAATAAATCGTCCGCTCTGTAGTTGAAGCCATTAGCATTTACACACGTGGCATGGTGTTTTGTTTTGTTTCGGATTTTTCCTCCCGTCACGTCAGCCGGCGATTTAAATTGACTAATTGCGGCTAAACTGTAATACGTCGCCATCGCGCAGGGAAATGTCAGCATGGCGCCGACGTGCCGAAGAGTAATCTGCATAATAAAGGCGATGTTTTAAAATGTCAGATGATGGAGGAAGTGGCGAGTTACGCAGCGCCATCCCGAAGCGCCATCACACAGTGCCGCGCCGTGCCGCTAGGCCTCGTCGCGCCGCTAGGCCTCGTCGCGCCGCTAGGCCTCGTCGCTTGGATCGCCGCTCTTTTAGCGCACAGTAACGAGAAGACACGGAAAGCTAAGCTAAGCGAAGCGCCGCGAGGCCTCGTTGCGCCGCTAGGCCTCGTCGCGCCGCTAGGCCTCGTCGCTTGGATCGCCGCTCTTTTAGCGCACAGTAACGAGAAGACACGGAAAGCTAAGCTAAGCGAAGCGCCGCGAGGCCTCGTTGCGCCGCCAGGCCTCGTCGCGCCGCTAGGCCTCGTCGCTTGGATCGCCGCTCTTTTAGCGCACAGTAACGAGAAGACACGGAAAGCTAAGCTAAGCGAAGCGCCGCGAGGCCTCGTTGCGCCGCTAGGCCTCGTTGCGCCGCTAGGCCTCGTTGCGCCGCTAGGCCTCGTCGCTTGGATCGCCGCTCTTTTAGCGCACAGTAACAAGAAGACACGGAAAGCTAACCGAAGCTTTCTTGAAGGAGCGACCTGAGAAAGCACGTTGGGTTCTCACGCCAGGGAGCTGTATTTCTGCAAATAGTGGCCTTGTGTTGTTTGCTAAGCAGTGCACATACGGCACTGGTTACGTTCTGAACCCATCTTCGTTACCATAGTAACCGTCTCCAGTTCAGACACGCTGGAAGGTTCCAGACTGAAGTATCCTATCGTCCCAAACCCAATAACATATCGGATTAAAGTTGGCGCCCCTCCTTATCGAGCGGGATAGCCTGCTAGCTTGAATAGCTGCCCTTCCCTGCCAGTTTGAAGCTAACGTCACCCGTGGAGTCAGTAGTGATGGACGGCGATAGTGGTTGGCCCTCCACCAGCGCCGTTTATTGCTATTATCTGTTGTCTCGTCGGAAACCCTAGCTTGCCCAGTAGCGTGAATGAGAGGGCGAGTAGTTGTATGCTCGTTTCAAGTGTCCAATTTTGAACTTTTACTTAAATAAGTAGCATAAATGCTCATTTCTGAACGGTGCCTGGAGGCAAAAGGACTCACTGAAGAATTTAGTAAAAGTGCATTCCTGTAAATTTAATCGGTCCACCGCGACCTGTTTGGAAAATTCAGGGGTCCAATGCAACGAAGGTACAAGTTTTTGGTTCCAAAAAGCTGCGTAAAATTAGCCGCTGTTTGGAAGCGGAAATGCGGTCGACAACGAATGAGTGAATGAGCTTTGCGACTTTGCCGGGCCGCGGGTGAATAACTCGTAGCACATTTTCGGGAGTTAATGACAGGCTGTGCTAGAACTCCCCGAACCGAGGTCGTGGGGGTCGCGGCGGCGGCTAGCCGGGACGCTAGCAGGGACGCTAGCTGAACGTTGGGTCTCCTTTGGCACGAGGCTGTCAATCACATCGGAGAGAAGGAAAAAGGAAAAACAACTTTCACTTTCACTTTCCTGCACCCATGTGACCCCGTCCTGCTCGCTCCCCTCTAAGCTCCGCCCCCCCGGGGAACGCCAACATGGCCGCGGGTGGAAAGTTTATTTTCTCGGAGCAGAACCCCTGGGAGGAAACCTCTGGGGGTTTTGGGAACCTCATTATAAGAACGTGGAGGTTTTTTAACCTGGTTTGTCAGGATTAACAAGAAAACACAGATTCATTAATCGGCAGAAGCAGCGAGAATGAATATAATAATAACACTACAACTACCACTTCTAATATTAATATTAACATTATTATTATTATTATCAATAACAATAATAATAATAATAATAAATACTACTGATGTGACTGACTACTGCTACAGCTACTGATAAAACATGAATAATAATATTAATGATAATCAAAGTCATAATAATTAATACTGCTATTCCTGATACGACCAATGATTATTGTTATTGTTATTCTTTTTCTTAATAATATTAATAATTATAATTAATTACGCCCCTTACTACTATTATTACTACTACTAATATCACATATATGTATATCAAGTTTCTCCCCTTTTTTTGTCATTTTTTGGTTTTGTTCAAATTACATAATAATAAACATGAAATATTATTAAATTGTATTGTCAAAAAATAATGTTATGAATATTACAATTTTTTTTATTTTCCTTGGATGTTAATATGTCCATTTGTCATTTATTTTTACATATTTATAATATTGCTTATTTAAAATATCAAAATATTTACATATTTCAAAATAAATTAAAAATGGAAATAAAAGGAAAAAATACCTTTATAATGGTGATTATCATTATATTATTATGTTTTTGTGATTATTATTGCTATTATTTTTATAATGTCATTGTTATTAATATGAGTCTGCAGCTCCAAACACCAGGAAGCAGTGGAGATGCCTGTGTGTGTGTGTGTGTGTGTGTGTGTGTGTGTGTGTGTGTGTGTGTGTGTGTGTGTGTGTGTTAAAGCACCCCGCAGAGTCAGACGGGAGCAGAAAAGGTGACTCCCAAATGAGGAATGGCTCCTTTCTAATGAATAATGTGTGTGTGTGTCTATGTGTGTGTGCATGCACGACATAGCAACACACACACACACACACGTAGTGCAATGAAGACCTAACAAGCAGTGACAGGGTAAAAGGTGAGTGCGGCGTGACACCCGGTGACAGCTGACAGGACGCGGCGAAGCGGCGCCGTCACATGGGAGCTCTGAAAGAGCAGCGCCACAAATGAAGCCGTCGGCGGGGAGAGAAAAGATCGCCATGGCGACCCGCCGCCGCCGCCGCCGCCGGACACCGTCCAGCCGGCTGACGGGGCGCCGTTAGAAGGCCCGGGAATTTAAAAAAAGGAAAAAAAAATGGAATATTCAGACGTCTGACTTTTTTACTTTCATCTGGAATTTCGAAGCTGTTATGACACTTTTACGAGGGTGGATTACGCACCAATGGTGATCATGACCTTTGACCCCCCCCCCCCCACACACACACACACGCACACGCACACACAACCACCCCCACCACCAACCAGCTACATCTGCTTCTTTTCCAGATCTTTGGAGTAATTCTGCAAAATCTGACGCCAGGGTGTGGAGGATAGGATGGCGAGGGATTCTGGGATGGAGAGGATGCTAACAAATGGCAGCATTGACCTTCGTGAACTACTACTACGACTACTGCTACTACTACTGCTACTACTACTTCTACTACTACTACTACTTCTACTACTTCTTGGCCAATTCTTAAAGGGTCATTGTAGTAATACTGCAGTACTTGTGCAAATGTGAGATGACGGGTGATGGAGCATAGGATGGCGAGGGAGTGAGTGATGAAGGGAGGACCCAAACGACGGTGTATTGGCGGTGTTGACCTTTGACCCGCAGGCACCCCAGTCAAGTAAACTACAACTATTACTATTACTACTACTTCTTGGCCAGTTATTAAAAAGTAATCATAGTAGTACTGCAGTAGTCTTGCAAATGTTAGATGATAGGTGATGGAGCATAGGATGGCGAGGGAGTGCAGGGATGGAGAGATGGAGGGAGGATGCTAACAAATGGCAGCATTGACCTTTGTGAACTCCTACTACTACTACTGCTATTACTACTACTACTACTACTTGTACTACTTCTTGGCCAATTCTTAAAGGGTCATTGTAGTAATACTGCAGTACTTGTGCAAATGTGAGATGATGGGTGATGGAGCATAGGACGGCGAGGGAGTGAGGGATGAAGGGAAGAAGCCTACAACGGTGTATTGGCGGTGTTGACCTTTGACCCACGGGCACCCCAGTCAAGTGAACTACTACCACTTTACTTCTTGGCCAGTTATTAAAAAGTAATCATAGTAGTACTGCAGTAGTCTTGCAAATGTTAGACGATGGGTGCTGGAGCATAGGATGGCGAGGGAGTGAGGGCTGAAGGGAGGATGTTTACAACAGTGTAATGGTGGTGTTGACCTTTGACCCCCAGGCACCCACGGCCAAACAACTACTTCTACTATTACAACTACTTCTTGGGCCATTCTTAAAAGGTCATCATAGTAATGCTGCGGTACTTGTGCAAATGTGAGGCGGTGGGTGATGGAGCATAGGATGGCGAGGGAGTGCGGGGATGGAGGGATGAAGGGAGGAGAAAAAGAAGTGTAGATGGTGATCGAACACATCTAGATTGCTTTCCGGTTTATGTCCGATGTTTTCCACCTCCGCTTCCCTCCACGTCCGTAGGAGTGGCTGACAGGGTGAATGGTTGGTTGTCTCCGGATGTGATTGACAGCTGAGCCCGCCAGGTTAAACCCCGCCTCTCATCCCAGCGAACGCTGTGATTGGCTACAGCCTGACGAAGAGAACGAATGAATGAATTAATAAATGAATGTCAAATGCTGGTGTATGGTTGCATGTGTGTGTGTGTGTGTGTAAGCACATATATGAGGCGCTAACAGCTTCAGCGGTTGCATTGAATTACCGCACACACACACACACACACACACACATTCATGCATAAACATTTCCTCCTCTTGTTCCTCCTCTTTTTCCTTCTTATTTCTTTACTGCAGAGAGTTTTTACAGCGCATGAATGGTGTTTAAGGCCCGTTTTACCGCCGCTCGTCCGTCCGCCTGCAGCCCAGGATTCAAATGTCAGCGCCTGAAGACGATCGACCGGCGATCAGGGAGACGATCGGCTCACGGATGGAAGAGACGTGATGATTTTAGTGTCCTGCAGAGCCTTCAGAAGACATGGACCTCCGTATGAACCCTCTGAACCATCTAAACCATCTAAACCATGAAAACTGTCTAAACAGTCCAAACCGTCTAAATTGACTAAACCATCCAAACCACCTGAACAGGATAAACTGTCTAAACTGTCTAAACCATCTAAACCGTCGAAACCTTATAAACCAAATAAACTCACTAAACCGTCTAAACTTTCTAAACCATCCAAACCACCTGAACAGGATAAACTGTCTAAACCATCTAAACCGTCGAAACCTTATAAACCAAATAAACTCACTAAACCGTCTAAACTGTCTAAACCATCCAAACCATCAAAACCGTCCAAACTGCATTAACTATCCAAACCACCTATACCAACTAAACTGTATAAACCATCTAAACTGTCTAAACCATCCAAACCATCAAAACCACCTGTGTAACCATCTAAACCTTAACCAAATAAACCAAATAAACTCACTAAACCGTCTAAACTGTATTAACTATCCAAACCACCTATACCACCTTAACTGCCTAAACCATCTAAACTGTGTAAACCATCCAAACCATCTGTGTAACTATCTTAACCTTATAAACCAAATAAACTCACTAAACTGTCTAAACTGTCTAAACCATCCAAACCATCCAAACCACCTAAACTATCTAAACCATATAAACCAAATAAACTCACTTAACCGTCTAAACTGTCTAAAGCATCCGGACCATCAAAACCGTCTAAACTGTATTAACTATCTAAACCACCTATACCAACTAAACTGTATGAACCATCTAAACCATCTAGACTATCTGAACCACCTGATCCATCTAAACTGGATAAACCGTTTGAACTGTTTAAACCAGCCAAACACCTAAACCATCTAAACCATCTAACCTGTATAAACCGTCTAAACCGTCTAAACCGTCTAAACCAACATAACTACCTAAATCATCTAAACCATACAAAACTACCGAAGCCATCTAAACCGTATAAACCGGATAAACTTATTTAACTTTCTAAACTGTTTAAACCATCAAAACCATCTAGACCATCTGAACCACCTAATCCATCTAAACTGTATAAATCGGATAAACCGTCTGAACTGTATAAACCATCCAAACCACCTAAACCATTTAAACTGTTTAAACCGTCAAACTTTCTTAACCACCCAAACCATCTAAACCATCTGAACCGTCTAAACCGTCTGAAGCATCTTAACTCTCTAAACTATCTAAACTATACAAAACATCCTCAACCATCTAACCTGTATAAATTGTCTAAACCGTCTAAACTATCCAAACTACCCAAACTACCCAAACCATCTAAACCATCCAAAGCGTCTCCATGAAAGGCGGAAGGTCACCGCCTTGTTCCCCCTTCAGTAATAATCTCCATAGCAACACGTGTAATAACACATTTAATAACATGTGTAATAACACGTGTAATAACACGTGTAATAACACGTGTAATAACACATTTAATAACGCATGTAATAACCCGTGTAATAACACGTATAATAACATGTGTAATAACACATGTAATAACCCGTGTAATAACACGTATAATAACACGTGTAATAACCCGTGTAATAACACGTGTAATAACACGTGTAATAACACATGTAATAACCCGTGTAATAACACGTATAATAACACGTGTAATAACCCGTGTAATAACACGTATAATAACACGTGTAATAACACGTGTAATAACACGTGTAATAACACGGGTAGAACAGATGAGAACATTTTAACACACGTGTAAAAATGCTGGAACAAAATTTGCATTTCAATCCCGTTAAACGCTAGATTACTTCACGCGTTAGCTCATGCGTTAATCCCGCTGTTGCCACGGCGACGTGCAAAGCAGCGCTGTTAGCTTTTCCCGACGGCTGAAAAAAGGCCTCCGTCGTCTGGGAGACGGCGGGGGCTTTAATTTCTTTGTTGTTTTTTTTTTTTTTTCATTATTATTATTACACGTTGTCCAGGATCAGGGCTAAACGCTAGCGCGGCTAATCACGCGTACACTAGCTTCGTAATTAGCCGCCTCTCGACGGGGTTGAAGCTAATTGAGAATAAAAGGAAGAGGAGGAGCTGCAGCGATGTCTATATATTACGATATATTCCTCACTGCGTACATATCGGTTGTTTACGTGAAATATTCCCTCTAATTGTTTCTCCTCCTTTTCCTCTGTTTTTATTTTTTTCCTGGCGTTTCCAGACGCCCTTGACTTGTCAGCCAATTAGCTGGAGAGTAATTAGCCGCTCCGCCGCTCCGTAATGGTCTCCGTTGTCTCAGAAAGAAAAAGGGCGACGCTCGCCGGGCGCTTTTGATTGACAGGTTTGTTTGTCGCCTCCTGATTGGACGCCGACGGGCCGACGGCCTCTTCGAGCTGAAAGCCAAGGAACGCCGGGTTCTCCGTCTTCCTCCCAAAGTCCAAAAGGGTTCTCGTCTCCAGGCGAGAAGGTTCAAGGTTTGAGCCACCAGGTTCTCCACAGCCATGTTCTGCCATCTGTCTGGGTTCTCCAGGTTCTCCAGGTTCCTCCTGAGGCCCAAAGACAGCAGATCCATGGAAGCAGATCTATGGAAGGCTATCAAAGGTCCACAGGTGGGAATGAGAGGATGAACGGTTAGACAGCTCCATCTTTGGACCCTGTGATTGACAGGTGATCTGATGATTGATAGATGATCCTATGATTGACAGGTGTCACTATGATTGACAGGTGACCCTTTGATTGACAGGTGGCCCTTTGATTGACAGGTGTCACTATGATTGTCATGTGACCCTTTGATTGACAGGTACTCCTGTGATTGACAGGTGACCCTTTGATTGACAGGTGTCACAATGATTGACAGATGACCCTGTGATTGACAGGAGATCATATGATTGACAGGTGATTGACGGCTGACTTATGACTGAAAGAATGAAACTGAATCTTTGCTTATTCTACCGATTATTGTTGTACTTCTTCTTCTTCTTACTGTCAATAACAATAATGAAAACAAATAATAATAATTATCAGTATATTATAATTAAATCTTGTAAAATTAATATTGATATCATTATTATCATTATTAGCATGATAGCTATTGTTATTTTGGTTATTTTTTTCAGACTGTGCTCAGCGGGCGGAAGGGTCGGTCGGTCGGTCGGTCGGTCAGTCGGTCGGTCGGTCGGATGCTGCCTGACGTCGAACCTCTAGCATCTCAATGTGTGAACGGGTTTGTTTGTTCAGGTTCTTGTTGCCATAGCGACGGTAACTTCTCTAATGATGGCGCGCCGCACCGAGACTTGTTCCACCCCGGGTGTGATGGCCTTTTATCGAAGCTATAATCACCCCCAGATCTACTGAGCTGTTCCATCAGAGGGGGGTCGGGACGAACCACTCAGTCACTCGGGGGGGGGATTTTGGGGTGACCGGCCCAGAGGCGGGGGGGGCGGAGCTTCACGCAGATGGTTAATGGCGATCCTGGGGGAAACATGGCGGCGTGGAGGAGCCGACCTGCTGGGAGGAGCCATGACGGTAAAAGCTGTAGAACAGATGCAGAACATCCCATGTGTGCTTTGTGTGTGTGTGTGTGTGTGTGTGTGTGTGAGGGAGGACGGCTAACGTTGCTGTTCTTTTTAGCATGTAGCGCTCGTTCATGCAGAGCTTTAAATTTGAAGAAGAACAAGGATGCTTTTATTTTGACGCGACAGGAAGTCCCAGACATTTTGTTTGGAGTTAGCTGCGCGCCACGTTAGCACTCCGTGACCCGATCGCTAACGATTTGTGCACCATTGCGTCCAATTTGGCTCCTAGCTTGTTCTCTGCGCCGGCGCACCTCGAAACCCACAACTGACCGGCCAATAAGGAAAGAATAGAACAAGAAAGCAAGCTAGCCAGGTAATGTCTGTTCATACAGTTAGTCGAAGGTAATGCTAACATGACACAGCATTTAAATAAGAATAAGGAAATGAGCTAGTCAGGCAACGCCCATTCATACCGCTGTTAGCTGCAGGTATATTTCAAAAAGAACAAGGAAGCAAGCTAGCCAGGCAATGTTTGTTCATACCGCAGTTAGCCACAGGTAATGCTAACATGATGCATCATTTAAAAAAGAACAAGGAAGCAAGCTAGCCAGGCAATGTTTGTTCGTACCGCAGTTAGCCACAGGTAATGCTAACATGACACAGCATTTAAATAAGAATAAGGAAATGAGCTAGTCAGGCAACGCCCATTCATACCACTGTTGGCTGTAGGTATATTTCAAAAAGAACAAGGAAACAAGCTAGCCAGGCAATGTTTGTTCATACCGCAGTTAGCCACAGGTAATGCTAACATGATGCATCATTTAAAAAAGAACAAGGAAGCAAGCTAGCCAGGCAATGTTTGTTCATACCGCAGTTAGCCACAGAAGACCAATCAGAGAAGAGATAAAATAGGCGAATGGGGCGCCAAGCTTTTAATCTCACGGGATCCGAAGTGGAAGCGAACCAGAAGTCGCCAGACGACGAGGCGGGAGGTTTGGACCGTCCGCCAGCCCGACGGAAGGCACATCTGAGGAGGCTTATTGTCAAAAAGACAGGAAATGCAGCTTCCAGTGGCGGCTGCCATGCGATTGGTTGACGTGCCAGTTTTAACCCCCCCTCCTTCCCGTCATAATGGAACAGGCGCGCTATTGTGAAGCGCCTCCGGGGGGCCGAGAAGGACGGCGGCGACCTCCCGCCGACCCCCCGTCTGGAGCGCAGACGGCGCTGTCGGGGGCGGATTTTTTAATCTGGATTATGTTGTCAGAAACGAGGCGCCGGACGTTAATCGCGGTCTACCTCGCGGAAGTACAAGTCCTCCAAGAGTACTTTCAAGAGGCGATCGGACGTGAAGCGCCGACATCCGTAATCCGGCATCAGTTACTCTGATTTTGACCTTTTCTTCAAGTATCTCGCGTTCGCCGAAGAAGAAGAGGCTGTATCGCCACGGCGACGCCGCGGTGACTCAGACGGAACGCCTGCCGCTCTATTTCCCTTCGCCTTCCGCTCGCGGCGAATCCTCGTCCGACCGCCGTTTGAGTGAATGAAACGCTGGCGTCCGTGCGACGGAATGTGCGCGAGTTCGTAAATTAGCGCGGAAAAGGACGCCTACGATAACAAAGCTAAGTCGTTGGCGTGAAACCGCGTCCGAGATTCGATTTTAACGAAGGGATAAGAAGAGCGTGTGCTCATGCTCATGCACGTCTCGCGTTTGCTTCTGTGCGCGATGCTATCCGATCATAGCGTTAGCGAAAATGTTTCTTTTAGCAGCCGTTCGTTATACACCACATACTTTCCAGCTATCCAGGTCACGTCAGCGACTAGCCTGCTAATGCTAACACATACGTATATTCAATCAATACACAGCCTTTTATCCATTCCTGCAAAGAACAGGTTTAGAGCTAAAACTGCCATGCTAGCTACATGAGTAACGATGTACAAGAGTATGAATGGAATCGAAATGAGCCATTATTGAAAATTGCTAATTTTTTTTTAATCAATTCACTAAAAGGCCAGATTGAAACTAACCATGGCGTTTCAAAAAGAACAAGGAAGCAAGCTAGCCGGGTAATGTCTGTTCATACAGCAGTTAGCTGCAGGTAATGCTAACATGACACAGCATTTCAAAAAGAACAAGGAAACAAATTAGCCAGGCAACATCTGTTCATACCACAGTTAGCAGCAGGTAATGCTAACATGACGCATCATCTAAAAAAGAATAAGGTAGAGAGCTAGTCAGACAACGTCCATGCATACCACTGTTAGCTGCAGGTACATGTCAAAAAGAGCAAGGGAACAAGCTAGCCAGGCAATGTTTGTTCATGCCGCAGTTAGCTGCTGATAATGCTAACATGACACAGCATTTCAAAAAGAACATGATAGAAAAGATAACGGGAAACAAATGAGGCAGGCAACATCTGTTCATACCACAGTTAGCTGCAGGTAATGCTAACACCTGTAGCCCAGAAAGAAATGACAGAAAAGACAACGGGGAGGTGGTCGATGGCTAGCTAATGTTAGCATCATGGAAATGATCGTGCGATCTGCAACCCGCTAGGTGAATGAACGAGGGAATAAACTCCGGATGGAGTCCCAAGACGGCCACCAGGAGCCAATCAGACGCCAAGAGGAGGAACTTTGGACTCTTGTTTTGTTTAGCTACCGCGAAAAAGAACCACCGCTAACCCGTGCACAAACCCGAACTTTCCCTTGTCACCACTCCAGTCCGAAACAGGAGATTCTGAAACGGTATCTTTTAGAGAGGCTACCCGACGGGGCGAGGCTAATGGCTCGGAAGGGACGAATGGAAAACATGTCGTCGTATGCAAAGCGGCTTCGCTTCTCGCTACGAAGAAAATGAAGGAATTATTCCGGAGAGCCGCTGCTCGGGGGCCGCGAGCGGAAACCAGACGACCCAATTCGGCGCGGAATTGGACCGAAATGAAGTTTGGGACGTCCCGAGCAGCGGGGGAACGTCGGGGAAAGAGGAAACGCTGCGCTGCGAGTGGCAGCGGGAGGGGACGGGAGGTTAATGGAGGTTTTTTTTTTAAGTTCCCGACGTAGCGGGGGGTCGGATTAGCGCAGGAACGACCGGCGTTTTTCCGTCAAAACAAGGACGATCAAATGTCGCTAACTCTCCGCGTTAGCTTCTGCAGGATCTCTCCTCCCGGTACCTTCTTGCTTCTTCCATTTCCACGCCTCCTGCTGCTCGCAGGAAAGGAGGTCGCCATCTGCGGCGGCTCGGGTCGCCGTTGGATCGAGGCTAACTCTGCTAGCATACGTAGCTCGGACGCCAACCGCCGTGAATATTTCAGAGGCTCGCCGTATGTCGCTTTGGCCCCCGATGGCGGCCAATCGAATCGCCCCGCAGGGCGGTTCAGCGTGAATGCTGATGAAGTTGCCTGTCAACAAGTGTGTGTGTGTGTGTGTGTGTGTGTATGTGTGTGGGCGGGGCATTACCTGAAGGGGGCGGGGCTTTCTGGCCCATCCGGATGAACACACTCATGCTAAATGCTTATAAATTGAAGAAAAAATATATTAAAAAAAAATCTGTAACAATATAAAATATAAATATAAAATTGAAATATAAACAAATGTACATTTCTATTCATATATGTATATGTATGTGTATATGTTTGTATTTATATATAGAAGTTTTTATAACAATAAATTGAAAACATATATTGTAGGAAGATGATAAGATGCATTCTATCTAATTCTAGATGGTTTAGGATTCTATTATATATTTGTGTGTGTGTGTGTGTGTGTGTGTGTGTGTGTGTGTGTGTGTGTGTGTGTGTGTGTGTGTGTGTGTGGGCGGGGCATTACCTGAAGGGGGCGGGGCTTTCTGGCCTATTTGGATGAGCACACTCATGCTAAACGCTTATAAATTTGAAAAATATATATAAAAAATCTGTGTTTTGTATGAAATATAAATATAAAATTTAAATATAAACTTTAAATATTAACAAATATATCCATTTATATATTTATATTCATATATGTATATGTTTGTGTATATGTTTGTATTTATATATGGAAGTTTATGTAACAATAGATTGAAAACATATATTGTAGGAAGATTATAAGATGCATTCTATCTAATCAAATTCTATTATATGTGTGTGTGTGTGTGTGTGTGTGTGTGTGTGTGTGTGTGTGTGTGTGTATAGAAGCGTCATCATAAGAGAGAATGTACATATCAATCAGAAAATAAAATTGAATTGTTAATTAATTTTCAAATTTTACTATATTAACTTAATTCATGTTTCAACACACACACACCCCCCCCCACACACACACACACCCACACACACACACACACACACAAAGTGTAAGCCATCTTAGCCAAATCATGTGTTAAAATAAAGGAAAACAAATAAAATATTGTGGAAGAAATTGACGAATTTATCTCTTTACTACTTTAAAAGCAAATAATAAATCAAATTTAATCGTGATGTAAAATTTAGTAAAAATGAAAACAAAAAATAAAAATTCAAATACAATTAGGATGTAAGATGAATGAATGAATATAAACAAACTTATATATTAATATAAATAAGTGTGTTCAGTAAAGGCTGATCAAATATAAGAATAAATACGAATAAATAAAGAGACGATCGATTGGATAAAAGAGTGTACACACACACACACACACACACACACACACACACACACACACACACTGGATTAACGGTAGTTCATCATGGTGACGATTTAACTAATTTCTCCTTTAAAAGAAAAAACTAAGGCAATTAGACTTTATAAGCGGCTGATGAATTACAGCCCCGTGAAACCAGGGGCATTTTTTTAATGTTTCATGCAGGTTCAACACACACACACACACACACACACACACACACACACACACACGCACACACACGCACACACACACACACACACACACAACCCGCAGGAGCAAATTACCGTAAAATAAATGATAAAACAGAATGAACGAAAATGAATCGATGCCTTAGAAAAAAAAGGATGCAATAATAAATAAATAAAAATAAAAGTCCAAAATCATTCCATTAAAAAAAAAAAACCAAACGTCTTATTTTATAACATTTACTTTTTGTCTTTATTTGCGAGTGTCTACATGCGTATATATCTTTATATTCACAGATGCTTTAATATCGTAAAAAACTAAATATGAAAAATGAGTGCGCGGGTGAATCTGTTATTGCTCACACACACAAACACACACACACACACACACACACACACACACACACACACACACACACACACACATATACTGTGCGAAGCTCAACATTCTGTGTTTGTGTATAGATATATGATCTATATATTATTGTATATATTACATATGTACAATATATTATGATATATGTATATATCATATATTATTTATATTTACATATACTACAATTTATGATATTATATATAATATATTATATATTATGATATATATATCATATGTAATCACATATGTATATATCATATATCATTTATATATACATATATTATAATTTCTGATATTTCATATATAATATATTATATATCTATAATATAAAAAATTGTACACACACACTTATTGTATGCAATTGTGAGTGTTTGATTTTCACACACACACACACTCACAAACACACACACACACAAACTGCTCAAAGCTCAATATTCTGTGTTTATGTATAGATATATAATATATATTTATTGTTTACATGACATATATATATATACATATATCATAATTTATGATATTATATATATATAATATACTAAATATTATAATATATGTATATATCATATACTATTTATATATCATGATATTCCATATATAATATATATTATATATCTATAATAAAATCATCACACACACACGCTGCTCTTTTTGGCATAGCTAGATATTGTGCGTCATATGTCTTTATAGATATATAATATCTATAAAGACATACTTAAACAGAATATAATATATATAGAGAGAAATATTTTTGTTGTTTGTAATTGTGATTTTCACTCACACACACACACACACACACACACACACATGATCCTCCTCCTCCTCCCGACGCCTCCCGCGTTGACCTTCGCCGGACCAGCGCCCGACGGCCTGACATTTCCAGCGACGGGGATTCTGGCGTTCCGGGAGGCGTAGAAGGGAATCAATGTCACCTGCGGCAGGTTGTCCAGCCGGGGCGGCGGGAGGGGACGTTTTTTTTTGGAGGGCGGCGACTAAACCGAGACGGGTCGCCGGCGGCGGCGGGACCGACAGGAGGATAAATATCCTGTGTCCGAAAAGACGGGGAGGGGGAAAGAAAAGATGAGTTCCATTTGGGAGGCAAGGGGGAAACTGTGAGCTCAGCAGCACCGGCAGATCTTATCTACGCCGGCGCCGGCGGCTTGTTTATGACTCCTAGAAATACAAATGGGACCGCTTCACGTCCTGCATCGGAGAACGTTCATAGTCCACCTCGAGTTGCTCCGGAGACCCCCGGTAGCTGTCGGATTGGTGTCCAACTGAGTCCACCTCGTGGTTCCACAGTCATCTGTTCAAGGAACCGGCACCCGTCTGAGACCTTCCTTCCAACCTGTGGTGATGACCCGAAGTGACCCGAAGTGACCCGAAGTGACCCGAAGTGACCCGAAGTGACCCGAAGTGGCCCGAAGTGACCCGAAGTGGCCCGAAGTGACCCGAAGTGACCCGAAGTGGCCCGAAGTGACCCGAAGTGGCCCAAAGTGACCCAAAGTGACCCAAAGTGACCCGAAGTGACCCGAAGTGACCTGAAGGGACGTGTCCAGCTTTTGGGTGAAGCTGCTTCCTCCGGCTACTTGTTTTTGTAGCTCCAAATTTGAGGTACAAGTCACCTGTGGACACCACCTTTGCCTGAACCCCAGGCTCTGAACGTTCATAGTCCACCTCGAGTTGCTCGGATTGGTGTCCAACTGAGTCCACCTCGTGGTTCCACAGTCATCTGTTCGAGGAACCGACACCCGTCTGAGACCTTCCTTCCACCCTGTGGTGATGACCCGAAGTGACCCGAAGTGACCCGAAGTGACCCGAAGTGACCCGAAGTGGCCCGAAGTGACCCGAAGTGGCCCGAAGTGACCCGAAGTGACCCGAAGTGACCCGAAGTGACGTCTCCAGCTTTTGGATGAAGCTGCTTCCTCCGGCTACTTGTTTTTGTAGCTCCAAATTTGAGGTACAAGTCACCTGTGGACACCACCTTTGCCTAAACCCCAGGCTCTGAACGTTCATAGTCCACCTCGAGTTGCTCCGGGGACCCTGGTAGCCCTCTGATTGGTCCCCAACTGAGTCCACCTTGTGG
This sequence comes from Fistularia commersonii, assembly GCF_037954325.1. Lineage (NCBI taxonomy): Eukaryota > Metazoa > Chordata > Actinopteri > Syngnathiformes > Fistulariidae > Fistularia > Fistularia commersonii. Next base: position 1,089,455 of record NC_141318.1, read on the forward strand.
TTCCACAGTCACCCGTTCACCCTTTCACGCAAGGTGCTGAGTGGAACCCCTGGGAGCGACTCCTGTGGGAGCGACACCAGGAGCTGGAACAGGAACCAGCAACTGTCTGAGACCTTCCTCCCACCCCGTGGTGATGACCTGAAGAGACCCGAAGTGGCCCGAAGTGACGTGTCCAGCTTTTGGGTGAAGCTGCTTCCTCCGGCTACTTGTTTTTGTAGCTCCAAATTTGAGGTACAAGTCGGTCACCTGTGGACGCCACCTTTGCCTAAACCCCAGGCTCTGACTGGCCGATTGGCTTCTTCTCATCTTTTCTGAAACCATCTAATCTTCAAAATCCCCGCCGTATCAGCCCGACACCTGGACCATTATGCCTCCATGTACGTCCTGCGAGCCGAGATCTCCTGAACGCGTCTTTAAAATGGAGGCCGAGCCAGACCCTTGCCACCTGCCGGTAGAGGGAGCTATCGCTCGCGTTCTCCAGCTTGTTTTCCAGGTTAATCAGGAGCAGCTGGGAGCCTTGATGACCTCCCATCAGGATCAGGTGTTGCAGGATGTTCTCACCATGTGGCCCGAGCTGCTCCTCGGCCCCTCATCCTCGGTGAGTACTGCCTTTCCCGACTTCCTAGTCGCCGAACGCATCGCCTTGTCGTCTTTCTCGCGGGCTCAGCTGCGATTTGCCGGGTTTTATTTGCCCTCTCTTCCTCTTCCTCTTCAATTACCTCAAGGCGTCTGTGCCGATCCCGCGTTCCCTCATCGGCAGATGGTACTTTTTGTCAAGTTGCACTCCAGGTGGCCAACTCCTTCACACCCTTACCAATTAATAGGCTTCTTGTTTGGATATTCTAATCAGAGAAGAGCATACATGTCAGTGCTTGTCAACCATCCCTGGTTCTACCCACTGGGCCAGGGGTCGGAAACTTGTACACCCAAAGAGCCATTTGGACCCGGTTTCCTACTTTTTGAGGTCTAAAATAAAGGTACCACTGTATATATTGCTTTTTATTACCTTTACACTTTGTAGAAACAAGTGTGTAGTGTGTTGCTTCTGAAATTCACAAAGTATTACAGAGAAAATTACATTGTATTTGTGTAATGAACTCATTTTGGGCTTTCAGAGCGTTTAAAGGAGCCTTGACCTGAATTTTAAAAGTAAATCGGGAAAAAAATCACTGTGTCAGTAAACAATATGAAATAAATATTTGCAAAATATCTTCAAAAATATTTATTTTACCTGTTTTATGGGACTCCTGCTCCTGAACTTCTGCGCACAGCATCTGCAAATCGGGACTTTCCGATACCGGCTTCTTTTGAGCGGCGAAAAATAATAAATATAATTTTATTTAATATTTCAAGCTCACAAAAATCTTCCAACTTAGAACTAAAAAAAGGAATTAACACAAATAAAATACACTTCGGTTTAATATTCATACAGGCGGCAGGGTTCGGATAGGGAGGCGCCAGGCGCCACGTACCTCGCCGTTTAGCTCAAGATCGCGCCGAAAGGCGAAGTTTCGCTTGAAAGATTTGTTTTTGGTGTCGGACGGGCCGGCGGAGGAGAGGCGAGGGAGCAGAAGTTGAAGTGAAAGGATCGGCTTTGAGCGGGAATACATGTAAACTCCGATTCTGGGGAAGCCTTGTCGAGTCCGGTTAATTTTTGGGAAAAATATAACTCGCATAAACCTCGGGGTATTTTCGGCTCACGCCGCGGCAGGTTGTTTTATTGACTCGAACGAGAATCTCAAACATCCTAAATCTTGGCTTCAGACGGTTAAACCCTCCTCGCCGGGGGAAGATGGCGGCGAGGATTCCCGGTTCCCATCTGACCGACTGGAGGAGCTTCGAAGAGCTTCGTGATTCTCCTTCGTGATTCCGTCCAGATTGACGCTCAACTCTGCTTCGGAAAATATAATCCTCGAATCGAGCTGGAGTTTAGCGCAAAGTCTCCCGCCGGTGAACTTCTTCTGTTACTTTCCATTTTCTTGCTAGCGCTCCGTGTTTCCGATCCGCGGACTCTCCAAGTAGCGTTAGCTTGTTAGCTAGCTAGAAGGCAGCAGTAAAGATGGGGATCAGTGGAGGAATCTGCAGATTTCGGGCCTGAAGGGTGAACTTCTCAGCTTCTGGATGGATGGATGGGTCTCTAGAAGGTGCTGGAGCAGCTGGGGTTAGCATCCAGAGGCTGCTAGCGACTACCGCTACTTCATTGTGCGGCTAAATCCTGTTAGCGCCTGGCTTTCGGCCCTGCGGGTTTGGCACCTGAGGAGGCTGCAGATGTGGTTTTCTGAGGTTCCCTCCCCTCCCGTCATCTGTTTGGTCTGATCTCACTCGGGGACTTTTGGTCGACTCGTGGATGTCGACAATAGCGGCGGCGCGAAAAGATGAAAGGAACAGCTGTCGCGGCTAATGATTAGCAACGGAAGACATGAAGGAACAACCGGGTCGTGTGATGTTGCGACTCAGTCTTTGTATGTTTATCTGAGTAGCGCCTCACGCTGAGCCGGGGAAATGCTAATAGCTTTCGGGACACCGACGGAAGTTTCGGGCAAACGATCCTTTTTGGTTTTAAAGCGATTAAAAACCTGCTGGCTGTCCGTTTTAGAGGCGGCAGCCATATCGTTCTTCTCCGGTATGAGGATTTGATTGGCCTGCTGGAAATCGGTGTGACTTTGGATCAAACTATTACTTGCTCCTGGAAGTCGACTTTATCCTGAACGGTAGCTAGACTTGAATTTCTTTACTTGAAGACGTTTCCTAACCCTCATATAGATATTTTATTTTATCTATTTTTTAATGATTATCATTATTTTTTGATTATTGTATTAATTTATTTGATATTTTATTTGTTTTTCCAAATTATTTTATTTATTTATTTTTTATTGTTTTTTTTTTCAAATTATTTTATCTATTTATTTTTTTATTATTTTATTTGTTTTTTCGCATTATTTGATTTCTTTATTATTATTTTATTTGATTTTTTTCAAATTATTTTTTCTATTAATCTTTTATTATTTTATTCATTATTTCAATTTTTTATTTATTTAACTTTAATTGTTTTTCCAAATTATTTTATTTATTTATCTTTTCATTATTTTATTTGTTTTTTTTTCACTATCTTATTCATTTTGTTATTATTTTATTTGCTTTTTCAAATTATTTCATTTTCTTGATTTGAATTATTATTTCCATTCTTATTTTATTTTATTAATTTTGGGCGGGTCCAAAAACTAGGTGAAGGGGGATTGTTCTGCTAATGAGGTTGTGCGGTTATGCTAAGCGTTAGCATAACATCCCCCTTACACCACCTAGCTTCTGCAGTGTTAGGTCCCTAGAGGTCGTTGTCTTCAACACGGCGTTGTCTTAAAAACAAGCTACATCTCGGTAGCATTTATCCGTTCCCAACCTTTTGTTTTGGTCTCACAACCTTAGACAGGAACCAAACCAAATTTTCCCCAGTTTTTTCCGATCTTTTTCTTGTTGTCTTGATTTTCGTAATGCCGTCTAACGCCTCCTCTCAGATCTGACCCGTTCGTTTGGAGCGCGCTTGTGGCCTGGGATCTACGAGTTAGCGTTTTGCTAGTTTGCAACAAGCCCACTCGGGAAGGGGGAGGTGTCTTGTACACCCTTAACTTGTATGCTTTCAAGATGTGTGAGGTTTATCTCAGTTTCGGGGAAGGTATCCAGGGAACAGAGTTTGCGTGGTTGCAGCATTCGCTTCTGCGTCGGGGATGTTAGCGCTTTAGCTTTAGCCTTACGTTTTTTCGTCCTCGAATGAAAGTATGCACGAGTTACGGAAATGTAGCTTAACACGGGGAAAACAGCGCCACAAAAGACACAACCACCCCCAGGGACGTAACAAGATCAACTCTTCCATTTACAAAACAAACCACCATAACCGAGACCAGCCCAAAAAACCTCGCGGTTCTATCGGGAAACTCCTCCCGGGTCATCGGGCACAAATCAACGGGTTTTGCTAAAAACCAGCTGCTACCCGGCGAGGAAAAAAGGACGAAGAGGCCGTCTTTGTCCGGCGCCGTTAATCACGCCGTGAACGTCACAAGCGTTATTCGGCGCCGAAGGGCAACCGGCGCCAGCAGCGGCAAATTGTGAGCGTGAATGATTTAAAATAAAAAAAATTCACATTTTTAATTTTAATTTTTTAATTTTTTTTCACAAATTTCTTATTTTTAAAAGTGAATAAAACAATTTAAATAATGATAGTAATAATAATAAAATCATTTAAAGAATAAATACAATAATTAAAAATAAAAAAAAATGAAATAATTTGAAAAAAACAAATAAAATAATAAAAAGAAATAAATAAGATAATTTGAAAAAACAAACTTAATAAAAAAGAAATAAATAAAATAATTTGACAAACGAATAAAATAATAAAAAATAAATAAATAAAAAAATGAAAAAACAAATAAAATAATAAAAAAGCAATAAATGAAATAATTTGAAAAAAACGAATGTAATAATAAAAAAGAAATACATAAAATAATTTGAAAAACAAATAAAATGATAACGCATAAATAAATGACACAATTTGAAAAAAAGGAATAAAATAATAAAAAATAAATAGATAAAAAAATAAAAAAAACAAATAAAATAATAAAGCAATAAATATAATGATTTGAAAAAACAAACTTAAAAAAATTGAAAAAGGAATAAAATAATAAAAAAGAAATAAATAAAATATTTTGAGAAACGAATAAAATAATGAAAAAGCAATAAATAAAAAAATGAAAAAACAAATAAAATAATAAAAAAGCAATAAACAAAATAATTTGAAAAACAAATGAAATAATAAAAAAGAAAATAATTTGAAAAGGAACAAATAAAATAGTAACGAACAAATAAATGACACAATTTGAAAAAAAACGAATAAAATAATAAAAATAAATGAATAAAATGATTTGAAAAAACAAATAAAATAATAAAAAAGAAATAGATTAAACAATTAAAACAATTAAAAAATAATAATAATCACAAAAAATAATGAATATAACAAAATATATGTGTATAAATAAATTACTGTACACAATTTTACAATTTGTAAGCAGGTAGGGGGACGAGGGGTTTGCAGGGTTTCCGAGAATGGAGGAGTCGAGCGGCTCTCGGGTCAAAGGTCGTCCTTCTTTTCTCGTTTTTTTGCAATCAGGCTCGCTCGCCCTTTTTTTATTATTGTTATTATACCGTCGTGACGCTCGTATGGACGACCGCAACGCTTCTATCCAGAATCCCCGAGAGATAATCGTCTTTTTCATCTTTTCCCCGTCACTCAGAATTCCGTTTTCTATTTTCTCGGTCTGAGACGCTCGCTGTCGTTTTATTTTGTAATTGCCGTCATTGTTCGGGATTCAATTGCCGCTAATTGCGGTTCGTCCGACTCTTTCGATTCGGTCCTTTCTTGGATACGAGTTCAAGTATCTCGGCTTCTTGTTCACAAGAGAGCAAGAGATGGAGGCCCTGCAGAAGAAGGAGGTCAGAAGATACTTCCTCCAGGACTTTGCATCTTCGTTCCTCCGGACTGGACAAGCGCTCGTTCCTCACCGTCACCCAAGCATGCAGCTCCTGCATCTCCACCACCTCTTTATCTCACATCAAGAACCTCATAATAGAGTCTATTATCTTTAAGATACAGTAAACTACTGTATTAACCATCCTAATATATTACAATGGAATTTTTGCTTAATTACTGAAACCAGAACAGGCTTAAGAAAATAATAAAAACTAAAAAAAAAATATCAGGCTTCTATATCTTTATCTTTATTCATTTTAATTGTAACCTAAATCTTTTCATCACAGACCATCAAGGCCAACACCTAAAACAAAAAATATCTCTTTCAACTTTGAACAGACCATCAGTAAATAAAATGATATTTATCCATAAATTGTTAAAACTGACAAGAAGGACTGGTATAATACTGGTGAAATAATAATCATATTATTAAATAATAATATATAAATAATAATATATAATAATAAATAATAATATTATTAAATAATATATTATTATTAAATAATAAAAAATTAAAAACGGCCACATAAAATGCCGACACTTCAAGCCCCGAGTATCGCCAATGTCGCGGACGGCGGCGCCCCTTCTATCGCTTAGCAACAGCTTAGCTTAGCTTCCTGCTCCACATCGGGAACTCCCGCCCCCGGCGCCGGCTGCTCTCCTATTGGCCGCGCGTAGATGTTGTCACGGCGTTTTGACGCTCGGATTAAAAATGTTTTAAATCGAGCGTCAAGGCGTCAAACGCCACCCTTGCGCGACAGACTTGCGCTCTGTCGCTAACGTCGCACATACACAATGAACGCCACCTAGCGCTTGACGCGTTCAACGATTAGCACCTTTAGCGGTACGTGCGCTGCAAAACGGGCCGGCGGGCCAGATGTAATACATATTTGAAATCATCTCGCGGGCCAAATATAATTGTAGTGCGGGCCAAAATTGGCCCGCGGGCCTGAGTTTGACATGTTTGTAATAGAAGGTGGTCGGCGGGAAGGTGGAGCCAGAAAAACAACATTTCGGGGACTTTTTGATGTCGCCTCCGTCGGGTCAGCGAGCCTCGCAAAGACGTTTTTTTCTTTTTCACCGCCGCAAAAAAGAACCTTTTTGATCCCGACCTTCCTCCTCCTCCTCCTCCTCCGACACCGCGGGACAGATTATTTCCGGGCTTGTTGGCTCTTCCTCACTCAAAGTCGAGTAAAGCTCTTTTTACATGAACCTTGTTTGATTCCCCGCCGCCGTTTCCACGAATAAACCCAATTAAATGATTTTTTTTTTTTTCATGTTTGCAGGTCGAGCGGCAAAACGGAGAGACGGATGTAACATCCTCCTCCTTCCTCCGCCTCCCGACGCTGCTAATTCTAGTAGCGCCGCAGGAAACGGTGCCCCCTTTTAATAAGTCTGGGGGGGAAAACAAGAAAACGGATTTTGTTGTTGTTTTCTTTTACTGTAGTTTAGGAAAGAAAAGGAGTCCCGGATTTAAACGGGGGGTTCAATTTTTTTTGGGGGGGCGTTGGAGTTTCCTGTCGTCACAACGTGACCGTCGATTCGGCGCTAGCTCCACGAACGTTAGCGATATTACACGATGAATTCGTACTGTAAAGAGCGCCAGAGGGTCCGCTTGGGGGTTGGGAAGCTTCTGGAAACACAAACATCATATTTATACCTTCTTGAGATGCGACCAATTAGCTTTGTCAGTTAAAACTCAACCCATGTGGGTGAAGCTAACTGCTAATGGAGGCTACCTGTTGCTAACCTAAGGGGAAAAGTCCCAAAGCCTACCAGAGTTTCATTAAAATTCAATGTATCTGAACCCCATCCTTTGTCTGGGGGTCCAGCAGTGATCTGGGGTCAATGATTAAAATAAAAAAATAAATGGAGTAAAAGAAAAAAAAAATCAATAAAATAATTATAATTAAGGAAATTAAATAATTTGAAAAAGCAAATAAAATGATAACAGAAAATAAAATAATGAAAAAAAAGAAATAAAATAATAAAAAAATAAATAAATAAAATAATTTGAAATAATGAAAAAAATATAAAAAAAATAATAAAATAATTTGAAAAACAAATAAAATAATAAAAAAGCAATAAATAAACTAATTAAAAAGAATGAATAAAATAAAAAGAAATAAATAAAATAATTTGAAATAATGAAAAAAATATTTAAAAAGAAATAAATAAAATAATTTGAAATAATGAATAAAATAATAAAAAAGAAATAAATAAAATAATTTGTAAAAGCAAATAAAATAATAAAAATAATAAAATAATGAAAAAACGAAATAAAATAAAATAAAATAACAAAAAAGCAATAAATAAAATAATTTAAAGAAAAAAACAAATACAATAATAAAAAGGAAATAAATAAAATAATTTGAAATAACAAATGAAATAATAAAAAAGAAATAAATAAAATGATTAGAAAAACATATATAATAATATCAAATAAATATATAAAATAATTAAAAGATATTTTAACAAATAAGATAATTAAAATAGATAAAATAATTTGTCTGGGGGTCCGGCAGGTCCACCTCCAGCTCCTCAGAAGGTTTCTGAGATGTCCAATCAGGGGCAGCGCTGGGTTGGTTAGCGCTCGCGGCTATTGTTCCGGTTCTGATTCTGTCAGTCAATGCTAATGTTTAGCGCTTCTCCTGCGAATTCCTCGCCGTTTCCGTTCTGTATTCACTCGACACTTTCGCGGAAACCGTCGTCGAGGTCGTTAGCATTCGTGTCGCCGCGCGTCGGACGACGGAGTGAAGCCGTGCACGTCTAAACCCCCCCCCCCCCCGCGCATCGCGGCGGCAAATCAAGATACGATTTGATGTCACTTTATTATTTTTTTTTCCTTTGCCCCTGAATTTTACATTAATTTTAATTTCCTGCCGTGCGCCGCCTCCTTATCGCCTCCACTCCAGCATTAAAAATCCACTTAAATAAAAGTTCCAAGTTCTTTGCTCTCCTTTCATTAGCAGATAGCGCTCCAACCCCCGCTTTCATCACCTCGCAGCCCCATTAGCATGACGGCCTCGTCCACGTGTCATTAGCCGACACCATGTGTAATTTCCCCGAGACGAGTGACGCGGCGGCGGCGGCGGCGGCGGCCTGTGTTTCAAACATGCACGGCCGCCCAAATTGGTCTTTTAAGCCGGCGCTACGCACTCTCCTCGGTCACCATCACCAGAAAACGCAGCGTCAGGAAGTGATTCAGAAAATGTAAGAAGCGAGCTACATTAAGATTTATATTTCCCGCGGCTTCTGCTGCGCCTCTGGAAAGGAGTTGAGAACTTTAGGAGTTTGAATCCTGGACTTCCCGGATCATCCCGCTTGAGTTTCCGTCCGGAGACCTCGTAGTCCCTCGTCAAGTCTGCAGGTTTTCCATGCGATGCTAACGCCAGTGGAGTCCGTGGTGGACTTGCTGCTCCGCCTGTGGGGATCCAGAGAAGGCTACAAGTGCAGGAGTAGCGGTGCTAACTCTTAGCAAGTAGCGAGTTGAGCTCGGTGACGAGTTCTCCGGCTAGTCGGACGCCAGCGGTGGAGTACCGGAACAGGTGCCGAAGAAGTAGAAGTAGGTACCAGGTACCGTTCCTCAGGGACGCCCAAAAAGAACCCCGTCGGTGAGGTCCTTGTTTCAGGTGAAGTTGGTCAATGGAGAAGCTACTCGGCCAATCGGGTGATTCTCCTCTGGACTCGGAGACCGAGCTCGTTAGCTTCGATGGGACTATCAGCAGGAAACGGGATGCTATGCTCTTCCCCGAGTAGCCCGAGACGGACAAATCGTCAGTGGCGTCTCCGTTAGCGGGCGCCGGAGGATTCAGACAAGAGGACTCCGGTTTTTTCGGAATATCAGGCTAATTAGCCTTAATTGCGGTGCGGTTCAGAACCCGGCGGCGGCGTTTCTCCAGGAGCGAGCAAAACAAGCACTTTGATTACAAATAAAATCCTTGATTAATCGCGGAACACGACTCTCGTCGGGGTGTTTTTTTCCAGAAGACGTATTAAAAACAAAAGGGGAACCCGGTGGGTTTGGGAGCCGGGGTCGTCTTATTGCCCCATGAAATCCGAGGCGGGGGCAAATTACAGATCATTTTATAGCTTTTGTATTTGCGTGTGTGCGCCGCGGGTAATTACCCAGTCGGCAGCGGAGGGCGGTTCGCAATTTTCAGCTCAGCTGAGGAGCTCGCCGCCGGCCTGTCAATCACCTCATGACATGTCGCCCTGAGTTTTTACGCCCTGTTAGAAGCCGTGAGCTTAATTCATTCGTTATGAGGCGACGGAGCCGGCGAGAGGCGGGGTTTTAACCGGACGGAGGTCGCCTGTCAATCACGGGGGGCCACGTAAGGACATCTGACCCTTCACCCCTGTGGACATTGGAGGCTTCGATGCACCCACGGACTGGTTTTGGTGTTTCGGAGGAAGACGGAGAACCTGAAGACAATACGGGCAGAAGAACATGGAGACGCCTCACAGAGGAATCCGAGTTGGACAGCAGATCCGAGAATCCAGACAAACCTATAACCTCATGTCTAGACAACTGAACTCGCTGCTTGTTTTTGGGCCATGGGAGTAAGACGGAGAACCCTGAGGAACCTCACTCAGAGCATACAGACTGCATGCAGAAAGGGGGGAATCCAACCGCGGACCTTTCTTGCTGTGAGGCGAAGGTGCTAACCCTGTAGCTCATTAACCTTCTCATGCACACATCCTACAGAAGCATACAACTCTTCACCCCACCCTCTGATCCACACGTCCTACAGAAGCATACAACTCTTCACCCCAGCCTCTGATCCTCACGTCCTACAGAAGCATACAACTCTTCACCCCACTCTCTGATCCACACGTGCTACAGAAGCATACAACTCTTCACCCCACCCTCTCATTCAGACATCTTGACAATGTTCCTCCCAAAACACCTGCATGTTTTTTGGAACTGTGGGAGGAACCCAGAGAACCCTGAGGATCCCCACACAGACTCCATACAGGAAGGCCTCCTGTGGGAATCCAACCTGAGACCTTCTCGCCGTGGAGGGGAAGCACTAACAGATGCCCCCAGAGCACAACTGCGGCCATGTTGGAGCCTCTTCAGGAGTACTTGGAGGTACGACGGCGTCAAAAGAAGGCACATCTGACTTGTGACAAAATGACAAAACGACCTTGCAGCCTTCATTAAAGTTTGCTCTCAAAAGAAGAACACGCCTCGATTTCAGAGCCATCAGGAGGAACGTCACCTTTTCTGCCAGAGAGCGGTAAGGAGGGTGAATAGAACACGACGAGCGGCATTTACGCTCCGCTGGAAAAGTTCCGCCGCCATTACGGGTTGTTTTCTGAAATGAAAAGAACGAGACGAGGCTCTGAAGGACCTCTCTTGCTCAAGCAGAAGGTCACCAGTCAGATGGAAGACCTTCAACGGGGCTGGTGAAATAATGAGTTGTGTTCAGAGTAAACATGAAGAAGGTGGAATGAAATCCAGGCTTTGGTCGGGATGAGAGGCGGGGTTTGGTCAGCTGTCAATCACAAGGTCAGCTGTCAATCACAGCTTGTACAAAAGGAGACACCCGATCTTCTCGCGTCTTCAGTGAACCTTCTGATTTTGGACAGTGAGGAACCTGGAGAACCTACATGCAGAACCCAGGAAAACGCTGGATGAGAACCATGAACCTTCTGGCCGTTGTGCCACTGTGGGAGGATGACGGAGAACCTGGAGAACCAGGCAGAAGAACCTAGAGAACCCAGTCAGGGTAACACAGGATTACAACCCTGGACCTCCATAATGTGAAGTTACAGTTTGAACTAAGAACCTAGTGGGACCAAAAGTAGGAGAACATGGTGAGAACCAGACTCCAGTTCCAACCACTGATTTCGGACCATCGTAGAACAACGGCGGACCCAGAGAGAAACTGGACCACGTGGACCAAACCAGGAACCTCCAGGAGACACGTTCAAGTCGTGCCCCTCTGGAGGGACGAGCTTCCAGCAATGCAACCTTCAGAAAACGGAGAACCCGGGAAGCACCAGGAGAACCTGAAGACTCCACTCAACTTTGAGCATCTCCATTGGAGCTTCTGCTTCCGTGGCGTCCTTACCGTCCACCTCCATCTTCTTGCTTCTTGCTCCGTGGAACCCCGAAGCTCAGCTCAGGCACCTCAGAGGCGATGGAGTCCTCCGACCTGGAGGTCTGTCAGACCTGATCCGCTGTGGCGTCTGTCGAAAAAATTGCGTCGGCGCCCCACGCTCCTCTGCGGCGGTGACACATTTCCACCGAAGTAGCTCATGAATTACGTATGGCTGCGGTTTCCCGTTGTTGTCGCGGGGCGGAGGTGGGTCATGATGCGCCGCGAAGGCTCAGACGTTCAAACGGTAGATGCGTTGACACTCGGATCTTCGCCACCCGGCCCTCCTAATTAGACCTTTTCAGTCGTTAAACTGAATTTCCGCCGCTTCCCCGCGCACCCGTCAGCTCCCGTTTCCTTCGGGCTCCAGGGGGGGCGACTCGGATTGGGGATTCCTGCCGTGTACCCCCGCCCCCACGCCGCGTTCCCCACAAAGAGAACAGCGGGCCTGAGGGCATCAGGCGGCTCCGCTGGCTCAATAATTCATGGCTTGTCATTGTGAATCACCGCACACTCCGCCGGCGCAATTACCGAGATCATTTGCTCGACGAAACCCCTGCTAAACGCCGCCCCCGCCGTTTGTCACAACAATAATTAAGCGTTTCACACTGATCCGGCCACCTGTGGTTGACGGGGCCGACCAGACAGCGCGATCGTATTGGTGCCGTCAAACAGGAAGTGCCGCTCAACAGGGTGGTGGTGGTGGAAGCTTTGGGTGCCAATGAAAATGTTACAGTCTTGGATGGTTTGACTGGCGGGTCAATCACCTCTCCGGGTGAATTTCACGTCCGCCCCGCAGGTTGGTTTCTACAGAAGCATACGACTCTTCACCCCACCCTTTCATCCACACGTCCTACAGGAGCATACAACTCTTCCCTCCACCATCCAATCCACACGTCCTACGGAAGCATACAACTCTTCACCCCAGCCTCTAATTCACACGTCCTACAGAAGCATACAACTCTTCAGCCCCACCCTCTCATCCACACTTTCTACAGAAGCATACAACTCTTCACCCCACCCTTTCATCCACACGTCCTACAGAAGCATACAACTCTTCACCCCACCCTCTCATCCACACGTCCTACAGAAGCATACAACTCTTCCCTGCACCATCCAATCCACACGTCCTACAGAAGCATACAACTCTTCACCCCACCCTCTCATCCACACGTTCTACAGAAGCATACAACTCTTCACCCCACCCTCTGATCCACACGTCCTAAAGAAGCACGCAACTTTTCACTCCACCCTCTTAATCAGACGTCTTGACAATGAAACCTCTGAACCTCCTGCATGTTTTTGGGACTGTGGGAGGAACCCAGAAAAAATGTGAGAAACACAACGCAGAACATGGAGACTCCTCACAGGAAGACCGTAAATATGTCGGATATAGCGGACTGCGACGTAGCACTTGTAGTCCCTTTGCAGTCATGTATGTAAAAATATGTATGCATTAAGTACAGGCATCAACCGTTGTTTCATTTCAACTATTAGCATGTACCTGTTAGCGTTAGCAGTTTTGGTGGTAATAGATTACCCACTTTCCTTGCTCTCTCTCTCCTGGTTTCTGTAGATCATTGTAAAGAGCGTCTAGACAAACAAGAGATAACAAGCCGGCACATGGGTTCATGTGTCCGTGAGCACTGCAGACTTTGGCTGTGAGACACTGTGACACTGTGAGATGCGTGAAGAATGAAGAGTCCTGAGGTGTAAACTGAGGAGGCCTTTCTGAGTGTTGCATAATTCTAGTTATACTATTTTGCATCTGGATTCCAGAGGTTTCTCACACAGTCCAAACACATCAGGAGGTTCACTGGAGACCCCGGATCGCCCGGACCCGTGAACGAGAGGGTGAACGGTTGGACTTCTCTCTATGAAAGAAGCTAGTTCCCCATGTTTGGATTAATAGGGGATTATTTTATCCTATTCCCCTTTTATCTTTGCGACCCCTGAGTCTATTTCCATCCGATTCCGGTGAGGGATTATTTTTACTTGTTGAAGAATTTCCAGCTCTCCGCTGGACCTCCACTCACCTCCACCCCTCCGGCAACCCCGGTCCATGTATGACGAGTGTTTCTGCTCTCCGCCTGCAGCCCTCCAATCAGTCCTCCTAGCGCGCACCTTAATCTGGACCTTTCAATCACCATCTTGTTGTCTCGGCGTGCGCGCCGTGGTTCAATTAACCCGCACGGCCCGTCGGCGCCTCTGAGGGTTGCGCCCTAGCGATGATGGGGAGAAAAAAAAAAAACAAAAAACAAAAAACAAAACAACGGAAAATGGAGGTCTTGCTCCTTTGACAATTGAACCCGCGGCGCGGCTGGTTAGCGGCGAGGATTTTAATGAGGAGGCAACACGAGGTTTACGGACGCGGGCGGACGGATGCTGACATCTGATCGCCGCCGGCGCATAACGAACAAACAGAAAAGCGTCTGTGCTCGGATGGAGATGTTGAAGAGACTGAGAAGTCTCCACCTCTAGTGTGGGCTAGCGTTGTTACTGGAGTAGCATTAGCCAGAAAAATAGGCAAGCTATTTCTTCTAGAGGCGGTTCATCCCATCACCTGCACGGGACCATTCAGTCGTTCATTGTCGATGCAACTATTCCGTAGGACATGTGAATGAGAGGGTGGGGTGAAGAGTTGTATGCTTCTGTAGAAAGTGTGGATGAGAGGGTGGGGCTGAAGAGTTGTATGCTTCTGTAGGACACGTGAATGAGAGGGTGGGGTGAAGAGTTGTATGCTTCTGTAGGCCATGTGAATGAGAGGGTGGAGTGCAGAGTTGTATGCTCTGTAGGACAAGTCGATTGGATGGCGGGGTGAAGAGTTGTATGCTTCTGTAGAAAGTGTGGATGAGAGGGTGGGGTGAAGAGTTGTATGCTTCTGTAGGACATGTGAATGAGAGGGTGGGGGTGAAGAGTTGTATGCTTCTGTAGAAAGTGTGGATGAGAGCGTAGGGTCAAGAGTTGTATGCTTCTGTAGGACATGTGAATGAGAGGGTGGGGGTGAAGAGTTGTATGCTTCTGTAGGACGTGTGGATTGGATGGCGGGGGGGAAGAGTTGTAAACCAGGCCATCAGGAGCAGCTCAGGGGGTTCAGCATCTCGCCCGAGGACACCTCCGCATGCAGACAGGAGGGGCAGGAATCAAACCATCAACTCTCCAGGCGCAGGAACGTCACTGTCAATGTCTCAATCGCAGGTGTCCCTCCAAACAGGAAGAAGGTTCTAATCCAGGACCCTCCTAGGATCTCTTCGTATCCATGTTCTTCCTGCGCATGCTTGGGCTGTCACCAGAATCTCCACATGCCCCTGCCCTGATTCTCCGTCTTCCTCCCGTAAGAGTCCATTGAAGACTCAACATTAACCGAAGGTGCCAATGAGGCACCCTGTGACTGACAGGTGTTAAATCCGACCCATCGCAACATGGAAGGGAACATGGAGACTCTGGTTCGAGGCCCAAAGTGAGCATGGACCCACTTGCCCGTCATGGACGAATTCGCTTCCAACAGCCGAGCAAGTAAAGTGTGTTTGGTCTCTATGCGTTGTGTGTATTTGTGTGTGTGTGTATGTATGCTAATTTTCATTTAGCAGTGTTTGTGGAACCCCTCCGCCCCCATCTCTTCCGCCACCGCCATAATTAATCCAGCACTAACAACTCCTCTTCAGATTCGCCACCTGAGTGTGGGGCGCCTTTCCTGTAGAGAGCCAACAATGGGATTTAAAATGAACACGAGTGAAGCCTTAAGTTTAAAACACACACCTCGACACACACTCCGTTTTAAAAGTCCTCAATGGAGAGAATGGTTCGGCGACACTGTTGAGGTCTTCGCCTGCCAAAGCGTGAAAAGAGCCGGGATTGGTGGATCGGCACTCCGCGGTGGGGAATGCTGGATTTTCACTCAAGATAAGATGCTTGGATTGTACCTGACGGGTCGGAGGAGAGGTACTGAAGAAGTACAAGTACCCCAGGGTATTGCTTTCGTGTGAGGGTAGAGCGGAGCAAGTACTGGACGGGAGTTGCCCGTGGAGTGAGCGCTCTCCACTTCTACAAACCCCTTCACCAACTGGTGGATCGCATCCATCAACCGCACACCGATGGCGGCAGAGCTGCTGTACAAGGTGCTCGCCGGGCCAATCAGGAGCAACTTGGGTATACGGTGTCCTGCCCATGGATACTTGAGCATACAAATGTAGCCAGGAATCGAACCGTCAACCATCCAATGGGAGGGGTCAGTGGCAGGGGCGCTGCAGAGGTTAGTGGTTAACTCCATCCAAGTCCTGACTCTCAGCTGTGGTCATGAACTCTGAGCCACATGACCCAAGAGCATGAGGTCCAAGCATACAAGTGATGGAAATGCAGGAGGAAAAATCTCTGAGGTGGAACTCAAAGTCCACCCGCTACTCCCTCATAGGAGGGGTCGGTTGAGATGGTTTGGATATCTGGTCAGAACGTATCCTCCACCTTCTGCTGGAGGGGTACCAGGCACCACCTGCAGGTTCCAGGGGTATTAAATCCCCCCCATCTTGATGCATAACGGGTGAAGATACGAGATGGCGAGTGGTGCAGCGCCGTTCCGCTTCCGCCAAGCAGAGGAGCAGCAGTTGTAGCCTCCCTCGCCTCATAGCAAGGAGGTTCCAGTGGATGAGTCTCCTGCAGAAGTTCTCATGGTGCTCTCTTGGTTCTCCCCATGTTCTCTCCAGGTTCTCCTTCGCCCCCCCTTTCGGTGCAGAAGCAGTTACTAAAGCTCTAACCAAGGAGACAGAAGGTTGAAGGTCCTAATCCAATGTCCAGCTTGGTTCCCTCCACGTCTTACCTTCAAAAAGTCCCTTAATTTAGCTGAAATGCTAAGCTAATCCAAACCCCTTTAGCAGGCCGACCGGTCAAACGGGGAATTAGAGGTTTGTTGCGGCTGCAGGTTGACATTTACCGCCTCGTGTTTGGAGGAGGTAAATACAATTAACCAGAACAAATGCTCCTGACCTTCTCACCTCCACGTTGGACTGGAGACACCTTTGGGTCTCCAGTCATGAGGACTCCCTCGCCGACAGAAGGCTCCTTCGTGGAAAAAGCTGCAGTTTCTCACCAGGTTCTCCCACGATGTTGAAGGCAGGATGTAGAAGTAAGAAGGCTCCAGGTTTTGAGTCAGTGTCCTACTAGGTTCTCCATGTGCTCCTGGTTGGGTTCTCCCCGGGTTCCCCGTCTTCTTGTGCAAGGACAGTATGGAGAACTCAAGCAGCGAGAAGTCCCCAGGTTGTGCTCCAGTGTCTGAATGGGTTCTGCAGGATCTCCACCTGCTCGGGTTCTCCAGGTTCTCCTGCAGTCCATGAACAGCCAGCATTTTCATGGAAGGTGTGAATGAGAAGGTGAGTGGATCGTTGTCTCCATACGCTGACCCGTGATTGACAGGTGACCCTGTGATTGACAGGTGACCCTTGATTGACAGGTGACCCCGTGATTGACAGGTGACCTCCATGATTGACAGGTGACTCCATGATTGACAGCTGAACCCCCATGATTGACAGGTGACCCCATGATTGACAGGTGACCCTTGATTGACAGGTGACCCATCCATGTTAAGCCCCGCCCCTCACCCAGTTCCAGCCGGTGTCGCCTCTTGCAAGGAGCAGATGTTGAACAAGCAGTAACGTCATCTTCTTCTCCTTGAGGCGGTCCCTTCAGGTGTCGGCCAATCGTCTCTCTCTCTCCATCTTGCCCTCGGCCAATCAGCTGCCTCCATCCCCCCCCCCCCCAAAAAAAAAAAACAGAATCATGCGCAGGATTGTAAACGGTCTAACTTTCACGGCTCGGTGGCACCTCTTCATTAAGGGGACCGGATTTCCTCTTCCTCTTCTTCTTCCTCTTCCTCCTCACCTCCAGATAGACCACGGCCGTGCACGTTGGATTTCGCCTCGTGCACAGACGGCCGCCGTCGACGCACAGCTGCAATTAGGACGATGGCGTGCACGCCATATGCCGCTCTGCAGCCCCCTGCCCATTACTCTGCAGGGCCTTTCCGCTGTGTGTGTGTGTGTGTGGGTGAGTGTGTGTGTGTGTGTGTGTGTGTGGGGGGGGGGTGACGCCGCTGGAGTGGGCTGAAGTACCGAGTGTCGCGCCTCTCGACACACACACACACACACACACACACACTCTGAGAAAACATGGCCGGCAGCCACGAGCGATGTCCGGAAAATGAATAATAAAGCGTGTAAGCCCTCCAGCGAGTGTGTGTGTGTGTGTGTGTGTGTTCAAGCGGTCATGTGCACGGATTCTTGGCTGACCGTGCACGTAACCCCCCCCCCCCCCACACACACACACACACACACACACACACACACACTCCCTGCAGGGCCCTTCTTTTCACGGCTGTCACTTCTCAGATATCCACTTCCTTCCTCTTCCCGTCCGTCCGGTCGCATTCTGTTTTCCTTCTGTGTGTGTGTGTGTGTGTGTGTGTGTGTGTGTGTGTGTGTGTTTCCTTATGACGCCGCCGATACCGGGGTTATTTGACTTTGCTCCGCTAAGCAAGCGCTCGAGGGGAAATTACAAACAGCTCTTTAAATTCAAGCCGATTCACCGGCGCGCTAATAGAACTCCTGTTCAGTCCATCAGGCGCGAGGAGCCCCCGAGATTTGGGGGCGTCGGTCGGAGGAGGAGGGGGGTCTCCGTTTTATAACTCCATTTAAAGGTTGAAAACAACCATCGGCGCCACTTCGTTAAATTGAAAGCAATCTTATCGCAGAAATCTGTAATTACTTCACGGCGGCGATGGGAGGAGGCGGCGTCGCGTTTCGAGGGAGGATCCGGATTCGGGCCGTAAAGCGTCGGTGTTCCTTTTTGCGCGGAAAAATAAACAACGAACCCCCCGATTTTTACGGGGATTCTCGCAAAAACGGGAATAAAAAAGCCCCCGGGCCGCGGACCCCGTGGAACCCCCGCCCGTCGCCGTGGAGACGGGAGGCCGACGAATCGGAAACGGCGCTTGAACGACACAAAAAGAAAAAAAAATACGCTGCAGCCCGGACCTAAATCACCCGCGCGGCATCTGGTTGCCGCGGCGATGAACGTTTAACGGCGACGGGACAGATGGGGAGTTTTGTTTAAAGAAAACGCAGGAATACTTATTAGGTTTGGGGGGTTGGGGGGGGGGGGGTTGTTCAACTAGGAAACGATACGCTAAGATTGGTTTGGTTAAGTTGAATTGATTCACTTATGTTCAATTTAGCTTTGTTTCAGTTCAGTTCAGTTCAGCTCAATTCAGTTCAGTTCAGTTCAGTTCAGTTTTAAATCAGTTCAGTTAAATTCAATTCAGTTTAAATATATTCAGTTCAGATCGATATTTTAAGATCGTTTAGGTTAAGTTGAATTGATTGAGTTATGTTCAATTTTAGCTTTGTTTCAGTTTTATTTCAATTCAATTCAGTTCAATTCAGTTCAGTTCAGTTCAGCTCAGTTCAACTGAGTTCAATTCAGTTCAGTTTGAAATCAGTTCAGTTAAATTCAATTCAGTTTAATTATATTCAGTTCAGTCTAAGTCAGTTTAGTCAGTTTAGCTCAACAGTAAAGACAGACTTGATGTAAAAGACTCGGAAACGATATGTTAAGATAGTTTAGGTTTAGTTGAATTGATTCACTTATGTTCAATTTAGCTTTGTTTCAGTTCAGCTCAGTTCAGTTCAGTTCAGCTCAGTTCAATTCAGTTCAGTTCAGTTCAGTTCAGCTCAGTTCAGTTCAGTTCAATTGAGTTCAATTCAGTTCAGTTTTAAATCAGTTCAGTTTTAAATCAGTTCAGTTAAATTCAATTCAGTTAAATTATATTCAGTTCAGTCTAAGTCAGTTTAGTCAGTTTAGTTCAACAGCAAAGTCAGACTTGATGTAGAAGTTTGACTCGGAAACGATATGTTAAGATCGTTTAGGTGAAGTTAAATTGAGTTATGTTCAATTTTAGCTTTCGTTCAATTCAGTTCAATTCAGTTAAATTACATTTAGTTCAGTCAAAGTCAGTTTAATCAGTTTAGTTCATCGGGAAAGAAAGATTCCATGTAGGAGTTTAACTCAGAAATGACATGATAAGATCAATTAGGTTAAGTTGAATTGATTCAGTTGAGTACAGTTAAGCTTCGTTTCAGTTTAGTTCAAATCAATTCGATTCAGTTCAGATCAATTCAGTTCGTTCTCTCAGTTCAGTTCAGCTCCGTTCAGTTCAGTTCCATTCAGTTCAGTTCAGTTAGATGTTATTCAGTTCAGTTTAGTTTTGTGCAATTTAATTCAGTTCTGTTCAACTCTGCTCAATTCAGTTCAGTTCATGTTAATTTAGTTCAGTTCATTTCAGTTCAGTTAGATTTTATTCAGTTCAGTTTAGTTTTTTGCAAGTTAATTCAGTTCAGTTCAACTCTGTTCAATTCAGGTCATGTTAATTTAGTTCAGTTCAGTTCAGTTAGATTCCATTCAGTTCAATTCCATTCAGTTCAGTTCAGTTAAATTTTATTCAGTTCAGTTTAGTTCAGTGTAAGTTGATTCAGTTCAGTTCAGCACCGTTCAGTTCAGTTCAGTTCAAGTTAATTCAGTTCAGTCCAGTTCAGTTCAGTTCAGTTCAAGTTAATTCAGTTCAGTCCAGTTTAGTTCAGTCCACTCCAGTCAAGCTAAGATCAAATCAGTTCACATTCATTTTTATATTTCCCGTCAATAATAACGTTCCCGAGCTCCACCGGGTTCCTTTGTTCACCTGAATCACCAAAACGGCGTCCTCTTCCGACGCCGCTCGTCCGTCCGTTATCCGCCGTGAACCCGCGGGCTTTTGTCGGGCGCCGTTCCCTCCCTTCTCCTGCCGGGCGATGATGGATGCCTCCTCGCGCTCGGGGCCGCGATGGCGTCGGACCCTGGAGGACGGCCGGCGAGCCAGAACCGCTCATTAGACTCATCATGGGAAACTAATGAGGATGAATCGTGTCGCGGGGAGGGTTTCAAAACCTCTGCTCATCTGTTACACCCCAAAGTAGTTCTCTCACACACACATTTACGGCTCTATTTGTTCTTCTTGTCAAATGGAACAAATGGAAGGTTCTCCACGGTGAGGCCCGCCATCTTCCCCTCCGCCTAGGGGGCCAATCGGAGCGGCCGCTGGGGCGAGGGGGCGGGGCTTGACCCGGGCGGGACGCCTGACAATCACAGGGTGCAGAGACGTCCACACCTACAAGGGAGACTTCAGTGGACCTGTGACCGAAGATGGACAACCTGGAGAACCTAAGGGGGAGAACCTGGAACCTCCACTGAGAGGAACCTCATGGGAACATCTGATGGAGCCTGGTACCTTCTTCCTATCAGGTTAGAGTTCTCACTGTCTTGGAATCCCAGGAGGGAACATGGGTGGAAGAACCTGGGGAGAACATGGAGACTCCACTGGTAGGACACTTGAGTAGAACCTTCTTACTGTCTACTGTGCCACTCCTCCATTTTCTCCACCCCTTGCAATCATGTCATACATCTCCACCACCTTCCCTTCACCTCCACCCGCCCCTTCTTCTCCACCCGTGCCCCCCCGCCCCAACCCCGTGCTCTAGGAGTCCACGGCGCAGAACTTGTATGCTTGGGCGAGCGGGTGCAAATCCCCCTTGTTTTTGGGGTTCGCCTTGCTCTGTGAGGGCTCGCGCTCCGGGTAGCCTAAGCCTGTTGCCTCCATCCGCCCCCTCCAATCACCCCCGGCCAGAAAAAAAACACAGACGCCGTTTAAACGTCTTTTTAATATAACCTTAAACTCCAGATACGAGTCTTCATCTGCATCATACCGCAGCAGATGGGGCCTCCCGGCGCCTCCATCTTCTTCATTACTCCGCCTAATTCAAATCCACGATGGTCCTGGGACTATCAAGCCTTCTGTGTCATTTAATTACGGGTGTATGAAATGAGGCCCCTCCACCTCCACCTCCACCACCTTAATGTTTCCTGGAATTGATCGGGGAGCGGGAGCTCATCACGTCGCGCCGCCGAGCCATCGCAGGCGCTCCGTCGCGCTAATGGACCGATTCTGGACTATTAGCCGTAGGAAGAGGCAGGAAGTTGTGGAGGTGGGGGAACATTGAGGGGGGACACGAGGCGGCGGGGAAGCAGAAAGAAGTGTGAAAGTGTGAGGTAGAAGAAGGAAGAGATGCTACAAGGAGCATACAGATTCAAGGGGTTCCCTTTCCAGGGTTCTTGGTGGAAAATGGGGAACCCAAGCACAACCTGGGAGAACCTTGGAGAACTTCGGGGAACCTGGTAGGACCCAGAAGAACCTGGAGAAGCTGGGAGACCCCAAGAGAACTTGGGAGAATCGAGGAAGACCCATGGAGAACCTGGTAGAACCGCCTTCTCCACCTCAAGGAGGCCTCAGGGTCTCCAATCTCACTGGTTCCGATCAAGAGAACGACTAGGTTCCCTCCACCTGGAGTCTCCATGTTCTCCAAGAGCCTGTCTGGGTTCTCTCTGGATGTTCTCTCCTTGATCTCCTGCATGGGTTCTATCCAGGTTCTCACCTGCAACAAGAAGACTCCATGTTCTAAGCTGGCGTCCAACACGGCTCTCCTCACAAGGAGTCTTCACGTTCTCCTCCCCATCTACCTTGGATCTCCATCTTCTCCATAGAACAATCTGCAGGGAGGAGGGTCTCCTGGGTGGACCTTCTGAGGTGGAGGACATCACCGACCTTCACCGACCTCCTCCGACCTTCACATCTGGACGGCGAGCTCGCAACAACAATCCACCAGATGACGTAGCACCACATCATGAAGGTCTCCAGACCTCCTGGTCTCCTCTGCTCCTCCATCTCTTCTGCTTTTCTTCAGACAGAAGATGGAAGTGGACCTGGAAGCTCCTCCTGCAGCCGGCGGCGGCGGCGGCGGCGGCGGCGCAACGCCATCCATAATGCATCACTCCCCGGTGGAGGGGTGAGAATTTGAAGTTCACGCACACACACACACACACACACACACACACGCACACACACACACACACACACACACACCGAGCAGACAAACAAACCGTCCAGATCGTGATCGGGTTTTAAGCTCCGCCCCCCCGTCAGGATCTTCGGTAAAAACGCTCGTGATGTTCATCATGTATTCTGGTGGAGGAGCCTATCTCAGCTGTCATTGGTGGAGGACGGGAGGCGGGGCCTCAACTGGACCAATCGCAGGGCGACGTTTAGACACATGCAACCATTCACTCGTTCATTCAAATATCGAAACCTACAACCGTTCACGCTCTCGTCGTGTTTTCATTCGACGCCTACGACTACCGTTCCGCCTCTTCCTGGTTAAGCCCCGCCCCTCGCCGCCAGCGCCAGCTGTGATTGGCTCCAGCGCCGTCATAGACGATGAATGGATGAATGAATGAACCGATGTTCTCCTCAGGTTCTTCTCTGTTAACATGAGAAGGTCGCCACGGTGACACGTCGCCATCCGCCGGTGATTGACAGGTGTTAGGCTCCGCCTCCTGCTTCGCTGTGATTGGCTGCGGCTCCTGGCCTGCTTTGACTGACACCTTTGACCAACATAAGCTCACGACCGGACACGCACCAACACACACACGCTGGCGGCAAATGTGTGCGTGTGTGTGTGTGTGTGTGTGTGTGTGTGTGTGTGTGTGTGTGTGAGCAACACAAGCCTGTTAAACGGCGTGAACGAGGCGCCTACGAGCGCACGTACCCAAACACCTCCATCTATATTCATCGCCTCCGCCCGAGGATACACACACACACACACACACACACACACACACACACACACACACACACACACACACGATCCATTTTATAAATAATGGCTGGTCCTCCGGGCCCAGGCTTTTATCCCTCCCCTCTTCCCGTAGTTTTCCCGCGAGGCTGCTTCGCCGCCAAGGTGCACGTCGGGGAGCGCTGCTGTATTTATTTCAATTTATTTCCGCGTGTGTGTGTGTGTGTGTGTGTGTGTGTGTGTGTGTGTGTGTGTAAAATCCCCTGCCAGACAATGACTAAATATTAGATCTTTTCTAATTGTGGCGTCTTAGTGGATTCATTCATTCATTCATGGGTTTGTTAATTTATTTATCCGCTTTTATTTGAGATTTGTGAAACACGTTTCGTATTTTCTCAGTTTTGAGGTGAAAAATTGATGAGTTTTATGAACGTGTGAACGAGAGGGCGGAGGGTTGTGAGTTTTTATATGTTGTAAAAACAAGGGGATGAATCCTTGAATGCCGTTATATGACAAAAAAAGGGAGAATGAATGGTTGAATGTTGTTATATGATGTAATAATGAATAAGTGAATGTCACTATTTAATGTAAAAAATGAGAGGATGAATGTTTGAATGTTGTTATATGACGTAAAAATGAATGTCACTATTTGATGTAAACAATGAAAGGGTGAAGGATTGGTTGTCACTATGTGATGTTAAAGTAAGAATGAATGGTTGAAAATTGCAAAAACACAAAAAATGTGGGTGAATGCTTGAATGTGGCTATATATTTTATATATATATATATAAAATAAAATATAATGTATAAAAAATATAAAATATGAAATAAAATATATAAAAAATATGAATATAAATATATAAAAAATGAACAGGTGAATAGTTATCGTTAAATTCATGTGAAAATAAGTTATTATCATTCAGTCATTCATTCATTCCTCATGAATAAAACCCAAGGAGACGGAGAACCCTGAAGGAACCTGGAGAACATGGACGCAACATGAGCTAATCATGCTACATTGTCTGTTTAGCTAACGTATAGAAGTTAAAGTGACTTTATATATACATATATGTCTCCTTTAAAAAACATTAGCGACATGCTGTGGGAGCTCCAGGTTGACCAATAGGTGGCGCTATTGTTCTACTCCTGTGCTGATGAGGAACGAGGAGTATTTCTCTGGAATAATATGCTAATGTATTTCCTGCAAACTGTAGGTATGAAACCTTTGCCCGCTAAAGTTGTGCTCTGTTTTGGGAAAAAAAAAAAAAAGGAAAAAAAATAAGCCGATCGAAATCCAGAGATTGAAAGGTAATCAATAAATATAGGCCTCCGAAACCCCAAACCATGAATAAATGCATTCGGACATTTAAGTCAATCAGGAAGAGCTGTTTATTTTTTATTTTTGTCTTAAACAACAACAACAAAAACATCTACCTTTGAATATTTATCTACATCTTAGGAAAAATATCAACCCCCCGTTCCTCGGTGGGGATATGAGGTGTTTGTGTGTGTGTGTGTGTGTGTGTGTGTGTGTGTGTCACGTACCTGCACCTCATCTTTTCGGTCGGTCGCTAACGAAATTAGCTTCTGGTGCAAACACTTGCTCTTTCAAATGGCCACAGAAGTACTTCCAATTTGTTTATATATATATATATATATATATATAAGTATATATATATATATATATGGTTAAGAGAGCCTATGGACCCCCCCTCCCCTCGCCGTGTCTCGAGAAAACCCAAATAAACCGCTTCCCTGCTCGTTCTTCCTCCCAGAGAGACTGTTCTCTTTGGTCGTGGAGGAAAAAAAAATTAAAAAATGTGGAAATGGTTTCTGCGGCGCCCGGCTCATTACCGGGGAAAGGGGGGGGGGGGGGCTGGCGAGATGCAGTTTTGGGGGAATGAGAGACATAAAGAGACAGCGAGGGGGGGCTGGAGTGTGAGATGTGTCTTCACCACATTATTTTCTTCTGTCCTCCATCGGTCCCTCCTTTTCCTCCCCCTTCCGAGAGTCCGCAGAGACCTGGAAAGATCTGTTTGAAGGAAGTCGGGGGGGCGGGGGGGGGGGGGGGGGTGTTAAAACGTTCTTTTTCTTCTGGGGAAGCTCTCGAAAGAAAAGAAAATGGTTTCGGTTATGTCGGCCTGGAGCTCCAGGCCCCCCCTGCCTCGGGTTGCTTAGCCCAGGGAGGAGGCACCTTTTTGGGCTTCACGTCTCAAGAGCTCAGCCTGTCCCGACCTGGAGCTCCACCCGCTACTTCCTTGGGTTGCTTAGCCCAGGGAGGAGGCACCTTTTTGGGCTTCGGCTCTCGAGAGCTCAGCCTGTCCCGACCTGGAGCTCCACCCCCCACTTCCTTGGGTTGCTTAGCCCAGGGAGGAGGCACCTTTTTGGGCTTCGGCTCTCGAGAGCTCAGCCTGTCCCGACCTGGAGCTCCACCCCCTACTTCCTTGGGTTGCTTAGCCCAGGGAGGAGGCACCTTTTTGGGCTTCGGTTCTCGAGAGGTCGGCCTGTCCCGACCTGGAGCTCCACCCCCTACTCCCTTGGGTTGCTAAGCCCAGGGAGGAGGCACTGTTTTTGGCTTCAGGGTCCCAAGTGGGACCCACCTGGAGCTCCAGTCCAGGCCACCTCCCCAGGGTCACTCTACAAAAACTTCGGCTATAGGGTCCCCAGAGGTCAGTCTGGACCTCCGGGGCCACCTCCCTGGGATCTGGTGGTCCAGGGATGAGGACACTTTTTGGGTTTATGGGGTCCGAAGAGGGGCCGACCCGGAGCCAGGTCACCTCCCCAGGGTCACCTTGCCTGGGGATCAGGCATCGATGTGGGCTTGGGGGTCCCCAGATGTCAGCCTGGAGCTCCAGGTCATCTCCCTGGAGTCCCCAAGCTCAGGGATGAAGCATCGTTTTGGGCTTTGGGGGTCGGCCTGGAGCTCCTGGCAACACACACACACACACACACACACACACACACACACACACACACACACACACACACACACACACACACACACACATACACGCCTCACCTGCATCTAATACATGTGACAGAGGTGTAGGGTGGGTGATGGCGGAGGAGGCACTGATGGGAAGAGCAAAGGCATTTTCAAAGTGTATGTGTGTGTGTGTGTGTGTGTGTGTGTGTGTGTGTGTGTGTGTGTGTGTGTGTGTGTGTGTGTGTGTGTGTGTGTGTGTGTGCGTGTTTTATATATATTTCTTCATTTTATCGAATAAATGCAGGAGCCCGGGCGCAGATTGAAGGGAAGTTGGAAGTAAAAAGTTTCCAAACTGATCTACCTCTCAGACACACACACACACACACACACACACACACACACACGCACACACACACACACACACACACACACCTATATACTTTTACCTGTTTCCCCTGGCAACAGCTAGTAAATGTGTGCAATGTGTGAATATTGCGTTAACAAAATAAAGGTAGTTCCATTGATACTAACATTCATTCATTCATTCATTCATCCATCACTTTTTTCACCAATTCACCCATTAATTTCTTCTTTGATCCATCCATCCATCCATCCAACATTTTTTTAATCGATTCATCCATTCCTTCCTTCCTTCATTCATATTTTTTTCATTGATCCACCAGTTCATCCATTTATTCATCCATTCATTCATTCATTCATTCATCCATACATTTGTCATTCTTCCCATTCATCCACCGTTCATCCATTACTTCTTTCATTCGATCAGCCCATTTGTCCGTACATTCATTCATTCATTCATCAATTTTTTATCCATTCCTTCATTCATTTAGTCATTCATTCATTCATTCATAATTTTTTTGTCAAGTCATCATTCATTCATTCCTTCCTTCATTCATCAATTTTTCATTCAGTCATCATTTTTTCATCAATTTATCATTCATCTAATCCTTCCTTTATTCATTCATTCATTCATTCGTTCATCATTTTTTCATCCATTCATTCACTCATTCATCCATTCATTCATTCGTCAAATTTTCATCCATTCCTTCATTCGTTTATTCGTTTATTTATTCATTCATCTTTTTTTATCAATGTATCATTCATCCATTTCCTCCTTCACCCATTCATTCCTCAGTCTTCTCAGCCATTCATCCATTCATCCATTCATTCCTTTATTCATATGTTCATTCATTCACTCATTCATCCATACATTCATTCATTCACACATGCTTTCATTCATTCACTCATTCATCTTTTTTCATTCATTCACTCCTTCATTCATTCACTAATTTATCCATTCATTCCTTTTTTCATCCATTTCCAATTTCATTCATTCAATCATTCATTTTTTTTCATCCATTCACTCCTTTATTCATTCACTCATTCATCATTCTTTCATTAATTTATCATTCATCCATTCCTTCCTTTATTCATCCATCCATTTATTCATTCATTCATTCATTCGTCAAATTTTCATCCATTCCTTCATTTGTTTACTCGTTTATTTATTCATTCATCATTTTTTTATCAATGTATCATTCATCCATTCATTCCTTTATTCAATCGTTCATTCATTCATCCATACATTCATTCATTCACTCACACATGCTTTCATTCATTCACTCCTTCATTCATTCACTAATTTATCCATTCATTCCTTTTTTCATCCATTTCCAATTTCATTCATTCAATCATTCATTTTTTTTCATCCATTCATTCCTTTATTCATTCACTCCATCATTTTTTCATCAATTTATCATTCATCCATTCCTTTCTTTATTCATCCATCCATTCATTCATACATTCTATCATTCATTCCATAATTCATTCATCATTTTTTCATCCATTCATTCCTTCATTCATTCACTCATTCATTCATTCATTCATTCATTCATCAAATTTTCATCCATTCCTTCATTTGTTTACTAGTTTATTTATTCATTCATCATTTTTTTATCAATTCATCCATTCATTCCTTTATTCATTCATTCATTCATCCATACATTCATTCATTCACACATGCTTTCATTCATTCACTCATTCATCTTTTTTCATTCATTCACTCCTTCATTCATTCATTCCTTTGTTCATTCACTCATTCATATTTTTGTCATCAATCTTCCATTCCTTCCTTCTTCCATTCATCCATTCATCCATTCATCCATTCATCCCTGTCTCTCTTCCTTCCTTCATCCATTCTTTCATCTCATTGTTTTCATCCGGTCTTGTTTCTCCTGCTTTCGTTCTCCATCCATCTTCTTCTTCTTCTTCTTCTTCTTCCTGGGTTCTCCATGTTCTCCGTCCTTCCAGACAGAACATTTATATTGATTCTCTTCACCAGCCGTTTCCTTCATCTACAAACAAACACCCAGTGTGTGTGTGTGTGTGTGTGTGTGTGTGTGTGTGTGTGTGTGTGTGTGTGTGTGTGTGTGAAACCCCTCCAGGCTTGAACCATCTCTTTGGACACGTGCGGCCGCACCAAGCCGTCCAATCAGGAGCCGTTTTGCTTCTCATTGGCTCCTCGTCTGGATTCCTCGGTTGTCTTCTGCTCCGTGGATCCTTCTGGAAGATCTTCCTGGGTTCCTCACCGGAAGCCCTGCTTCTCCCTGATTGGTCGAATGAGAGCCAAGATGGCGGCGATGGCATTTTCGCCGCCATTTTGGCTCTTCAGATCTTCTTGAGATGTTCTCCAACACCGAGGGGTGATGGTGACGTGGAGATGTTCTCCAGCAGGTGGTGGAGAGTTTGTGGAGAAACATGGAGTCTTCAAGAATCCGGTAAGGTTGGTTTGCACCATGTGGAGTCTCCAGGTTCTCCTGGCTTGGTTCTCCTCATTTTCTCCTGCCTGGGTTCTCCAAGTTCTTCTTCCAGGGTTTTCTCCATGTTCTCCAACCTGGTTTCTCTCCTTGTTTTTCTCGATAGGTTCTTTTGTTGTTCTTTCCAGGTTCTCCATGTTCTCTTGTCTTGGTTCTCCTCAATTTCTCCTGTCTTGGTTCTCCACGTTCTTCTGGATTGGCTCTCTCATTGTTCTTCCTGGGTTCTCCATGTTCTCTTGCCTAGGTTCTCCAAATTCTTCTTCCAGGTTCTCCATGTTCTCCTGTCTTGGTTCTCTATGTTCTCTTGGATTGGTTCTCCATGTTCTCCAGCCTGGTTTCTGTCCAGGTTCTGAACACTCAGCAATCCATGAGAAGATGGCTGGTTGGAGGTCTCCATATGTGGACCTTGTGATTGACAGGTGGCCCAGCCAGGTTAAACCCCGCCTCCTGCCTTATCGGTCAGCTGTGATTGGCTGTTGGCCGATACTGGGAATGATTGAATGAACGAATGAACGAACACCTGGAAAAGCTTCAGGTCGGAGGTTCCTCTCCAGGAAGATCTCAGAAGATCTGACCTCCACATCTGCAGATCCTTCCAGAGGCAACCATTGGCTTCTGCAAGGAGGCGGAGCTAGTTTTCCACCAATCAGATGTCAGGGACCGCCCTGACTTCTCCACCTCCGGCAAATCAGACCAGTGTGTGTGTGTGTGTGTGTGTGTGTGTGTGTGTGAGTACTACCCCCCCATTCCTTTTGTTTTATTTCCAAATAAAAATCTCCCAGCTTCTAAATAGCATATTTAGCTGCCAGACTGTGTATTATATATGTATCTATAAAGGTACTTTATGTATTGATTTGGCTCCAGTTTCATGTTTTATATTTTTATATTAGAACAAAAAAAAAGAAAATCTTCCTCGTGATGGAAAGAAAAGTAATAAAGAACAAAATATAGACTTCTGGTGGCGGATGACTCAATACAATGACAGAAAATGAAGGAATCTGAAATAAGATAAAATAAAACAAAATAAAATAAAAATAAAACAAAATAAAATTAAATAAAATAAATTACTAAATGAAATTATATTAGATTGATAAAAGTGCAATACAACACATTTAAACTCAGTGCAATAAGATATGATACATTACATGATAAAATAATAAAAAAAACAATTAGTTTGATTTAATCTAATTTTATTTGATGTAAAAATATAATACAATACGTTTGAAAATATTGACAATCGCTTCAGTGTCGTATGTGTTGTATAATATTTTTTACATAAAATAAAATGAGATTAAATTAAACTGTTTTTTTTCATTTCATTTAGAGATTTATTTTATTTTGTTTTATTTTAGTTTCAGTTTGATTCAATTTAATTTGATTTAATTTCAATCATTCATAATATGACATATTTGAATTCAATACAATATAATACAATTCAACTGGGCAAAAATCTATATAGAATAAATTTAAAACAGTTTAACTGAATTGAAAACATACATTATGTTTTGATTCAAGACAACATTAAATAATGCAAAACAATCTGACAAAAATAAAATAAAAAAAATTAGTGTTGATTTAATTTAAATACAAGACATTTCAATCAAGTGCAATAAGGAATGATATTCAATCTCGTTTTATTTTATCATAATAGAATAATAAATAATGCATATGACAATATTGAAAAACTCTTAATTCAGTTTAATTTTATTGTATTTTATTTTATTTCTATAACATATAATGCAACACATTTGAATTCAAGACAATATAATACAATAAAACTGGACAAAATCAACATATAAGAAATTTAAATCAATTTAATTGAAAATATATGATAGAACACATTTTGATTCAATACAATATTAAGTAGTACAAAACAATGCGACAAAAAACATTACAATTAATTCCAATTTAATTTAAATACAACACAACACACTTCAAACCAATACAATATAAAAATATAAAACAGAAAAAAAAATGACATATCATAAAATATATATATCATAAAACACAAATCGTTCTTGTTTCGAAAAGGACGGCATTGAATGAAAGAAAAGATGCTAATTCCAGGCCGCTAAATCATTAGCTATGAATAAAAATAGCATGCAAACAGATGTCGTCTGTATATATATGAATATAATTTATATCTTTATACATATTTAATTAGACGCCCACTTTCTTCTACTCTAATTAAAACTGCAAACACGACTTTGTGTTTTCCTTTCATTGGATCGGATGAGATGTTTATTCAGCCGATGCTAACGCGCTAATTGCTGCCACCCTTAGCCGTTGCTACGGGCGACGGCGCATCCAGCTGTCATGTGACACACTTACAGATACTGTAGGCAAACTGTGTGTGTGTGTGTGTGTGTGTGTGTGTGTCTACAAGATAAGGTGGATCTCTTTACCTTTTGAGACATGATGTAGGTGTGCAGCCCTACACACACACACACACACACACACACACACACACTTTTATTCCAAGGTCAGTCATGGGTGAAGGTGTTGAGATGGATGTATGGATGGAAGATCGGTGTGTGTTAGTGTGTGTGCGTCTGTGTGTGTGTGTGCGTGTGTGTGTGTTACTGATGACACATCCCATAGATTTAAAGGTGATTTAGCTGTTCATGTGTTTATGTGTGTGTGTGTGTGTGTGTGTGTGTGTGTACACAGGAAAGTGTGGGATGGATGGATGGATGGATGGATGTGTGTGTGTGTGTGTGTGTGTGTGTGTGTGTGTGTGTGTGTGTGTGTGTGTGTGTGTGTTTGTCTTCGGGTTAAGGTGATTGGGCTTGGTTGACAGCATAGGTCGTGTGTGCACACACACACACACACACACACACATATTAGCCTTCTACAATCCATCCATCCCAACACCATCACCTGTACACACACACACACTCACACAAACGCACACACCTAAACAGCTAAATTACCTTTAAATCTAAAGCACACACCATCAGTTGCGCTGACACACACACACACACACACACACACACACACACACACACACACAGCCTTTTATCCCAAGGTCAGTTGTGGGTGAAGGTGTGGGGACGGATGGATGGATGGATGGAAGGTTATAGTGTGTGTGTGTGTGTGTGTGTGTGTGTGTGTGTGTGTGTGTGTGTGTGTGTGTGTGTGTGTGATATCTCAGGGGTCCATCAAACATGTGAATGTGTTATTACACAGTAATATGTGTGTTATTACCTAGAAATTGCCTGTTTCTTGTTGTAATTGCTCATATTTCCTCCAGTGACACCAACGTGTCATATATATTTATATTTTATATTTATTATATAAACATCTTTTTGATTTATTTGCACTTGCAGAACTTTCCCTTTTAATATATATATATTTATATATATATATATATTTTTGCGGTTTGTCAGTTGACGTGAATTTCCAGGATATTCATTTCCTTTTTTGATTTTTTAAAAAAAACATATTTATCCGTCTTGTTTATGTTTTTTTTTTTTTTTTTTTTTTTTTTTTTCCACATTTTCCTCTCGTAACGAAAGACGGCGGTCGGTTTTCACGTCCGAGGGGAAATTAAAGAAGATCCTGGGAGTTTCCTCTGACGAGGTAATGCAGAGTCACGGCAACGTGTCGGCTTGGGTTTATTATCAGCTCTCCATAAAATTAAATAAGATCAAATGGAATAAAATAAATCAAATTGACTTAAATCCTAAATAAGTTAATAAATAAATGGGAAAAAAAAATAAAAAAAAACACACATTGATGAACGTTCCGTTCTGCAGCGACGAATGTTAATGATAATAAATATAAATAAAGCCGTTTCTAAATCTAAACACATGAAGGTTCATTGTGTGTGTGAACAAGAGGGTGAATTTTTGCATGTTTCTTTTTGAGGAGTGAATGAAAAGGATGAATTCTTTCACGTTTGTATGTGAGGAGTGAATGAGAAGATACATTTTGGCATGTTTTTATGTGAGCAGTGAATGAGAGGGTGAATTTTTGCATGTTTTTCATGTGATGAGCGAATGATAATCTGGATTTTCGCTTGTTTCCATGTTAGGAGTGAATGGGAGGGTGAATTCTAGCATGTGTCCGTATGAGGAGTGAATGAGAGGCTGAATGGTGGCATTTTTTTATGTTAGGAGTGAATGAGAGGGTGAATTCTTGCATTTTTTTTAATGTTAGGAGTGAATAAATGGCTGAATTCTTGCATGCTTCCATGTAAGAAGTGAATGAGAGGCTGAATGGTGGCATTTTCATATGTTAGGAGTGAATGAGAGGGTGAATTCTTACATGTGTTCTTGTGAGGAATGAATGGGAGGGTGAATTTTTGCATGTTTCTTTTTTGAGGAATGAATGAGAGGCCGAATTCTTGCTTTTTTTTAATGTTAGGAATGAATGAATGGCTGAATTCTTGCATGCTTCCATGTAAGGAGTGAATGAGAGGCTGAATTGTGGCGTTTTTATATGTAAGGAGTGAATGAGAGGGTGAATTCTAGCATGTTTCCATGTTAGGAGTGAATGAGAGGGTTAATAACGTCATTTTTTAATGTTAGGATTCAATGAGAGGCTGAATTCTTGCATGTTTTCATGTGAGGAATGAATGGGAGGGTGAATTTTTGCATGTTTCTTTTTGAGGAGTGAATGAGAGGGTGAATGGTGGAATTTTTATATGTAAGGAGTGAATGAATGGCTGAATTCTTGCATGTTTATATGTTAGGAGTAAATGAATGTCTGAATTTTTGCATGTTATCCATGTGAGGAGTGAATGAGAGGGTGAATGGTTGCATGTTTCTACATGACATGTGAATAAAAGTGTGAGTTATTGTATGTTTGCATATGGACACGTGTTACTCTATGAGATAGGAGAGGGTGAACGGTTGCATGTTTCTATGTAAGGAGTGAATGAAGGGGTGAATTCTAGCATGTGTTTTTATGAGGAGTGAACAAGAGGGTGAAGTCTTGCATGTTTCCATGTGAGGAGTGAATGAGAGGGTGAATTTTTGCATGTTTTTCATGTGAAGAGGGATGAGAAGCTGGATTTTCACATGTTTCTTTTTGAGGAGTGAATGAGAGGCTGAATTCTAGCATGTGTCCTTATGAGGTGTGAATGAGAGGGTGAATGGTGGCATTTTTTTATGTAAGGAGTGAATGAATGGCTGAATTCTTCCATGTGTCTTTAAGGGGAGTGAATGAGAGGGTGAATTCTTGCATGTTTGTATGTGAGGAGTGAATGAGAGGGTGAATTCTAACATGTGTCCTTATGAGGAGTGAATGAGAGGGTGAATGGTGGCATTTTTTTATGTAAGGAGTGAATGAGAGGCTGAATCCTTGCATGTTTTCTCATGAGAAATGAATGGGAGGGTGAATTTTTGCATGTTTCTTTTTGAGGAGTGAATGAGAGGCCGAATTCTTGCATTTTTTTATGTTAGGAGTGAATGAGAAGCTGAATTCTTCCACGTGTCCTTATGAGGAGTGAATGAGAAGCTGAATTCTTCCACGTCTTCATTTGCGTCCCTATGATGGATCCAGGTCAAGCTCCGCCTCTCGCCCGATCCCAGCCGGGATAGGCTCCGCCCCCTTTAATCAGTGCAGATAATCAATAAATGAATGAACGATCATGAACGCGGCATAATGTCGGATTAAGATTGAATTAATTGATGACATTAATATTAATATCTTACCAGTATTTCCGGGTATTCTTGAAATACTTTTACCACTTTACTACATAAAGTACTTTTCCTGTCATTTAATTTTTTATTTTATTTTTTTTTCTGACAAACTTATTGCTGTTAGACGGGATTAAAAAGGGAAAATAAAATAATATTCAGGCAATAAAATGTGTTAAATTAGATCAGACGTAATCCTGCGGGCACAGTCACTCATTCAAATCGCAGAAAAATAGATAGATAAATAAAAAATGAGTAAATAAAAAAAAGTTTTTGACATTCATATATATATATATATATATTTGGGGAGAATAAATCAATTTCAATTCGGTATAAATGTCCATTTATCTTCCCGAACATCTGCCAGGACAGACAGGAAGTTCCATCATCTCGCCTCTCGTCCCCACGTTTAAATCTCATTTCCTTTTTTTTTGTTGCGCAATTTAATGTTTTTATCCCACCGCGCACACACACACACACACACACACACACACACACACACACACACACACACACACACACACTCGTGTCGCCTGAAGAAGAGCAACAAGCCGAGCGACTCCTCGGAGAGAACTTAATACCGAGAGCAAACACACCGTTTGCACGTTGACGGACGGCTGATGTTTAAAGAGCGAGTGTGTGTGTGTGTGTGTGTGTGTGTGTGTGTGTGTGTGTGTGTGTGTGTGTGACAAATTTCCTCAGGGAGTGTAAAAAAACCACCTTGTCTGTCGTCTTATCTTACCTGGTTATTGAAAATGAGAATTACACGTCCCCTAGGTGTGTGTGTGTGTGTGAGTGTGTGTGTGTGTGTGTGTGTGTGCATTACAGGTGATGTGATGCGGAGTGAAGGTGTAATGTTTCATGTGTCTTTTTATCTGGTGTCCTCCTCCTTCTGGTGCTGCCGGATCTGATGGGAGTCCCAAGTGTTATTGTGGATGCAGCAGCTCCTGCTCTTCTTCTTCAGTGCTGGTTGGAAGGGAAGCTCCAGTCCACATCTCTTGCCACCTTCTTCAGGTCCACTGTTCTTCTGTGGCGTCCACTGCTGTTGCTAAGGAGTCCCTCATGTCCAAGGGTACACATCACTCCATCCAGCAGACTTCTAAGATCTTCTTCATCTGGCAGGGCAAGTGGTTTGTGTCCCTTCCTGCCTTCTTTGGGTTACATACCCCTCCACCTAGAGGGTTTCGAGCATCTTCTTCTTCTTTGCAAGTTGGCGTCCCTTGCCACCTTCTTCTTCTGAGGTATCCACAATTGTTGTAACCTGGTATCTGAAGTCACCCTTCCATCCAGTTGACTTCAAAGATCTTCTACATCTTCTTCTGGTGGGGCAAGTGGTTTGTGTCCTTTCCTGCCTTCTTTGGGTTACATACCCCTTCACCTAGAGGGCTTCTAGCAGTTGGCGTCCCTTGCCACCTTCTTCTTCTGAGGTATCCACAATTGTCGCAAACTGGTATCTGAAGTCACCCCTCCATCCAGTTGACTCCCCACATCTTCTTCATCGTCATCTTTCTTTGGTTGTGGTAGACAAGTAGTGTCCATCGGCCTCTCTTACCGCCCTCTTCTACTGTTCTTCTTTGGTGTCCACCGTTGTCACAAAGTAGTCCCTCATGTCCTCAGCAACACATCTCTCCATCCAGCCGACTTCTGACAACTTCCTCTTCTTCTCGCTATCATCCTGGTCTTCTTCTCTGACGGTGCTGGAGAGGCGACGGCGGTTGGCATCCCTTACTGCCTTCCGAGTCGGCTGTTCTTCCGCAGTGTCAACTGTCACCCCAAAGTAGTCCCTCACGTCCGAGGTCCTTTACTCCTCCGTCCAGCTGGCGTCCAACATCTCCTTCATCTTGATCTGCCTCTTTTTCTTTCCTGGTGGTGGAGAGGCAGTGGATGTTGGCATCCCTTTCTGTCCTCCGTGGGTCCACTGCTCTTCCTCAGTGTCATAAAGTAGTCCCTCATCTCCAAGGCTACACATCTCTCCATCCAACTGGCTTGCAGCATCCTCCACTTCTTCATCGTCATCCTCATCTTGTTGGTAATGGTGAAGAGGCAGTGATGGTTGGCATTCCTTACCACCTTCTCTGAGTTGGCTGCTCTTCTGAGATGTCCACCTGTGTCGCAAAGAACCCCATTATGTCCGAGAATATACATCACTCCAGCGAGCTGGCTTCCAACATCTTCTTCATCTTGATCTTCCTCTCCTTCTTTGACGGTAGTAGACGTCCCTTACTACCTTCTTTGGGTCCATTGTTCTTCTCCGGCGTCCACCGCTGTTGCTAAGTAGTCCCTCATGACCTCAGGTACACATCCCTCTGTCCAGTTGGCTTGCAACAACTTCCCCTTCTTCTCGTCATCATCCCGGTCTTCTTCTCTGATGGTGCTGGAGATGCGACAGCGGTTGGCGTCCCTTACTGCCTTCGGAGTCGGCTGTTCTGAAGTTCTGAAGTTGTCGCAAAGTAATCCCTCATGTCCGAGGTCCTTTACCCCTCCATCCAGCTGGTGTCCAACATCTTCTTCATCTTGATCTTCCTCTCCTTCTTTGGCGGTGGTGAAGAGGCAACGGCAGTAGACGTCCCTTACCGCCCTCTTTGGGTCCACTGTCCTTCTTCTGTGTCCACTGCTGTTGCTAAGTACTCCTTCATGTCTCAGGGTACACGTCGCTCTATCCAGTTGTCTTGCAACATCTTCCTGGTCTTCTTGTCTTCATTCACCTCTTCCACCTCTTCCAAGCACCTCTTCCAGGTCCCTTGTGGTTTACTCATCAAAGATGAGATGCTTCTGCCATCCCTGAACTCTTGACTCGGAGGGCGCCATTGTCGGAAGTCGCCCCCCCCCCCCCCCCACTTGTGATGTTACTATAGGAACTCTGTGTGGGATTTTCTTTGTAAAGATTTACGTCTTCAAAGTTTAAACTTCAAAACTTGCCGAGATTGAAGACACAAGTCTGGTTTGTTATCGGAGGTTGCCGGCGGCGACGGCAGCGCAGGCAGAGACGAGTCATTATTCAGCAGACGGCGGCGCAGAGGCGAAGATACAAGCTGAGGGATGACACTCAGCGCGGCGTGCTAGCTGCGCTCCATCACATATGACCATCCGGCGGCTAAAAACATCACAGAAATATGAGTACAGTGCGTACATCGCCTTTTGTTTTCACATTAAAGCTTCATGCTAACATTAGCCTTACCTTTATTTAAGAGGTAATGCAAGACGTCATCACCCACGTAGTAACAAAGTTAAACTTTTGTCCACCTTTTCTTTCTTAAACCCTCTCCTTTTTCCGTCCTTATTTAGAAAAACGAATTGAATTTAGCTTCGAGGGCGAAATGCTAGGAGCTGTTTGTTAGCTAACGTTGAAACACGCAAACCGTCAAGCTGAGACAGTCGGGCCCGAATCAGCCCGTCGGGTTTGAGGTGACATTTTCAAAAAGATAATTTGGACTTTGTCGCGGTTTATTGGGTAAAAGTCGGCCTCACGAACAAACAAGGAATAGACTTTTAGAAATAAAGTGTCTTCACGCAAACCGAACAACAGTTGACAGACAAGCTAACTGCTAACATGGTGTCACATTAGTCATGCTTTAGCATCTGTAGTCCAAACTTCTCATTGCTTCTCAGCATTTTGGACTCATTTTCATGTTTTTTACTCCCCTGCGTCACCAAGGAAACCGGGCGGAGATGAAAAACTTTAGAGGAAAGTCGTGAAAACCGCGATAGCGCTGAAGAAAGGGATCGTAGCGAAGCGTTTTGGTTTTCCGCTGAAGGGCCTTCTTGAACGGGACGGGGAACGATGATTTGAAATCGGTGAAGACGGCTTTCCTCGGAGCAGATTACTCAGTTCTCTGTTGTCGCTAAATGGTGAAATTAGTTTGGGTTTATGAATCTTTTAGTTTAAGAACAACATTTACAGGCGGATTAAAGCTGTAATTACAGAAAGTCCTTGTAACTTATGCAAATGTGTCTTTTTTGGGGAAGGCGGAGGGGGGGGGGTGTTTTGAAGACCAGCCAATGGGAGGCGACCTGCTTCCGGCCATAACAAGGATCATAATTCTTAAATACACACACGTGCGCACACACACACACACACACACACACACACATAGAAACAAACACAAGATCGTTGTTGTCTCGCTGAGGCAGCATTGCAACTCCGTGTATGCCAACCTCCATTAACTCTCACAGAAGAAGAGCGCATGCACACACACACTCTCTCACACACACACACACACACACACACACACACAGATTTTGCGTGGTCAGACTTTTAGACAGCGCTCATGACCTGGACAAAGACAGTGGACTGATCTTTAGCGATGGATCACATGGTCTCTTGTTGTCAGTCGCTGTCAAGAGGCATTTGGCAGACAAATACCTGTGTGTGTGTGTGTGTGTGTGTGTGTGTGTGTGTGCGTGTGTGTGTGTGTGCGTGCTGCCGGGTTGCTTCATGCCGTTGTAACGAGCGGGGCGAAATATTAACCTGCAGTGGTTCTGCATTGCCGTGTACCAAAGCTGCGATGCAGGTACCTCCTCCTCCAATCAGGAGCCAGAGAAGAAGTCGGGGGGGGGGGGGGGGGGGGTGATTAGCATTTAGCATCACAGAAGAAGTAGAAACTAAGGAGGATTCATTTTCCAGGAGCAGCACATCCCATCAGTCACCTTGACCCTGAGCCGCCGCCGCCGCTATGCTAACCTCTGACGCCTCTTCTCCTCTTCTTCTGGGCTTCTTCCTTCAGGGGCGTCACAACAAACCTTCTCCATCTGAGTCTCCTCTCTCACACCAACTCACTTCATGCCCTCTTTCACAACATCCATAAATCTTCTCTTTGGTCTTCCTCTTGACCTCCTTCCTGGCAGCTCCACCCCCAGCGACCGATATTTTCGAGCATACATGTGCTGTTCCTCCGATGGACTCATTCCTGATCCTCTCCATCCTGGTCGCTCCCAAAGAGAACCTTGACATCTATCTCCGCGACCTCCAGCTCTGCCTTCTGTCTTCTCGTCAGTGCCACTGCCTCCAAACTTTACAGCATCACTGGTCTCGCCACTCCTGTACACCTTTCCTTTCCTTCAGGGTGGTCCTCTTTTGTCACCCCTGACACTTTTCTCCACCTGTTCCACAGCGAACCTGCATCTTCACCTCTTCTCCACCGTCCCCATTGCTCTGGATTGTTGACCCTCAGTACTACAACTCCTCCACCTTCATCTCCACTCCCTGTAGCCTCACCGTTCCACCTGGGTACCACACTTGTATCCTATCTTGCTGGGACTAAACTTTATTCCTTTACTTTCCAAGTCATACCTCCACCTCTCTAGATGTTCCTCTACCTGTTCCCTGCTCCCGCTACAGATCACAACGTCAGAATCTGCCGTCAATCAAACCGCACCCTTCAGGATTTAAAGGTTTGTTTTTCTTTTGTCCCCCCGACTTCTGATCTTGGGGTGTGACAGTTTGCAACGTCTGTGACTTTCACTTTCACTTTCACTTTCGCGAGTTAAATGGGATGATGGATGGACGGACGCATTGAAGGATGCAGGAACTCCATGTCGTATGCTTGTCCATCCCCATATGTGGCCACGTGACCGATCCAGGGTGGACGCCACCTTGCGCCCCAATGACTCCAGAGTAGATAACGAATGAATGAATGAATGACGGGTTCACAAAATAAGCTAATTGTAACTAGCTCGATCAATCAACTCCACAATAACAAAAAAAAAAGGCCAAGATGGCGCAATGGAGGGGTCGCGGTTATCACTTTGTCTCGGACATACATGTCTTGGCAGGGTACCCCCTCCCCTAGCAGCCCCTCTGTCGCCGTGGCGATGCCGGCTTTCGGCCCAGACCGACGGGAACATCTGCCTCATACATAACCTGTTATCTGGCGGGCGAGAGGCATGCGGCGCCGAATATTTATTCAGGGTTCGCTATCAAGGTCAAACAGCCTCGACTCTGCCTTCGCAGCGGCGTCATTTACCTCCCCCGGGGCGAGGGGGGGGGCGAATGGGGCGATAGCGAGGAGACAGGAGGAAAACAAAGGGGATGCAAACAGGTTTTTTTTTTTACCTTTTGTTTGATTTTTTTTGTTCCCTCATGCTGGCATCGCGGCGGGCGCCGATGTTTTGGGGGGGGGGGGTTACGGTTGGACGGCGCCGTGAATGGGGGGCTATTTTTTTCTCCCCCCCCACTCCCTTGGGGGAAGGCGGCCATGATGGAGATTTTGTTTGCGCGATCGATTCCCCCGCCGGTCGGGTTCTCGTAGGACGATCGGTTTGCAAAGGTGGCGGGGGAAGGAGGCGGGGCTTAAGCCGGGCCTGTCAATCACAGGTTCTAATATAGGAAACATTTGCCAGAAATTCAGGTTTAAGTAATACAAGTTGAACCGGGGACTGTTTTAATGTCAACTAGTCATCGATTATCAGGAATGCAGAGTTTTAATCATCATCAATCAATCACTTGAAGCCTCTATCAAGGCTTTATGATGGTGGAAATTCAGAACATAAAGCACTCGGCCTGAAAGGAAGGAGAATGAAAGCGCTGCTCCACGACACCAATCAGATGCTTCTTTGGTAGGGTGCTTCTCCACTCCACTGGACAGGATTTTTTTGGGGTATCCATCGTCCACCTGGTACCCCCACTTCTTCGATACCTGCTCTGGTAAGGTTCCCTGTACCTTGTACTTTTGTAGTACTTTGTACCTGGTATGTTTTAGGTACTTGTACCCAGTACTGTTTTGGTACTCAGCACCTAGTGCCTCTTGAGTATCTGGTACCAGGTACTTCTTTAATACCTGTTACTTGATGCTTCTGCATTACAGGGTCTCACCACTCCCCGGGTGTCCACTGGACTGGATTTTTTGGGGGTACCCATCGTGGACAGTACCTGGTACCTCCACATCTTTGATACCTGCTCTGGTAAGGTTCCCTGTACCTTGTACTTTTGTAGTACTTGTACCTGGTATGTTTTAGGTACTTGTACCCAGTACTGTTTTGGTACTCAGCACCTAGTGCCTCTTGAGTATCTGGTACCAGGTACTTCTTTAATACCTGTTACTTGATACTTCTGCATTATGGGGTCTCACCACTGGACTGGGTCCTTTTTGGGTGTACATCAGGGCACTTGGTACTATATAGTACTTAGTACCGGGTACTTCTTTCGTACGTTGCTTCTCCACTCCACAGTTTCTGCATCACTACACTGGAATAGGCTCTTTTTGGGAGTCTATCGGGGATAGTACCCGGTACCCTGTGCTTTTTCTGTACCTGGTACTTCTTAAATACTCTTTACCTGGTACCCAATATTGCTTAAGTATTGCACTCCACAGTTCCACCTCGGTTCCACTGGACTGGATTCCTTTTTGGTGTCCATCAGGGGTAGTACCCGTTACCTCTACTCCTTCACTACCTTCTCTGGTGAGGCTCCAAGCGAGCCAAAATTTGGCACAACGGTTCCACGAGGCCCTCATGGAGGAGCAAGGGCACACCGGTGGTATGTCCACTTTCCACTTCCCAAACCGGCCTCCGCCTCCTGGGGCCGTCTTGTAAAATGTCAGATTTAAAAACAAATAAACAGAAGAAGAAGAAGAAGAAGAAGGGGCCACTCGGTGGTTAATTTCTATAAAACCCCTTGATTGGCGGCAAATCAGCCGTTTGATTGCGACGCCCACGGGCCCGCTCCCTCCCCCAGGGGAACGATGAAGACGTAAAAATAACTCCGCCGACAAGGTGCGGACCTTTGGTGCCGTGACTCACCGCGGCGCCGGTTGTTGTTGTTGTTGTTGGAGAACTTGCCGGAGGTGGAGGGGATGATGAATGCCTCAGACGCCCCCTCAGGCCGTGATTAAAAAGCGCTTCCAGGCTGTTGACGGGGATGTTAGCTCATCCTCGCCCAGCGCTGGGAGGCGTTGGCAGGCGGAGAAGAAGAAGAAGAAGAAGAAGAAGGAGGAGGAGGTGGTGGTGGTGGTGGAGGCCTTCAGCAAGTCTTCCATCTTTTCTTTCATGTTTGTTTTGGAGCGCTGCCTCGCGTCTTCCTCCCTCGCCTTCATCTAATATTCCACCTCTACGTCCACGTCCGCTCACACCTGCCGCCAATTTCCGGTCTTCAGCGAAACGGCTGACGGTTTTTTGAGACTGTGGGAGGAAGATGGAGAACATGGAGGGAACCCGAAGGGGGGTGTATGGAGAT
Organism: Fistularia commersonii; assembly: GCF_037954325.1. Lineage (NCBI taxonomy): Eukaryota > Metazoa > Chordata > Actinopteri > Syngnathiformes > Fistulariidae > Fistularia > Fistularia commersonii. The sequence goes on from NC_141318.1 coordinate 1,132,363, forward strand.
CCATCAACTTGAGAACCCAGATGGTCACCTGGGACCTTCTTATGGTGCTGCAAGAGTTTTTGGGGGACTTCGAGAAGAAAACGGGGAACGTGGAGTCGACCCGGGCGGGCATGGGTTCCCGTGGAGAGGTCGTGCAGA
>NC_141318.1:1140000-1275000 GCF_037954325.1 Fistularia commersonii
CTGCGCATGCGCGGAGTCACCTACTGCGGAAACAGCACCTGTGTCAACGCCGTGGAAAAGACACGCGTGTCGCGTGGCGGGGACGGAAAAACAAAGAGAAAGAGAGAGAGAGAGAAGAAGAAGAAGAAGAAGAAGAAAAAGAAGAAGAAGAAGAAGAAGAAGAAGAAGAAAAAGAAGAAGAAGAAAAAGAAGAAGACGAGATACTGAAGAAGAAGAAGGAGGGAGGAACATCAGGTGAGCTTCACCTCTGCTAAACCTGTGTGTGTGTGTGTGTGTGTGTGTGTGTGTGTGTGTGTGTGTGTGTGTGTGTGTGTGTGTGTGTCCAGAAAGGGGGCGGAGCTTAGCAAGTTAGCATCATTCATGTTGTTGAGCTTAGCAAGTTAGCATCATACATGTTGTTGTTGTTGTTAGCGGTAGAGGCTACAATATTGACATAATATATCGTCGAGCGCCGCCATCTTTTTTTTCTACGTTAAGCCCCGCCTCTAACAGGAAGTGTCGGGCTCTGACCTTGACTGTGATGGACAAACACGCCGTCCGTCACGAGCCAGCGAACGCAGCACGCCATCTTTAGCAACGCTTGGGCGACGACTTGTTTTCTCCGATTTTCCTTGAAGCGCGTTCAAGCGCGCCGCCGCGCCCGGACGTCCTTGGCCTCGGACGCCACGCCGCCACCCGCGCCAATCCTGTTATGCACGGCGCCATCTGGGAGGGAGCGCGGTGCGCACGACGGCGGCCATTTTCAGAACAAGACAAAAAGCGCTTGGCGGGCGATGAGTCGCCTCGCGGGCGAAGCCAATCAGGACGGTATCAGGCGGCGTCGTCTGGCGCTCCGGCGCTAATGTCCTGTTAGCGGCCGAGCCGCCGCCGCCATTTGCAAGTGGATGAGGAACCCCTGGAGGAGGAGCCCCCTGGGTGAGGTCCTCCTGATGGAGGAGCCCTCTGGAGGAGGTCCTCCAAGAGGAGACCTCTTGTAGGAGGCTCCCTGGATGAGGAGCTCCTGGGGGAGACCTCTTAGAGGAGCTCCTCCTGGATGAGGTCCTCCTGATGGAGGAGCCCCCTGGGTGAGGTCCTCCTGATGGAGAAGTACCCTGGAGGAGGTCCTCCCGGAGGAGGCCTCTTGGAGGAGGAGCCCTTAGAAGAGGCCCCCTGGTGGAGGAGCCCCCTGGGTGAGGTCCTCCTGATGGAGGAGTACCCTGGAGGAGGTCCTCCAGGGGGAGACCTTGTGTAGGAGGCTCCCTGGATGAGGAGCTCCTGGGGGAGCGCTCTTAGAGGAGGTCCTCCTGGATGTGGTCCTCCTGGATGAGGTCCTCCTGGATGAGGTCGTCCTGGTGGAGGAGCCCCCTGGGTGAGGTCCTCCTGATGGAGGAGTACCCTGGAGGAGGTCCTCCTGGAGGAGGCCTCTTGGAGGAGGAGCCCTTACAAGAGGCCCCTGGATGAGGTCCTCCTGATGGAGGAGCCCCCTGGGTGAGGTCCTCCTGATGGAGGAGTACCCTGGAGGAGGTCCTCCAGGAGGAGACCTCGTGTAGGAGGCTCCCTGGATGAGGAGCTCCTGGGGGAGACCTCTTAGAGGAGCTCCTCCTGGATGAGGTCCTCCTGCAGTCATCTCCATCTTCTACTGTGATGTTTATCTCCTCGTCGTGGAGCAGGAAAATGACACACTTGCATGTTTTGTTGAATGACGCTGAGGCAATGTGAGTCATTATGGGATGGCGGCTTGTGTTGCTAAGCGTTCCTCATTGTTCCCGACCAACTGGGTTATTGTTGTTGTTGTCTAACGGTAAGAAGACAGGGGCATCACATGATTGGATCGTCGGGTTGTCCGTCATCTGACTCCAGCCAATCAGGAGCCGGAGCCGACCTCTGCAGGAACTGCTGTGATTTTGAGTCTGCGAGGGAGCGGCTTTGCTCGCCAATACCCGCGATTGCATCCCATCAGGAGCGGGGTATCTAGCCGGGTTGGGGGTCGGGGGCGTCCCAGGGACTGCCGGGGGCCCCGGGTCCCAGGGGGTTGCCGTGGCAACCGCCGCCACCAGGGATTTCAGACCGCCCTCTCAGGTGGGAGGGGTTTTTCCTGGATAGCATTACTTATACAGCTATAGCTGGAGGTGTGTGTGTGTGTGTGTGTGTGTGTGTGTGTGTGTGTGTGTGTGTGTGTGTGTGTGTGTGTGTGTGTGTGTGCGCCGGCGAGAAGAAGCCAAGAGATCTCAGAGCTGGCGCCGTCTGAGCCGGACGGACGGACGGACGGAGGGCCGGCTGTTGTTGTTGTTGTTGTTGTTGTCGCTGAATTTGATCCCCATGGTTGGAAAGTTGTCTGCATCTAACCTCTAACACACACACACACACACACACACACACACACACACACACACAGGTTATACAACACAAACGAAAACAGGAGCGAGGATTTAAGAGTGGATGTATATATATATATATATATATATATATATTTATATACGTGTGTGTGTGTGTGTTTCCAGGAGCTGGGGGATTGAATGTGTGGTAACCATGGTGATGGAGGGTCTTCGGTTGAAATTAACAGATGAACGAATGAAAGAATGAATGAAAACAATGGATGGATGAATGAATTTAAAATATGAAAAACAAGTTGATGAATGTATAAATGAAAAAAGTAACAGAGGATTAATGAATGAAAAAAATGAATGGATGAATTCATAAAAAGTCGCTATTGTAAGTCGCTTTGGATAAAAGCGACTTACAATGCAATGTAATGTAATGTATAAAAAAAACGAGTTGATGATTGTATGAATGAAAAAATTAATGGAACGATTAATGAATGGATGAAATGAATGAATTGATGGATGGATGAATGAATGATTAAAAAAATGAATGGATGAATGAATAACCGGATGCATTGATGAATGGAAGAATAGATGGATGGATGAATGAAAAAATGAATAAAATGAATGGATGAATGGATGAATAAAAAACGCAACGATGAATGTAAAAATCAATGTAATGATTAATGAATGATAAAAATGAATGGATGGATGAATGAATAAATTTCTGAAAAAAATGCGTGAATGGATTAATGAATTATTGAAAAATGAATAAATTAATGAATGACTGGATGAATTAATGAATGAAAGAATAGATGGATGGATGAATGACAAAAATGAATGGATGAATTAAAAAAAAAGAAAAATGCGTTGATGAATGTATGAATGTAAAAACTAACGTAATGATAAAAATGAATGGATGGATGAAGGAACAAATTACTAAAAAAACGCGTGAATAGATCGATGAACGAATGATCAGGAAATCGATGAACGGAAAAAAATGTATTGATGAATGAATGAATTGACGAATAAATGAATGAACCTAAAATGTAACCTGGTTAAGCAGATCCCTGACTTGTGGCGCTCGCCATCGCCATCGCCATCGCCATCGCCGCCGCCGCCGCCGGCGCCGGCTTCCGAGCAGAAATAATGATTGGCAGGTCTGGTTCTGCCCCCCCACCAACCCCCTGGAATCAATAAAGCAGCTCCTGGAAGTCGGGGTCCCAGAAGGAGCCCCTCTGTTGTCTGACTCTGACGTCGGTTTAATAAGAGATAAATTGATGCATCAGTGGAGCAGTCGCCGCCTTGCACACACACACACACACACACACACACACACACACACACACACACACACACACACACTTGAGGGAAGTCCAAGGCCTCTTCAGGGAGAACGTGAACCTTAAAGAGTCCCGAGAGCCGCTGCTCCGTCTGAACGTTCCCACGTCTCCGTGGCCCGGAATCGTAGCGCCGCAGGCTAACGCTGAGCGCTAACGCTTAGCGCTGCGACGCATCTTTTGGATGGAACCATTTTTTAGGGTAGAGGTTAGCGTGGAGGTTAAAGGTCGCAGCTACGGAATCAACCTGCAGGTCGCGTTTATGCTCGAACTGTTCGGTCGGCTCGGAAGGAACCCTGGTGTGTTCTGGGATGGTACGGTCCAGTTGGGATCAAATGAGCAAACAAACCCTTGTGGTTTCTGGGATGGTTTGGTCCAGCACGGACCAGAAACCTAAAGGAGCCCTGGTGCATTCTGAGTTGGTCTGGTCCATTTTGTTCACGGCCAAACGAACTGCGATACATTATGGGAGGGTCCAGTTGAGATCAAATGTTCAAAGGAACCCTTGTCCTTTCGGGGATGGTACAGTCCACTCGGACAGGAGTGACTGCCCAACCAGATTCCAATGCATTCTGGGATGGTTTGGTCCAGTCTGGCTGGTGCAAATTCTCTTATACCCAATCATACCTTCTGGGATGGTTTGGTCCACTGGGGGTGGCATGAACACTCAAATGACCCCTTGTATCTTCTAGGATGGTTTGGTCCAGTGGGGCCAGAATCAACCCCCTTATGAACCACTTGTACCTTCTGAGATGGTTTGGTCCACTGGGGCTCGCATGAACAGCCAAATGACCCCTTGTATCACGTTGGATGGTTTGGTCCATTGGGACCAGAGGCTCAGCGGAACCCTGGTGCTTTCTGAGATGGTTCGATCCAGTCTGGCTGGTGCAAATTCTCATATACCCAATCATACCTTCTGGGATGGTTTGGTCCACTGGGGCTGGAATCAACTCTGTTAAGAACCTCTTATACCTTCTGGGATGGTTTGGTCCACTGGGGGTGGTATGAACACCCAATGACCCCTTGTATCTCCTAGGATGGTTTGGTCCAGTGGGGCCAGAATAAACTCCCATATGACCCCTTGTACCTTCTGGGATGGTTTGGTCCAGTGGGGCTGGAATCAACTGTTTTGAGCCCCTTATTCCTTCTGGGATGGTTTGGTCCACTGGGGCTTGCATGAACACCCAAATGACTCCTTGTACCTTCTGGGATGGTTTGGTCCACTGGGGCTTGCATGAACACCCAAATGACTCCTTGTACCTTCTGGGATGGTTTGGTCCACTGGGGCTTGCATGAACACCCAAATGACTCCTTGTACCTTCTGGGATGGTTTGGTCCACTGGGGGTGGTATGAACACCCAAATGACCCCTTGTATCCCCTAGGATGGTTCGGTCCAGTGGGGCCAGAATAAACTCCCATATGACCCCTTGTACCTTCTGGGATGGTTTGGTCCACTGGGGCTCGCATGGACACCCAACTGACCCCTTGTATCCTCAGGGATGGTCCGGTCCAGTGGAGACCAGAGTCTCAGAGGACCGATGGTACATTCCCAGATGGTCTTGTCCATTGTGGTTCGGTCCACTATGAGGGGAAACCGAAGTAGAGCCGAACCTGCCGTCCCCTTTCTTCTCCTCAAGCTCCGCCTCCCGCTTACCAAGCGTCCCGACCTGCGCCCGCCGCCGCGCCGTGGAAACACCAGCGACTTCAGATTTAATTCAATTAACACCCTCTTTCATGTTCTCTCTCTCCCTCTGTTTCCCAACCTCGCTCGCCCTCCTCCTGTCTTTTTCGCTCACCGGCTCACAAATCTTAGAAATTGAAATCTGAAGGATGGCACCGCGGGGGGGTTGGACGGCACGAGGCGACCGGCTCTCAGACAAATGGAGGCTCTCCTTGACTTTCCCCGCACGTTCCCGCCTATTTCCATCTCATTTGTGGGAGTAGCGGCGAGGAGGCTAGCTGGCGGCGGCGGGCGGGCGGGCGGGGGAAGCGGCGCCCGCCTGCCGACGAGCGCGCGACACCCATTAATTGCGCGCTTTTACGCTTTGTTTCTGCTACGTTTTATTTTTTTGGGTGGAGGAAAGTTGCGTCCAGGTCGTGACCAGTTTGTTTGAGGTGACTGGCAGCGATTGGAAAGTTGCTAACGTGCTAAGAGGTGGATGCTAACGCTCTGAGAGCTAAGGGCGGCGCTCGTGTCTTGTTCATTCATTCATTCATCTTCTATACGGCAGCCAATCAGAGGCAAGAGGCGTGAACAATGTTGGTTGTCCAATGTAAAGAACATGGAGACTCCTGGGAGCTTCTTGCTAAGAGGCGGAAGCGCTAACCGCTAAGTCCCCCATGCCACCGCTGTATCATTACTTACAGGTTTTTTTTCCTCCCCGCAACCTCTAATCCTCCTCCCGCTGATCGATTCGGAGCGTAAAACAAATCGAAACAAATAAAAAATTAAACGCGTGAAAAAAAAACCAAAAAAAAACGCTTTTTTTTTTTTTTTTTTTTGTTTTATAACAGTGGAATAACAAGGTAATTTGGAAAGAGGCGGGTCAAAGAGGAGGCTCCCACGCCGCCCCGGAGATTAATGGCCTCGGCGCAGAGGAGCCGGAGGGAGGAAAATAAACTTAATAATGATTATATATGAAGTGGAAAACAAATAAAAAGTAGGCGGAGGCCGGTGCAGGGTATGTTCGGACGAGAGCCAGTGAACAGTCGGGCGTCTCTACAGGTGGACTCCGCAGGCTACATGTCCAGGGTAGGTACCACCTCCCACATATGTATAAATACACTATGGCTAAAAGTATTCTCTCACCTTTCCAAATAATGGGAATCAGTTGTTCCAGTCACTTCCACGGCCACAGGAGTGTAAAACCAAGCATCCAGGCATGGAGACTGATTTTACAAACATTTGTGAAAGAATGGGTTGCAAGTGAACTCCAGCGTGGAGATGTGATAGGATGCCACCTGTGCGACAAATCCAGGCGTGACATTTCTTCGCTCGGAAATATTCCGCAGTCGACTGTCAGCCGGATTAGAAGAAAATGGAAGTGTTTGGGAACGACAGCAACTCAGCCAGGAAGCGTTAGGCTACGTGAACTGACGGGTCAGCGGATGCCGAGGCGCATCGTGCCAAGAGGTGGACAACTTTCTGCAGTCAGTCACTACAGACCTCCAAACTTCATGTGTCCTTCAGATGAGCTGAAGGACAGTGTGCTGAGAGCTTCATAGAATGAGGTTACATGGCGGAGCAGCTGCATCCAGGGTGCAACGCAAGGCGTGGGATGCAGTGGTGTAAAGCTACCGACCCTGGACTCTAGAGCAGCAGAGTCACATTTCTGGAGTGACCGATTGGGCTTCTTGATCCGGCTAGAGTCTGGCTTTGGTCGGAGAACGCTACTTGTATGACCGCATTGTGCCAAGAGTGAAGTTTGGCTGAGGGGTTGTTTTTCACCGGACCCTTAGTTCCAGTGAAAGGAACTCTGAAAGCTTCAGCATACTTGGACATTTCGGGCAATTCCATGCTCCCAATTTTGTGGGGCCAGTTGGAAGCCCTCATTTCTCCAACATGACTGCACAAAGCAAGCTCCATAAAGACATGGATGAACTTGACCGACCTGCACCGAGTCCAGACCTCAACCCCCCATGGAACACCTTTGGGAAGAATTAGAGCACCTATGAACTTGAACGACATCCCGTTCCTAATCCATAGGGTTCAATATGACGTGGATCCACCGTTTGTAGCTGGAACAGCTTCTCCTCTTCTGTGAAGGCCGTCCACAAGGTTCCGAAGTGTGTTTATGGGAATTTATACCATCCTTCCTGAAGTGCCTTTGTGAGGTAACACACTGATGTTGGAGGAGAAGGCCTGGCTTTCAGTCTCCGCTCTCTCTCTCTACAAATATATATGTGGAGTCAAGCTGTTTAGTAGCAAAGTTGTAAAATGTATTTAACCAACAAGGTTATTTTTCAATTTTTAACGTTTCTTTTGGAAATGGCTCAAAGGATAAGACGAGCATACAAGAGGCATCACTGTGGGGGGGGGACTCGAGTTTTCTTTTCATTTGAACAACAAGTGGTACTTCAAGTTTGTTCATCGCCTTCTCAGAAATCCATAGCACTGCCGCTGTAGGTCGTCATGCCAACCGGCACTTCCTGGAATTGCCGGCAGGCTTTTCGATGTCTCCGCAGGAGATGTTGCTATCTTATCTTTTTGGGGCCTCCAGGTTGGGACTCCGGCTGGGCAACTCCAAAACCGTCATGTATTCATCATGTCAAATGGTTCCCAACGGCAAGTTCCTCTGAAGGTCTCCTGATGGCGAGAACATTGGAGTGTTCCTTGTCCTTTGCGATGCTGTTTGCTTTGGTTAGGCTACTCGCCCCTGTGGCTGAAAAACACCCTCCAATCTTTTGGGTTCAAGCCACCGTGTTGGACGGCGGAGATGATGTTCATGATGTTAAAGGCTACACCGTTGTTGCCAGACAATCCCATTTCTGTTTCATCTGACCAACAAGTGGAAGACCAGAAGTCCTCTTGTTTGTTCAGGTGACCTTTGACAAAGGCCACGTGGGACATTGGGTACCTTACCTGGAGAGGTGGCGTCTTACTTGGGCTGCGTCCCTTGGAGCTTGTGCAGTGTCCACTGCCAGGAGATGTTGCCACCGACAGGGTCCAGATGCTCCTGGATGGACCTCCTAGGAGATCCATGGATCCATGGAGCAGCTGTTCCCAAAGACTCATGATGCTTTACAAGGGCCAGTTGTCACCTGGCGGTGGTCATGTGACGCAGAACCTTCTCTTTTTTTTGTCCCGAAAATGGCGGCGCCTGGTTTCTTGGAAGCGCTAATGATGCTAGCTAGCAACTTTTTTTGTGGTCTTTGTGTCATTAAATCCAGCCAATGTTATGTATGTTTGAATTTTCTCCATGTTCTCTTTCTTTGACGTTCCACATGTGTTGAAGAAGAAAAGGCAAGAGTGCCGCGGCTGAATTAGCATCGATGTTGTGCGGAAACTAAAGAATCGTAAATCGCCAGAGACGCCCAATCCCTCGGCCAATCGGAGAAGAGCTTTCCGCAAGATGAATCTTGGTCGTAAAGGAACGTGGAGATCCTTCATGTTGAAGACGCTGGAAGGAGATGATTCACATCTTCTTCATATGGAAACGACCTCTAGGCGTGCTACACACATGCATAATGAGGATTAGCGTGGTTTAGCGTAGCGTGCTGTAGCGTAGCCGCGTTCGTGCGATCGTGCCCCGGGTGCATCCTTTCGAAGGATGCCGCGTGCTAGCATGCGGGCTGATGTAGCTTCGGGCTAATTTAGCTGTCGTCGTTGTTGACGGGCGCGGTATGCTAACGTTAGCGCTGGATGGTGACGCCGCAGTGGGACGATGCTAACGTAGCGTGTGAAGATACAGAGCCTCCGATTATGTGGGCTGCGTGTTAGCATGTAGCTGCTCTGAGCTAAGACTCCATCCCTCCTTCTCTCTCTCTCTTTTTCATCTCCATCCCTCCATCCGTCCTCCAGCAGCCTTCAACACAAACCCTCCCAGAACCTGCTGGCTGGAGTCACATGCAGCAAAGAAGGGAAGAAGGGATGAAGGGATGGAAGAAGGAAGGAATGAAGTGATGAGTGAAGAGATGAATGGAGTGATGAATGAAAGGATGAAGGGGTGAAAGAAGGGATCAAGGGATGAATGAAGGAATAAAAGAGGGGATGGAATGATGAATGAAGAAGATGGAAGAACAGATGAAGCGATGGAAGAAGGGATGAATGAAGGGGATGGAAGAATGGATGAAGTGATGAAGTGATGAAATTAGAGGTAAAAGAAGCGATAAATGAAATGATGAGTGAAGGGATGGAAGAAGGGATGAATGAAGGGATGATGTGGTGGATGAACTGCTGAAAGAAGGAAGAAATGAAGTGATGAGTGAAGGGATGAATGAAGGGGATGAAAGAAGGGATGAAAGAAGGGATGAATGGATGAAAGAAGGGATGAATGGATGGAAGAAGGGATGAAAGAAGGGATGAATGGATGGAAGAAGGGATGAAAGAAGGGATGAATGGATGGAAGAAGGGATGAAAGAAGGGATGAATGGATGGAAGAAGGGATGAATGGATGAAAGAAGGGATGAATGGATGAAAGAAGGGATGAATGGATGAAAGAAGGGATGAATGGATGGAAGAAGGGATGAATGGATGGAAGAAGGGATGAAAGAAGGGATGAATGGATGGAAGAACGGATGAAAGAAGGGATGAATGGATGGAAGAAGGGATGAATGGATGAAAGAAGGGATGAAAGAAGGGATGAATGGATGAAAGAAGGGATGAATGGATGAAAGAAGGGATGAATGGATGGAAGAAGGGATGAAAGAAGGGATGAATGGATGAAAGAAGGGATGAATGGATGGAAGAAGGGATGAAAGAAGGGATGAATGGATGGAAGAAGGGATGAAAGAAGGGATGAATGGATGGAAGAAGGGATGAATGGATGGAAGAAGGGATGAATGGATGGAAGAAGGGATGAAAGAAGGGATGAATGGATGGAAGAAGGGATGAATGGATGGAAGAAGGGATGAAAGAAGGGATGAATGGATGGAAGAAGGGATGAATGGATGGAAGAAGGGATGAAAGAAGGGATGAATGGATGGAAGAAGGGATGAAAGAAGGGATGAAAGAAGGGATGAATGGATGGAAGAAGGGATGAAAGAAGGGATGAATGGATGGAAGAAGGGATGAAAGAACAGATGAAGGGATGGAGTGATAAAATTAAATAAAAGAAGGGATAAATGAAGGGGTGAATGAAAGGATGGAAGATGGGATGAAGTGTCGGATGAAGGGATGAGTGCAGGTGTGTGTGTGTGTGTGTGTGTGTGTGTGTGTGTGTGTGTGTGTGTGTGTGTGTGTGTGTGTGTGTGTGTGTGTGTGTGTCACCTGGACGTCCGTCGTGTTTTTATTCCCTCTCTTTCGCTCCGTCACCTGTTTTATTTTTATAACAAGTATTGATCACACCTGCGCTATAGCTCTCTCAGCAAACTAGACCCAGCGTGTGTGTGTGTGTGTGTGTGTGTGTGTGTGTGTGTGTGTGTGTGTGTGTGTGTGTGTGTGTGTGTGTGTGTGTGTGTAAAATCATTAGTCATTTGTGCTTTGGAATCCTCATCGTGCACAAAGGTGGTAAACGGAGGCCCTTGGACGTGTACCACTTCCTGTCTGGGCGACGCACACACACACACACACACACACACACACACACACACACACACACACACACACACACACACACACACACACACACACACAGAGTCCAGATAAAGATGTTGAACGGTTGTTTGTGTGTGACGTGTGAATGAGAGGCTGAATGGTTTGCAGGGCTGGTGGACGGATGGATGGAGGGATGAGTGAAGGGATGAAAGAAGGGATGAAGGGATGAATGAATGAATGAATGGAGGGGTGGATGAATGGATGAAGGGATGAATGAATGGAGGGGTGGATGAATGGAGGAATGAAGGGATGAAAGACGGGATGAATGGATGAATGAAGGATGAATGAATGAATGGATGAAGGGATGAATGAAGGGATGAATGAATGAATGGATGAAAGGATGAATGAAGGGATGAATGAATGAATGGATGAAGGGATGAATGAAGGGATGAATGGATGAAGGGATGAATGAAGGGATGAATGGATGAAGGGATGAATGAAGGGATGAATGAAGGGATGAATGGATGAAGGGATGAATGGATGAAGGGATGGATGAAGGGATGAATGAAGGGATGAAAGAAGGGATGAATGGATGAAGGGATGAAAGAATGAATGAATGGAGGGATGAATGGATGAAGGGATGAAGGAAGGGATGAAAGGATGAAGGGATGAAAGGATGAAACGATGAAGGGATGAAAGGATGAAGGGATGAAAGGATGATGGGATGAAAGGATAAAGGGATGATGGGATGAAGGGATGAAAGGATGAAACGATGAAGGGATGAAAGGATGAAGGGATGAAAGGATGAAGGGATGAAAGGATTAAAGGATGAAGGGATGAAGGGATGAAAGGATGAAGGGATGAAGGGATGAAAGGATGAAGGGATGAAAGGATTAAAGGATGAAGGGATGAAAGGATGAAAGGATGAAGGGATGCCCTCCTCCTCCTCCTCCATCCCTCCATCTTCTGTCGTACGTTTTCTTTTTTTATTCATGTGTTTTCATTCACACTAAACACAGCATTCATCCCTTTATTCCTTCATCCCTTCATCCTGTCATCCTGTCATCCATTCATCATCCATCCATCCATCCATCCATCCATCTCCAGTGTCTCCAGTGTCTCCAACAGACTCACAAGTTAGTGGAACAAAATGAAAAAAAAAAAAAAAAATCCGCCTCTTCTAAGTAAAGGAGGGGGTTCTCACGTGCACGCTTGGGCACGTGCGCGCGCACGCATGCCCGCCTAAAGGAAACCGCCGTTTTCCCCACCGGCGTGCGCGCGCACGTGCACATCTTCAAATATTCTCATCGATGTTTACGACACCCCCCCCCCTCCCTCCTCGGCGGGAGTCTGGCCGACACACACACACACACACACACACACACACACACACACACACACACACACACACACGTGCACGCCCCCCCCCCCCCCCCCCACTCTACCGGCTCAGCTAATTGTCTTTGCTCCTCACAGGTTTCTTTAACCTCCAAACACATCTGCCGCTCCTCCTCCCATCTTCACCCCCTCCCTCTCTCTTTCGGGTTCCACCCCTCCTCCATCCCTCCATCCACCCCTCCTCCATCCCTCCATCCCTCCATCCCTCCATCCCTCCATCCCTCCATCCCTCCATCCTCCCTCTGCTGCTGCAAGGAAAACTCCACCTACTCAGCGCTGTTAATGTAGTCACTGACAGTCGCTCTTCCTCCCTCCCTCTCTTTTCTCTCTTCACCTCCGTCACTCTCTCTCTCTCTCTCTCTCTCTCTCTCTCTCTCTCTCGTGCACACCCTCATGCACACTCTCATGCACTCCCAGTCAGTCACGGCGCTCAGAGCCGCCGAGGAGAGGAGGAGATGATATGACGCCTGTGGATCCGAAGTGCTGATTTTTTTTTTTTTTTAATTTTCCTTCTTCTTCTTCTTCTTCTTCTTCTCTTCCTCATCCCTTCTTTTTTTTTTTCCTTTTCTATCTTTTTCTCCCAGAGAGAAAAAAATAACTGTGGACGTCGGCGTCGGTGTCGGTGGTGGAGAGGAGGATGCGTCGGCAGCCGCTCTCCGCCGCCTCCCGCCCGGAGTCGCGCCGTTTCGGCGGATTGTGATCTGGACCGGAGCAGCGACGGCGTTGCTGCTGCTGCTGCTGGACCTCCTCCACCTTCTTCTTCTTCTTCTTCTTCTCCTCCACCTTCTGAAGGATGCAGAGTTCTCCTCTCAGACGGGAATATTACTCCTCCAAGTACCGCCAGCGCTCCCGACTTCTCCTCCTCCAGCTTCTTCTTCATCCCGGCTGGGTTGCGGCGTGAGGAGCCTCCTCACGTTCTCCACGTTCTTCACCTCCTCCGGCTTCTCCACCCAGGCATGGACACCAGCCTGAAGGACTTCAGCTCCTGAGCCGGACTTTTTTTAATTTTTTTTTTTTAATCTTCGTGCACGTGTGGAGCGGTGGAGATCATCCGGCTGAAGTCCACCTCCGCCCCGCATGAGTCCACCGTGGGTCCCAGACCGTGTCCGAGGAAACCCCGGCGGCTGACTCCAGAGGTGAGGGCTGCGAGTGTGTGTGTGTGTGTGTGTGTGTGTGTGTGTGTGTGTAGGGTGAAGGGGGGGTTCGTCCCGTGAACCGTGCGTGCACGTTTGCGTGCGCCAGATGACTCATTTGTCCGTCTTTCTGTTCTTCTACTGGAGTTTTGCGTCTGAAGTGCAAGGCGGCGGCGGCGGCGGCGTTGCGGCTCGACCCGTCGTCGTGCACGACCCCCCCCCCCCCCCCCCTGCCGTGCGCACACGCTGTCGCCGCGGTTACGCCGTCACTGGACGTAACCACATGGTTTTGATGCTGTGATAACCGTGTTTAAACACAGCTGCGCAATAAGTGTATGAAGTGTGTAATAACGGTGTAATAACACAACTGCAATAATGGGGTAATAACACAAATGTGTAATAACAGTGTAATAACACAACGGCGTAAGCGGTGCAACCATGTCATAACGGTGTAAAAACACAACTGCGCAATAGTTGTATGAAGTGTGTAAGAACACTGTAATAACACAACTGCAATAACATAGTAATAACACAAATGTGTAATAACACAATGGCACAAGCGGCGCAACCATGTAATAACGGTGCACAAACACAACTGCGCAATAGGTGTATGAAGTGTGTAAGAACGGTGTAATAACACAACTGCAATAACACAAATGTGTAATAACAGTGTAATAGCACAACGGCGTAAGCGATGCAACCATGTCACAACGGTGTAAAAACACAACTGCGCAAGAAGTGTATGAAGTGTGTAATAACGGTGTAATAACACAAATGTGTATTAAACCGTGTAGTAACACAACTGTAGTAACAGTGTAATAACACAACCGTGTTAGGAGTGTATGAGCACAACCGTGTACAAACACAGCTGCGCAATAAGTGTATTAACTGTGTAATAACTGTGTAATAACACAACTGCGTAATACCAGTGTATGAGCACAAATGTAATATCGGTGTGCAAATACAACTGTAATAACGGTGTAATAACACAACGGCGTAAGCGGCGCAACCATGTCATAACGGTGTAAAAACACAACTGCGCAATAGTTGTATGAAGTGTGTAAGAACACTGTAATAACACAACTGCAATAACATAGTAATAACACAAATGTGTAATAACACAATGGCACAAGCGGCGCAACCATGTAATAACGGTGCACAAACACAACTGCGCAATAGGTGTATGAAGTGTGTAAGAACGGTGTAATAACACAACTGCAATAACACAAATGTGTAATAACAGTGTAATAACACAACGGCGCAATAAGCGTATTAACTGTGTAATAACAGTGTAATAGCACAACGGCGTAAGCGATGCAACCATGTCACAACGGTGTAAAAACACAACTGCGCAAGAAGTGTATGAAGTGTGTAATAACGGTGTAATAACACAAATGTGTATTAACCGTGTAGAAACACAACTGTAGTAGCAGTCTGATAACACAACTGTGTTAGGAGTGTATGAGCACAACGGTGTAGTGACGGTCTTCAAACACAACTGCGCAATAATTGTATGAAGTGTGTAATAACGGTGTAATAACACAACTGCAATAACATAATAACACAAATGTGTATTATCTTGTAATAACACAACTGTAGTAGCGGTGTAATAACACAACTGTGTAATAACAGTGTAATAACACAACGGCGTATGTAATGTATGCACACAACTGCACAATAATTGTACAAAGTGTACAATAACGGTATAATAACACAAATGTGTATTAAACCGTGTAGTAACACAACTGTAGTAACAGTGTAATAACACAACCGTGTTAGGAGTGTATGAGCACAACTGTGTACAAACACAGCTGCGCAATAAGTGTATTAACTGTGTAATAACTGTGTAATAACACAACTGCGTAATACCAGTGTATGAGCACAAATGTAATATCGGTGTGCAAATACAACTGTAATAACGGTGTAATAACACAACTGAGTAATTGTGTATGAACACAACTGTGTAATAACAGTGTAATAACACAACTGTGTAATAAGAGTGTAATAACACTTGAGCTCTTTCAAGAACTGCCCCGTAAATCCAACAAAATCGATTGGCGCGTTCGTAACGGTGACCCCGATGTTCGTACGTGAGCCGTATCCCGGGGCGACGGGTCCGGCAGAGCGGCTCGACG
This sequence comes from Fistularia commersonii, assembly GCF_037954325.1. Taxonomy (NCBI): domain Eukaryota; kingdom Metazoa; phylum Chordata; class Actinopteri; order Syngnathiformes; family Fistulariidae; genus Fistularia; species Fistularia commersonii. The sequence continues at coordinate 1,155,503 of NC_141318.1, forward strand.
GCGCCCCCTGTGGTCAGATGCGGAACTACAGGGGCGGACACCAGAAAGGAACGGACGCTAACGGCAGTGCTAGCTGCTAGCTGTCGAGCAAAGCGCTAACAGCAGGTATGATTAGCTCGCCGGAGCCTCTTGACCTTTGACCTTTAGCATCAGCGCTAGGCCGGTCCTTGAAAACCCTTTCGCGTTAATCTCACAGCTTTCTGACGTTCGTAATTAACCGGCGTTTCTATTATTTACATTTCCGCCGCCGCCGCACGAGGCGAGGTCGCGTTCTTCGGGTTTTTCTTTTTGTTTTGTTTTTTTAACGACAGCGTAATAACGACGGTCATCTCTCGCACCGCCGGAGGGGAAGAAGAGGAAAAAAAAAAAAAAAAGAAAAGGAAAAACAAGGGATAATTCACGCGTCTCGCTCGTTATCTTCCTCCGTGAATCCAGGAAGAGAGCGGAAAAAATATTTATACACCACAAATATTTATATATGAACGTCCCGAGCGGCGAGTGTTCAGTCCAAAAAGAAAAAGGGAAGCGGCGCCGGATGAACACATGAATGTAAAAGATGACGCGAGCGTCGCCGTGGGATTTGTGAACGTCTGAACGTGAACGAATAAGTTAATGGTTTTTCTCCTTAATGGGTGTTTATGACTCGTGAATGAATGAATGAGTAATTATTGTTGCTTTACATGATGTGAATGAGAGGGTGAACGATTGAAGGTCTTCACCGAATGAATGAATGAATAAACGTATGTTCATCTCTGTCCGACTTGTGAATGAATGGATGAATGAATGAATGGATGAATGAGTGCTTGTGTTTATATTTCGGGAATGAATGAGTGATTTTTTCTGTCAGGTGAATGAGAGGGTGAATGTTGTGTGTATGAGGTGAATGAATGAATGAATGAATGAGTGCTTGTGTCTTTTCATGACGTGAATGAATGAATGTTGTGTTCCTGACTTGTGAATGAATGCATGAATGAATGAATGAATGAGTGTTTGCGTCTCTGTCACCTGCGAATGAGAGGGTGAATTTTGCATTCATGACTTGTGAATGAATGAATGATCAGTGAATGAATGAGTGAACTTTTGTTGGCCTACACGATGTGAACGATTGAACGTCTACAGCCGATGCCGAAGAATGAATGAATGAATGAATGTGTTCACGTCTGTCCGACTTGTGAATGAATGAGTGAGTGAATGAATGATCCATTGCTAGATGATGAAAGTGTGATGAGTGAATGAATGAGTGAACTTTTAGAGGTCTATATGGCGGGAATGACAGGGTGAACGTTTAAACGTCCACACCGAATCCCAAAGAATGAATGAATGAATGAATGAGTGGTTTTGTCTCTGTCACCTGTGAATGAGAGGGTGAACGTTGCGTTTGTGACTTGTGGATGAATGAGTGAATGTAGGTCTACATGATGTGAACGATTGAACGTTTACACCAAATCTAAATAAAATGAATGAATGAGTGAATGTTCATCTCTGTCCGACTTGTGAATGAGTGAATGAATGATCCATCGCTAGACGACGTGGACGAAAGTGTGACGAGTGAATGAATGAACGAATGGGTGAACTTTTTTTTTAGGTCTACATGATGTGAATGAGAGGGTGAACATCTAAACCGAATGCCAAACAATGAATGAATGAGTGTTTTTGTCTCTGTCACGTGTGAATGAGAGGGTGAACGTTGCGTTTATGACTTGTGAATGAATGAGTGAATGTATGTTCACATGACGTGAATAAGAGGGTGAACAATTGAACGTTTACAGTGACTCTGAAAGAATGAATGAGTGAATGAATGAATTTTGCTCATCTCTGTCCGACTTGTGAATGAATGAATGAACGATCCGTCACTAGATGACCTGGATGAAAGTGTGTTTCGTAGGTCTGCATGACATGAATGAGAGGGTGAACGTTTAAACGTCTGCACCGAATGTCAGTAAATGAATGAATGAATGAATGAGTTAAACTTTTATAGGTTTACACCAAATACCAAAGAATGAACGAATGAATATCTTTTAGTGACGTGAATGAATGAGTGCTCGTGTCGGTCACGTGTGAATGAGAGGGTGAACATTGTGTGTATGAGGTGAATGAATGAATGAATGAATGAATGAATGAATAATCCGTCGCTTTGCTCTGTAAATAAAGGGGTGAATTTTTTCCCATCTACGTGACGTTTAAGTGAGCGAACTGCAAGTTAAGTCCGAAATATCAACCAGTGAACGAATGAATGAATTGAACAGAAAGTCAATTTATTTTTATTTATGTATTTTTACAAATATTTCAAGTCCTATTTCAAGACGTCACCGCTTTCCAAACACCTCCACCTAAACCTAAAAAAAAAAAAAAAAAAAAAAGAAATGTAGCGCGCTTTCTGTGTGTGTGTGTGTGTGTGTGTGTGTGTGTGTGTGTGTGTGTGAGGCATCTCGGCCCGGCGGGCGGCGAATAAAAGCGGAGAAGTGTGTGTCGGGCGCAGGGGTTGATCAAGGTGTGGAGGGACGGCGCCGGTTCCCGTGACGACGGCGCCATAAATGATGGATACTTTTCGGGGAGGTGTGGCGATGAATACTGCAGGATGTTACACCTGTGCGCGTCACACACACACACACACACACACACACACACACACACACACACGAGGCGGTGGATGCATAACGACATTAGCGCGCAGAGGACGCCGTCGAAAAGACGGCGAAGTTGATCCGGCGCCAGAGGACGAGCCGCTCCGTCCTTCCGCCTTAAACAAATCAGCCCGTTTTAGCGTTTCCGTGGCGACCTTCGCCGTCCTTGCACGCGTGTGTGTGTGTGTGTGTGTGTGTGTGTGTGTGAGAAGATGCTCCTCTGACCCCTGACCTTCTCCTTTGTGGTGAAATCGCTGCTTAATAATGACAAAGTGGCGTGTTTTACCCCCGTTGCCGCGGGCGACGGCGTCAAATCAGCCAATCAGACGCCAGGGTTTGATCTGATGGAGTTGTTTATGCCTTAGGAGGAACATTTTGGAGCACAAATGTTTTCCTACACGTCTCCTCTTTCCTCTCCTTGTTTCCTCACCTTCTCCAACCCCATCTCACTCTCTCACTCTCTCACTCTTTCACTCTTTCCTCATTATTCTGTCTTTCCCTGTTTTTTTCCTTCTTCTCGCTCCACTTCCTGCCGCCGTCTTCTGCTCAATCATTGATTCAGTTATTCGGGATGCATCCTTGAACTCGTGTGTGTGTGTGTGTGTGCTTGTGTGTGTGTGTGTGTGTGGGTGTGTGTTTCCATGCCACTCTCCGATTAGACATGGTAGCGGTACATACAAATACAGTTTTTATTCTCTGTCGACATGTGTGTGTGTTTGTGTGTGTGTGTGTGTGTGTGTGTGAGTGTTTTCATGTGCCTGCATGTGTGTGTTTCTGCATCACTGTCCCATTAGCCACGGTAGCGAGCGTCTACACATAACAACAGCAACAACAAAAACAGTTTTTTGTTCTTATTCTCGGTCAACATATATGTGTGTGCGTGTGTGTGCGCGCGTGTGTGTGCGTGCGTGTGTGTGTGTGTTTGTGTGTGTGTGTGTGTGTGTGTGTGTGTTTCCATGCTGCTGTCCCTTTAGCCATGGTAGCAAGCGTCTACACACAACAACAACAACAACAACAACAACAACAACAACAGTTTTTATTCTCTGTCAACGTGTGTGTGTGTGTGTTTGTGTGTGTGTGTGTGTGTGTTTGTCTATGTCCGTGTGTGTGTGTGTGTGTGTTTCCATGCTGCTGTCCCTTTAGCCATGGAAGTGGGCGTCTACACACAAAAACAACAACAACGTCAACAACAAAAACAGTCTTTCATTTTTTTAATTCTCTGTCAACATGTGTGTGTGTGTGTGTGTGTGTGTGTGTGTGTGTGTGTGTGTGTGTGTGTGTGTGTAGCCATGGTTGCGAGCGTCTACACACAAAAACAACCTGTGTCAACAACATGTGTGTGTGAGTGTGTTTGTGTGTGTTGCTATCCTGAGGGTCAAAGGTCAACTTCCTCACCTCTAATTACCATGGCAACCGTCCCGGCTAATTGCTGATCCCTGATTGGTCCGTTTAGAGATCCAAAGCTGCAGGAAAAAGAAAAATGGCGTGGAGGGGGCGGAGCTTAGCGCCAGGTGTGACGCCGTCATCTAAATCACTTTAAACCCAACTTTTTCAAAACACCAAACGCGATTCCAGCTAATTTTATCCTGGAAATACGAAAAAAAAAAAAAAACGTCAAGATTCCAAAACGAGAGAAAAAAATCAAAATGTGAAATTCACCGAGCGTTAAAAGTTTGTTCAGATCCCATCGTTTTATATCTTTGTGCTTATTTTGTGTATTTATTTTAAATAAGATAAACCTTCATCACAGTAACTGTTAAACTATCAATAAATATGAATATAAATATCAATAGACAATTAGAAAGTAGCAAAAGACGTCCTCAGATAAAAAAGGAAAGAAGGAAAAAAGGAGTTGAACCCAGAAAGAAGATGAAAAAAAAACAAAATTTAGTTGAGTTAAGTTAATTTTAATTGAATAATCATCATAAATTCATGATACTGTAAAATCAGTGCTAAAAAAAATTCTTAAATGTGAAAAAAAAAAAAAAATTAAATTGAGTTAATTTGAATTAAATAATCATTACAAGTTAATTCTAAAAAGTAATTAGTAGTAGTTAATTTGATTTGTTTTTTATCTAATAATCATCAAACATTTATGATAATGTTGAGTTTTATTTTAATTGAATAATCATTACACTAATTGTAATGTTAATTACAAATAAAAAATTCTTAAATTAAAAAATTCTAAAAAATTTCAGAATACGAGTTTATTAAGTTAATTTTTATGTTATAATAGTCAAAAGTTTATTCTAATGTGAACTCAATTTTAATCGACTTATCCTAATATGTTTATGGTGATATTAACGTTATTTTAATTGAATAATCATCGTATGTTTATTGTAATGTAAAGTAAATTTTAAAAATCCTAGAAACCTTTAATATTTAAAAATTCTAAAAAAATTCTAAAATTAAAGATTTAAGTCAATTAATTCAATTTGAATTGAATAATTATCATATCTTATTTATGAGATGAGATGTATTTTAATGCCTACGTTTGGGAAATTGTTTAGCAGCAGCAGAAAGACGTACAAGGACAAGAAAGTTACAACCAAGCTCAAAATACAAGTTAAAAAAATCAAAAAATAATAAAAGTATAATTATAATGTATGACAAAAATGTAAAAGTCTCTTCATAGAAAGTATTATACATTAAAGTACTGAAATACTTAAATATTACGAAGGACTTAAAATATTAAAATATTAAAAGGAAGACACAAACTAATAAAAGACGGTTAAATAAAAACAAGTTACAAATGTTATGATGTTAAGTTCACTGGAACTGAAAAGAGTGTTATCCAGCCACAGTAACCCGGAAAATGAAAATAAAATAAATAAAAGAAAATTAGTTAAAAAAAAAAAAAAAAATCGGAAATAGGTGATAAAATTATAAAAATCTAAAAAAAAATCTAGTTTTTTTTCAATTTATTTCATTTTAATTAATAATCATTAGTCTATTGTAATGTTTAGTTAATTTCAATTCAATAATCATCAGACATTTATTATTAGGATCAGTTAATTAAAAAAAATTCTAAAATTAAAATAAATTTTAAATCTCATAATTATTAAGTTCATAATATGTTAAGTTAGTTTAAACAAATTATACTCATACACTCATAGTAATTTTAAGATCATTTTAATAGGATAATCATCATAAATTTTATATAATGTTAAGTTTAATAGAATTATCATCATTTATTTATGGGGAAAAGTCATTTAAGATAAAAAAAAAAAAAAAAAATCATTTAACGAACCCACTTCTGGAACCAATGAAATTCCTGTCTTCAGGGATGGGTGTACCACGTAGTACTAGGAGTACTACTAGTACTACGAGTACTACTTCCTACAGGACGTCGGCGTGCAAACCAGCGGTCGGGAAAACGCCCATCACAGCAAAACAAGTTGATTTTATTGGTTGTAAACGGGTATTACACGGTTGTAACATGTTTATTACACGGCTATTACACGCTTGTTACACGGTGCGATGTGTATCGACCCCGGCTCCTCCCTCTCCGCCGCCGCACGCCCAGGGGAACGTGCTGATTGGCCGTCGTCATTCATTATCTAAACCAATTAATGTGTCGCAGGGGGGTGGAAGCCAATCTGGGCTGTGATTGGCCGAGAGGTCGACGCATTTAGACATTCACTCATTCACACCTTTAGAAACATATTTATTCATCCTCTCATTCACGTCACATAGAAACTTACAACATTCATTCATTCATTCATTCACAGCGTTCACTCGTTCATTTACATGTCCTACAGAGACATACAGTTATTCATCCTCTCATTCACGTCATAAAGAGACATTCACTCATTCATTCAAACATCCTTTTGAGACACACTTATTCACTCATTCATTCATCATGTAGAAACATCCATATTCTATAGAGACATTCACCCTTTCATTCACATGTCCTATAGACATTCACTCATTCATTCACATGTCCTAGAGAGACATTCATTCATGCATTCACATGTCCTTTGTGGACATTCACTCATTCATTCACCTCCTTTAGACATTCACTCATTCATTCACATGTCCTAGAGGGACATTCTTTCATGCATTGACCCATCGTATAGAGACATTCACTTATTCATTCACATGTCCTTTGTGGACGTTCACTCATTCATTCACATCTATAGAGACAGTCACTCATTCATTCACGTGTCCTATATGGACATTCACTCATTCATTCAGGTTGTCATAGAGAGACATTCACTCATTTATTCACATCCATAGCGATATTCACTCATTCACATCTATATGGACATCCATTCAGTCATTCACGCGTCCAAAGTGGACATTCACCCATTCATTCACATCTACATGAACCTACACTCACTCATTCACATCTGTACTAACAGTCACTCATTCATTCAGGTTGTCATCTATGGACATTCAATCCTTCATGTTGCCATATAGAGACATTCACTCATTCATTCACGCATCCGTTGTGGACATTCACTCATTCATTCACATCTGTAGAGACATTCACTCTTTCATTCACATGTCTTAATGGACACTCATTCATTCATTCAGCTTTTCATATAGAGACATTCACTCATTCATCCACATCTATAGAGACATTCACTCATTCATTCACGCCTTCTCTGTGGACATTCACTCATTCATCCACATGTCCTATATGGATGTTTACTCATTCATTCAGGATGTCATATAGATATTCACATATCCATCCATATCTATAGAGACATTCACTCATTCATTCACACGTCCTCTCTGGACATTCACTTAATCCTTCAAGTTGTCATAGAGACATTCACTCATTCATTCACATATCCTATGTGGACGTTTACTCATTCATTCAGGTTGTCTTAAAGAGACATTCACTCATCCATCTACAGCTATAGAGACATTCACGCATTCACACGTCTTAATGGACATTCACTCAGTCATTCACGCGTCCTCTGTGGACATTCACTCAGTCATTCACGCGTCCTCTGTGGACATTCACTCAATCCTTCAAGTTGTCATAGAGACATTCACTCATTCATTCACGCGTCCTAAGAAGACATTCACCCTCTCATTCTCGTCTTCTGCGGACATTCACTCATTCATTCATGTGTGTGAGGCGGCCCTTCATTCATATTCCCGCGGTCACATCGGCAGCTTGTACACGGCGTGTCCGTGCAGGTTCACGCCAAGAACACGCTAAGAACACGCCAAGAGCTCGCCGGTAGGCGTGCACCAGCGCGGGTGGACGGACGGTAGTTGGCGTTCCTTCGGAGCCGCCGGGTTTTTATTGACTTATTGTTGGTTTGTTTATGTTTATGTGCTAACACGCTCACGTCTCCAGGGGCAACAGTGGCATTGAACGCCACACGGGGGGGGATTGATCGGTTGGTCGAAGGGGATGAATAATTCTGATGAGGTATCGATCGGCGGCGGCGGCGGCGGCGACTCGGGTTAAAGTGCGGCGGTGGTGGTTGGGGGCGGGGCTTAGGATCATGTGATCCGGGGAAACGAGGCGCCGAGAAGCGGTCGTTTAAAAAGAAATAAAATGAAGAATATCGACGGAGGAAACACCGGCGGAAGAGAAGCTTTTCACTTATTCATCTTCCGATCAATGGACCCGGGCGGCACGCATGGATTATTTTAATATTGAAATAAATACATAAATACAATTAGTTATGGAAAACCAGGACGAGTCGCCCCCCTTTAATTAACCCGACTTTACCGGCGATTGATTTCTTTATATTTTTGCTTTCTTTCTACGGACGACCCGCTTGATTTCTTGACGTTTGTTGAAGTGAAATGTCATTTATTTGTTTTCCGATAAGATCCGAGCCGGTCGTTCATTTCTAAAAAAATGAATGAAGGAATGCGGTTAATCATTATCTAAGCGTACTGTTGTACTTAATTGAGTTGAATATTACTTATTTTATTTTTATATTTTTTTCTTTTTATTTGAATTCCTTCTAATTCAATCTCAATACATTTTAATTCATGTGAGTTTTTTATTTTATTGCATTCATTTGACTTTATTTAACTTCATTTTACTTTGATTCTACCTATTTCGATTTCATTTAATGTCCTTTTATATTTATTTTTTTATTTATCTATTTTTTGCATTTTATTCTGGACTCGATTTAATTTAATGTCCTTTTATATTTATTTATTTTTGTTTTTTAATTTTTGCATTTTATTCTGGACTTGATTTAATTTAATGTCCTTATATATATATATATATATATATATATATATATATATATATATATTATCTATTTTTTGCATTTTATTCTGCACTTGATTTAATCTAATGTCCTTTTATATTTATTTTTTTATTTATCTATTTTTTGCAATTATTCTGGACTTGATTTATCAATGTCTTTTTATATTTATTTTTTTTTATCTATCCATTTTTCGCAATTTATTCCGTACTTGATTTAATTTAATGTCCTTTTATATTTATTTTTTTTATTTATCTATTTTTTTACAATTTACTCCATCCTTGATTTAATACAATTTAATCGAATCCTATTTTATTTTATTTTATTTTAGCACCTAGCGCGCTTATTAGCACTGGTGTCCAGACCCTCTAGAATCCCGAACCCGGACTGCGTCAGCAGGATCAGGACGTCCTGGCCCGGGCGGGCGGTGATGTCGCGCTAGGTTGCGGTGCAGAACGTCCTCATTATGGAGACGGACGGGGGGCCGCCGGGCGCCGGCGGCGGCGAGGTCAAAGCGAGGGCGCGCAGATGGGGGTTTGACGGGCGAACGACGGGGGAAGAGGGGGGTCCCGGACATTAGCGGTGACTCGCGGTTAATCCTCCGGCCTTCTCCGGCCTTCGCCGCCGCCACCTCTACGGCGAGGACGCCGCGGTCAGATCAGGTGGCGGCGGCGCCGCCTGCAATTCCACCCGCCGCCACCGGAGGACACCGCCGAGCCATTCGGCATCCCCGACGGAAAGACCCTCGTTGTATTTTGTAGCTGCTAGCTTCTCCTTGTTGTTGTTGTTGTTCGCTCTCCTGGTTGCATTAGCGCGAAAAGCTAAAATGATAGCATTGGAATTGTTTGTGAAATAAATAAAAACGTCGGACGTGGCGCCTGCAATTCCACCCGCCGCCACCGGAGGAAACCGCCGAGCCATTCGGCATCCCCGACGGAAAGACCCTCGCTGTTTTTTTTCAGCTGCTAGCTTCTCCTTGTTGTTATGTTCGCTCTCCTGGTTACATTAGCGCTAAAAGCTAAAATGATAGCATTGGAATTGTTTGTGAAATAAATAAAAACGTCGGACGTGCGAGGTTACTTTCATGCACGGACGGACGGAACACGAGTGCAGGCGGGAGTGCTATCCCGAGCAGCGCAGCGCTAGAGGCTAAGCTAACGCTAACTGTCAGCTTTTTTTCATCCATCAGGACGCCGTAATTAAAGCGGGTTTACTGAGTGGAACGGCGGCGGAAGTTTTTCGCCTCTCCTGGGTTCACCCGAGGAATCCAGGCTTTTCCTTCGTCTTGATGTTTATTATTTACCCCGGGGGGGAAATTAGCTTGAGTGTGTGTGTGTGTGTGTGTGTGTGCGGGGGGGGTAATATTGACTCCATGAAGGATGGCCATATTTACCCGTTGAATGGACGGCTGCTCCGGCTAATGACTCCCCGATATTTCATTTTCTTAACCTTATGATGTTTTTTTTTCTTTTTGCGAGGGCGACCGGTTTAAATAATAAAGACGGTGGCGGGAGGATGCTCGAGGACGAGGAGGAGGAGGAGGATGAAAAATGGGCAATTATTGAGAACGTCTGCGAACCCCCTCCCTGGGCGTATTTCAAGTTTGCAGAAATTGTTTGTCGCGGGGAAAAAACGACCCCGTTTTGGCGGCGAAAGGATGGACTCCGGATCTGGAGTCGCTCAGTGACGCCGTTTGTGCTTTATTTATTTCACATGCCTGCGTGGGGTTGAGCCAATCCCTGCTGTCGCTGAGGCGGGAGGCGGGGCTTAAACAGGAAAGGTCACCTGTCAATCTAGGGGTTGCCGTCTGGCAATTGCTACCTCCAGGGTACTCCTGAGTACTCCGGAGTACTTTGGGGTACATCCTCTTGGGAGTTGAGGACCACCTTACAGTCGATCCACTGGTTGCCGTCGTTGGCGTTTACACTTGATGGAGTTTTGGTTGGGCCAATCCTCGCTGTTACTGGGGCGGGAGGCGGGGCTTAAACAAGAGGGGTCACCTGTCAATCACAGGTCCACATGTAAGGACATCCAACCATTCGCCCGCTCAGATGGACAATTTTTAGGGAACCTGTTGACTTCCTCAGAGGAGGAAGGTGAGATCCTTGAGGGAACCCCGGCAGGAGAGCGTGGCCCTTAAACCCTGGATCACATTCATGGACGTGGAGGACGTCCAACAGAAGTTGCCTAGTGTACTATCGGGAGCAACTCGGAGACGTCTCTATGGAGACGGGAAGGACACGAGACATTGATATCCGGCGTGCACGCTAAGGTTGCCGTCTGGAGCCATGGTTGGACCATAACAACAATTGCTAACTCCAGGGTACTCCTGAGTACTCCGGAGTACTTAGGGGTACATCCTCTTGGGAGTTGAAGACCACCTTAGGGTGGATCCACTGGTCGCCATCGTTGGCGTTTACACTTGATGGAGTTTCCATGTTTGGTTGGGGCCCATCCCCACTGGTACAGGGGTGGGAGGCGGGGCTTAATCAGGGCTCTCCTGTCAATCATAGGGTCACAAATAGAGAGTCCAACCATTCGTCCTCTCATATGGACAATTTTCAACAAACCTGTTGACTGTTCTTAGAGGAGGAAGGTGAGAACCTTGAGGGAACCCCGGCAGGAGAACATGGCCCTCACACCTGGCCATACCCTGGATCACATTCATGCAAACCTCCAAAAAAGTTACCAAGTGTACCATCGGGAACAACTTTTATAAACATCTCCGTGGAGACGGTAAGACTTAGACTGTAAGACTTAGCGTGCATGCTAAGGTTGCAGTTGGGACGCCATGGTTGGACCAGAACAACACTGGCTGACACCAGAGTACTCCTGAGTACTCCGGAGTACTTTGGGGTACATCCTCTTGGGACTCCAGGATGACCCGGTCGGTACACTTGTCGCCATCGTTGGTGTTTACACTTGCTGGAGTTCCCATGTTTGTTATGGCCGTGACAGGAAGTGCCTCTGTTAGTCCATCATTGAATCCCAGCACCGACTTCCAGCCTAGCAGTTCTCAACTGTTCAGGTACTTTTCAAAGGTAGCAAAACCAAAGCAGAACAAAAGGCGTAAATTAAACCTGAGCTTCTGGTTCATGAAAAGTATCTCTTGGCCGTATCCCCTGCAGTTCTTAAATCTCTTGACATATTGAGTTTCCTGACTTAAAGGACACGTCCCTGTACCTTCAGGTGTATTGCTAAGTAAGTCCTTGTGAGCTAAGCTAGCAGTTAGCTGTGCCTCTCTGTTCAAATGAATCGGGAAGCCACCATCAGGAGATGGTAACTGAAAGGGCTCGACTCGCAGGTCGCTAACATTAGCCGCGGCTAAATCGTGCGTTGCTTACCGAGCAGCTAGTCCACTGTTCCCTTGGAGTGCGATAATGGACGTGAGCTCGCGGCTTCCCTCGTTCGGCGTGGATACGAACCGCCGCCGCAACTCCACCCACATCAGAAGACGCCATTTTTTTTTTCCCACGCACCAGAAGCGAACCGGCAGGGCGCCGCCGCCCACGAGTGGAAGTTGACCCTTCTCGAGATTAACCGCTCGCAATCCGCCGTTTTTCTTTTCCGTACGGTACAAAACCGCCAAGAGCCGGGGGGAGCTGCTTCTTTTCGTTACCCACGCTAAACGGAAGAGGTGCAGGACAACAAGTCGCTGAGATCAGTGTGTGTGTGTGTGTGTGTGTGTGTGTGTGTGTGGCAGCGCGGCACGGCTTGTGAAAATCCCACTTAATGCAGCGATCACATATTAGTTGTACAGGCAATTTCCCCTTCCGATGTCACACGTTATAAAGCAAATTAGCATTTAAATTAAGTACTTAGCACATTATTCATATTGCTTTTTTTTGTATTTTCTGATTTTTCTTTATCCGTCTCCCAGTTTAGCACAATGGCATCTCCCCGTCTGGCTGCAGCTGGCGTGCCCCGAAAGCACGCGCAAACTACAATCGTACCGTGTCGCTTCGCTCGTGTAGCATTAGCGCGCGAGCGTGTCACGGCCGTTAAGTCGTGATTCACCGGGGACTATTTGGTTACGCTTCAAAGGTAGCAAAACCAAAGCAGAATAAAAGGCGTGGGATTAAAACCCGAGCCTCTGTTTCATGAAAAGCGTTAGCATCTGCTGGCTTCGTGCTAGAAACGCTAACCTAGCCGTACCCCCTGTAGCTCTTAAATCTCTTGAGATTTAAGAGCTACAGGGGGTATCGTATTGCCGTTATCTTGTGAGCTAAGCTAGCAGTTAGCTATGCGTCTCTGTCCAAATGAAGGCTGTGTCGGAGGAAGTACCGTGACTCCAAGTGTGATTACTAGCGTTAATTACGGCTAAGTCGCGCGCTGCCGGTCCCTTGGAGAGCGCTAACGGACGAGAGCTCTTCTGCCGCCCCTGGTAGCCGCCGAACGGCCATCTTGAGCGACTCCTCCCCCGGCGAATGGTTTAACCCGACTCGACCTCTGCAGGATAAACACAACCCAGGAGCCGGTGAAGGCCGAGACGCTCCTTAAAGACCCCTAATTAAACAATCCGGCGCTCATTAACTATCTTCTCGGCCCGCGGGCAAACCCCCCCTGCTAGCCCGGGGCGCCGCGGTCGCACTCCGGTGTCTGGAAAAAAAAAAAAGATGCTAATTCCCCCTCCGGGCGCCTGCCTTTTAATTTCAATTTAAAAGAAAACATCTTAGGTGGACAGCCGGGCGCTAAATGCCGCCCCGGCCTCTTCAGATTGCAAGGCTGTTGCTCGGTAACGACGTGCGCTGTTTTATATTCTTAAAGTCAATCGATTATTTATGATAAGTCAATATATGGATCATTAACTAAAATTGAAAACTGAAAAAAAGGAGTAACTTTTTAATCATGGTCTCCACATCTTATTGGCTGTTCAAGGGGGCGGAGGCGTCTCCTGTCAATCAAAAAGTCACCTGTCAATCAAAAAGTCACCTGTCAATCACAGGTGAGTGTGTCACACACAGTTGTGGACAATGTTTTCGGGATATAAAAGCAGCTAACTATGCTAACATTAGCGCAGCTGAGACGAATGCGCCTCGCTAGCTGTTAGAAAAAAACAAGTATATAACAATAAACAATCCCGAAACAACGTCGGCCGTTGTGTTTGTTTATCAGTTTACTTTATGATTATTTATCTCCGGGCCTCCTTTCAATGCGGCGCCGTTGGTTGAAGCGTGGATTACGAGGAAGCAGAGGCGCCGCCGCCGCCGCCGCGCGCTAGCTGATTCCAGTCAGCACATTTCCGTCGACACTCCCTGGATATTTATACCCTGCTTGCAATATGTATGTACGTGTGTGTGTGTGTGTGTGTGTGTGTGTGTGTGTGTGTGTGTGTTTCCCCCCGTCTCCAGGATGCACATACATTAGCCAACGCTGCAAAACAGTCTTGAGAGAACGACATCGTCCGTCAATCTCGATCCGTAGGTTTGAATTTCTTGTCACGTGATTGTTTTTTTTTTTTTTTTCTTTTAATCTTAAAGCTGCTGCCGAGGATGAGGAGGAGGAAGAGGAAGCGATGATCTGGTTAAAAATGCAGCAGGGCGGCGGCGGCGGCGGCGGCTAGAATTACATGTTTTAGCTGAAGTGTCACATTAGCGGTGGACGTTTTGGCGCCAACTTTGCTGGTGAGCGCTAGCACTAAAGATGCTAGGTGTTTGCTAGGTGTTTTCTAACGCAAAGTCCAGCTGGGTGAGTTTATTGAATCCCTGAGCAAAAAAAAAAAAGTGTGGTTTCCAAACAGGAAGAGTTTGGTGGAAGTGGATATTTTGGCGCCGACTTTGCTGGTGAGCGCTAGCTAGCACCGAAGATGCTAGTGGCGCTAGCACAGCAAAATGTTGCTAGGTTTTTTTCCAATCCAAAGTCCAGCTGGGTGAGTTTATTGCATCCCTGAGCAAAAAAAAAAAAAGGTGGTTTCAAAACAGGAAGAGTTTGGTGCAGGTGGAAGTTCATCCTGGAGCACCTCTGAGCTCCTTCCAGAACCTCCACGGACTGACATGTTTGCATCCACCGCCACGCATTTTCCACCGTAGAGAGCAAGATTTTCAGTTCTGCGACTGTCGAAGTATCGGAGGCGACGGGCGCCATCAGGCTAAGAAGCCGTTAGCGAGCGAAATGCGGCACATAAACGTGGAGATTAAGGTCCTGGGCAGACAGGAAGTGCTCGGGCAATCACAGGGCGGGAGGCTTGAGAGGGCCGTTTCAGTGAGTGACCTGGACTTTCAAGTGTGTGTGTGTGTGTGTGTGTGTGTGTGTGTGTGTGTGTGAAGCTATCCTTCTCATAAAGTCGTCACCAGCCTTTTAACAATGCCGACCTGTTGAGGAATGCATTTCCATATCTTGATTTCCAGCGAGTTCTTTACTTTCAGAACGGCACTTGGACTAATCACAAGCTGTGTCGTGTTCCCACTTGTCGCCGTGGCAACCTTTCCAGAGGCTAACTGTCGGGCTAATCTGAAGTAGCGGTTCACTTTGGGGATTTGTAATAACAATGTGACATTTGGTTCAGCGGGACGTTAGCTTGGAGTATCTGGAATATGCATGCAGCTTGCAGGTCAGGTTGGAGGTTTGCGCCACACACACACACACACACACACACACACACACACACACACACACACACGATCTGATTGACTTGCCAAAGCTGCATCGGCATGCGCTTGACAGTTTGTGAGGCGCAACAAAAGGGCGGCGACCGAAGTAGTGCCAAAATCAACGCGTAGAAGTCAAGGGAAGCGGGTCGGCTAGCATGCCAGCTAGCATGTCGGCGAGCCACGCGCCGCCGAAGCTAGACCGCCACGCAGGTGAGTGTGATTGAAAAGTTACGTGATGTCCAGCTCGGCAACAGACTGCAAAAGTGGCGAGGGAGAGTGTGAGGGTACAAGTCTGGTGCCATGGGGTTTCCAAGGAAGCGCGTAGAAGTCAAGGGAAGCTGCTCGGCTAGCATGCTAGCTAGCATGTCGGCGCCACGCGCCGCCGAAGCTAGACCGCCACGCAGGCGAGTGATTGAAAACTTACATGATGTCCAGCTCGGCAACAGACTGCAAAAGTGGCGAGGGAGAGTGTGAGGGTACAAGTCTGGTGCCATGGGGTTTCCAAGGAAGAGGTGAAGTTTATTAGCGGCGATGTTGGGGGGGCGGATCGGCAGAGGACGTCATATGAGCAACTAAGTTCCAGCCATCGCAGTGGCGGTTTGACAACGAGTAATAACAGCGTTTACCGCACTCCACAGCTCCTCGTCTCGCTTTTAAAAATAAACCCGCGGCTGATTTTGGCGTCTTCTGACGAGCCCCACTGGGGCCAAAATGCGGTCCTTCCACTTCCAATTATGTGGCTACAAACGTCCAGCTTTCATTCTCACAGCTCCCTCTCCACTTTGCTCATTTGTCCTCCTCCTCTTCAAGTTGTTCAACTGCCAAAACCTCCATCAAGTTGCTCTTCAGCCCCCTCACTAGAGGTATCAGCTGTTTCCTCGCTAGCATATCACCGTTTAAAAAACACCACGATACGTAGGCCCCTGGAACGAACACCTCCTTGAAGCTGCCAAGCTAGCAGCCATTGCGCGAGAACCAACTGAGCTCGATTGGGAGGGCGTCGTCCGTCCCTTCCTTCTTCCTTCGATCCGAAGAAGAAGATCCCCAATGGGTACATGGAGTCAGTCCAGATCCGATGCCAAGATGTCGGACTCCCGCTCGTCCCCGTCCTGATTCTCGCATCCAGTCGGCGTCACGGAGGCGCAGCTCAGGCGAACGGGGGATTCTTGCGGTGTGCGCGTGCAGCTAAACGGCGCGTTAAGCATACTCATAAAGGCCTCCGCACAGCCTTTGCAGAACAACTGTGGCCTCCAGGGAGCTCGTCGCTTCGTCAAGGCTCCTCATGAATATCAGTCTTAAAAATTCAGCTCGGATGTTTTGAGCTCGTCGGATTTTTCGTTTTCAGTTTTTAGTCAGTGTTTTTGGAAGCGGTTTAACCCCTGAACCGCCGACGGGTAGATTATACCCGCTGTCCTCTAAGCGGATGTAACTTTTCTTGGAACTTCCCCATCTAGGAGTTTACCTAGCTGTGCATCAGATGGTCGAGGTGTCTTCTGGACAGGTACGTCTGGAGTCAGGTAGTCATGAAAGGTGGTCAGGTTGTCGGTAGCCCAGTAGTCAGGTAGGTGGTCAGGTAGTCACATAGTCGTGCTGTCTGGTGTCCAGATGGTCAGGTAGTCATCTGGAAGTGGTCAGGTGGTCTGGAAGTCCGGTAGTCAGTTGGTCAGGTAGTCATGTGAAGGTGGTCCAGTAGTCTGGTCGTCCAGTAGTATGGTACGGTCAGGTGGTCAGCTGGTCAGGTAGTCATCTAGTTGGGCTGTCTGGTTGTCAGATGGTGAGGTGGTCAAGTAGTCAGATGTTTAATGTAGTTTTGTACTTGGGTAGTCATGTAAAGGTGGTCAAGTAGTCAGGTGTAGTCAGGTAGTCAGTAGTAGTAGTCTGGTAGTCAGGTGGTGAGGTGGTCATGTAGTAGTGTACTCAGATAGTCATGTAGAGGTGGTCAGGTAGCCTGGTAGTCCAGTAGTACAGTAGTCAGCTGGTCAGGTATTCATCTAGTTGGGCAGTCAGGTGGTCAGATGGTCAAGGTAGTTTTGTACTTGGGTAGTCATTTGAGGGTGGTCAGGAAGTCAGGTGAGGGTGGACAAGTAGTCGGGTGTAGTCAGGTAGTCAGTAGTAGTAGTCCGGTAGTCAGGTGGTCAGCTGGTCAGGTAGTCATCGAGTTGGGCTGTCTGGTTGTCAGATGGTGAAGGTAGTTTTGTACTTGGGTAGTCATGTGAAGGTGGTCAGGAAGTCTGGTACTTAGTTGTTCAGGTAGTCTGGTAGTGCAGTAGTCAGGTGGTCAGGAAGTAATGTGAGGTTGGTCAAGTAGTCAGGTGTAGTCAGGGGTAGTAGTCTGGTAGTCAGGTGGTGAGCTGGTCAGGTGGTCATGTAGCAGTGTACTCAGATAGTCATGTAGATTTGGTCAGGTAGTCTGGTAGTCCAGTAGTATGCTAGTCAGGTAGTCAGCTGTCTGGTTGTCAGATGGTGAGCCGGTCATGTGGTCAGATGGTAAAGGTAGTTGTACTTGGGTAGTCATGTTGAGGTGGTCCGGTAGTCTGGAGATCAGATGGTCCGGTAGTCAAGTAGTTTTGCAGCCAGGTAGTCATGTAGAGGTGGTCAGGTGGTCAGGTGGTCAGGTGGTCAGGTCGCTGTCGCCCAATCGGGAGGCCGGCAGAGACCTCACCAATCCAGAACATCCTGAGTTTGCGTGACGAGTGGAGGGACGACACATGAAGGAACCTCCAACCATCGGGTAAATTTGACCCGGATGGCGCTTTTAGCCTAGCGGTGGAACCCTGAGCTTCGGGTCTTGAAACCGGGTCCTCCAACCCCTCGTGGCTGCGGGGACCTTCAGGACCTTCAGGACCTTCAGGACCTTCAGGACCTTCAGGACGTAGCCGCCCTAGTAGGTCTTCAAACAACATCTCTGCTGTCGCGCTACAAGCTAACATCTCCTCCTGCTCTGCACATTTTCTCTTTTATAGCACATTTTGTCTTCAGTTGCTTAAGCTGACAGTTTTCCGGTTTGAAGCTCCGGCGCTGCCCGGGCTGTTTTTCACCGCCTTATTACCCCGCCATTATCATTATCCGGGGCAGTTGAAAGGAACGCGCTTATTATTTTTTCGTGGGAAGGCTACAAATAGACGTGGAGTGAAACCTCGCGCCCGGAAATATTAATCGCCGGATGTCCCGTCTGCGTTAATGGCGGGCGGGGAAGATGTAAGGGCGGAGGGCGCGGGATGTAAAACAGGAATCAGTATTCGGCGTCGACAAGGCCGATCAGAATATATGATAATGGAGGCGATGTAAATAAATCGCCCCTCGCTCGTTTCTTTGGGTCCACGGGCCTCCCGGTGAGGACGGAAGCCATTACGGTGACGGATATGAAGCGGAGTGGCGCGCTAGAAGGGATAAGCCCAGGGCCTCCCTGGGAAAACAAATTACCACTGAAAGGGGGGGCGGAGAAGGGGGGAAAAAGGAAAAAAAAAAGGTGCGAGTTTCCGCTTCGGCCCGCGCCACATTTTTACAATCACATTAAATCATATCGCCGCGGGTTACCGCCAGCGTCCGGGAGAAGCTTCTCGTTTTTTTCCGGATTCGCTTGTCGGAATAGCGGCGAGGGCGCGCGCGCGGGGGGGGGGGAGATGTATATATTCACTTTATGGTCATTAGCTAGCGAGAAAAGTGCAGTTGCTTCTGGTGCTTTGGCGCCGGTCCCAATTGGTGCGAAGCGATAGCGTCGGCCCCCGCGGTGTCGTTTGGAAGCCTCTAAATGGCCTCCCTGGTTAAAATTACATCTGAGGCGGCGGCGATTAAACAACATATCAATATTCATCATGGCGCCGCCGCCGCCATCCCGGGAAAGGCGGCGCCGCCAGGAATCCGTCACACTTTGTTTTCCTTCCGAGTCGGGGTTCTCGGGAGGAAAAGCTACGTACAGGTCGGAACTGGACGGAGTTCTTCTTTGGAGCTCCGCGGCCAATCACCTGCCTCCGTCTGACCTTCTCCTCTTACTTCCTGTCCTCTGTGGTCTCCTCCACCTCCATGTCAACTCTTCCACCTTCTCCATCTCCATGTAGCCTCTCCGTTCCTCTCAGCTAGCCTTCACTCCTCTTCTCTCCAGAGCATACCTCCAGCTAGCTAGATGTTCCTGCACCTGCTCCCTGCTCTCCATATAGATCGCAATGTCATCTGCAAACATATTGATCTTCAGTATTACTTCTAATCTTCTCTGCGGTCACTTGAAGCGCAAGCCAGGTATTGACGACCATGAGGAGGAAGTTCCAGGTTCTCCGGGTTCTCCAGGTGTTCCTCAGTAGTCAGTAGCTTCACAGAAGACTCCGACTTGTCCGTAGTTGTGAATGAGAGGGTGGATTGTTGGACATTTCTATGCTGGACCCCATGATTGACAGGTGACCCTTTGATTGACAGGTGACCCTTTGATTGACAGGTGACCCTTCCAGGTTAAGCCCCGCCTCTTTTACACGGCAAAAAAAACTAATCTTCCATCTTTGTGTCGACACACAACCTACATCAGATCCGATCAAAAAAAAACATCCCATTTATTGATTATTGATCAAGTTTACTTACATATCCTACAAACCTACAAACGAAATCCCCTGATTGTAAAAAACGATCGATCGATTGATGGATCGATCGCGAGGATCGCCGTCACCTCCAGCTTAATTGCCGCGCGAAGGTTACCAGGGGGCGCGGCGAGGATCTCGCTGATTGCTACGCTTGCGACACACACACACACACACTCACACACACACACACTCCCGAGGAGATGCGGCAGCCCCGGTAATTAGAAGCCAGCCGTCTTCTTTGACACGGCGGCGCTCACCTCTCGCAGCCCTGCAGGCGGTGGCGCCTCCTCGTCTGACAGACGCGCCGAGAAAAAGAGCTGTCATGTAGCCGGGTCGTCTCTGCCGGCGTCACGGGACGAGGCGGGTGATCCAGACGTGGCGTTGGAAGGAGCGGCGGCGAGCGGCGGCGAGGAAGGGCGAAGAGGAGGGGCTCAACGGAGGGAGCAGAAACAATTCACTGTCAAAAGCCCCCTCAGATTTATCACGCCGGATTCTGGTCTGGTTTTCTTTCTTGTCAGATAATTGGAAGGTAGCTTGTGTGTGTGTGTGTGTGTGTGTGTGTGTGTGTGTGGTGGGGGGGAGATGGAAAACATATTTTGGCAGGACCTGACAGGTTAGATAATGGTAGGGCCGCGAGGTGTGTGTGTGTGTGTGTGTGTGTGTGTGTGCATGTGAGCTCGGCTAGGTAAACGTACGCAGTTTTTTTTTTGTCAATAGTGTGCACTTGTGTGTGTGTGTGTGTGTGTGTGTGTGTGTGTGTGGTCACCTGAGTCTGGATCACGCTTTTCTCATCAAGGTTGAGTTCAGTTACCCGCTCGCTAACCGCTACTTCTTCCCATTGCGGTGCATCGGGACAGCTGGCTCCGCCTCCCGGAGCCTCGGAGGCGGGGTCTCGCGGCGAGGAGGCGGCGCCGGACGGGAAATGCGATGCGGTTCCTTGTAAGGCGACACGAGCGGGTGCTGGTTGTTTGTCGGGGCGATCTGCTGCTCCGTTAGTGGCTTCCTGTCATGCAAAACAGGGGACAGGACAGAGAAGGCTACATGCTAACAGCTATGCTAACATGTAAAGCTATAGCAGGTTTCACGCCAGGTTTTTAGTATCGACCCGGATCACTTGGAACCTCACCCGAGCAGGTTCTACAAAGGTACTGGGTACCAGGTACTACAGAGATACTTGGTACTAGCTACTACAGAGGGAAAAGGTGCCAGGTACAACAAACGTACTGGGTACCAGGCACTACAGAGAGACTGGGTACTATAGAGGCACAGGGTACCAGGTGCTACAAAGGTACTGGGTACCAGGTACTACAGAAGTACCGGTCACTATAGAGGCACAGGGTACCAGGTACTACAAAGGTACTGGGTACCAGGTACTACAGAGAGACTGGGTACTATAGAGGCACAGGGTACCAGGGGCTACAAAGGTACTGGGTACCAGGTACTACAGAAGTACCGGTCACTATAGAGGCACAGGGTACCAGGTACTACAAAGGTACTGGGTACCAGGTACTACAAAGGTACTGGGTACCAGGTACCACAGAAGTACTGGATACTATAGAGGCACAGGGCACCAGGTGCTACAAAGGTACCAGGTACTATAGATGTACGTTTTACCAGGTACTATAGGTGAACTGGGTACCAGGTTCTATAGATGTACTTTGTACCAGGTACTACAGAGGTACTGGATACCAGATACTACGAAAGGTCCGTAGGTACAAATGGTTACCAGTTACTACAGAGCTACTGGGCACCATGTATTACAGAGGTACTGGGTACAAGGTACTACAGAGGCACTGTATACAAAGTACAACCCGTGATGGACACTCAAGAAGAACCCAGTCCACTGGAGTTCTGCTGTAACTGAGAAGAACCAAAACGTTGACCCGACCCGCCGAGCCAATCCCAGCTGTCGCCTGGGCAAGAGGCGGGGCTTAACCCACGTCCGTCAATCACAGGGTCCACAAATGGAGACGTCGGAGCACCAGCACCTCCGGACAGTTCAGAAGCTTCAACCCGGTTTTGGACCGTGAGGAGGAGGAAGATGGAGAACCTGGAGAACATGGAGAGAACTCGGGTGTTAAAAACTTCAATTTAAAATCCACAATTCAAGAACCTCAGCGGCGACAAGAAGCGATCATAACATGCGTGTGCTGTTGCTGTCAGTGTGTGTGTGTGTGTGTGTTATTTCAGGTCTGTGTTGCGTGATAACAAAACGCCGCCTCGGTTCTTTTGCCGCGGAAGCGAACGGCGATAAGATAAAGTTCCTGACCCGCGGAAACAACACTTGCTGACACTGGGAGAAGAACCTCGGCGTTGCTTCTTCTACTCTGTGTATCAGCACGTTCAGCAGTAAAATGATAATGATGTTAGCAAGCGTTGTGACGGTGTTATTATTAACACATTAGTTTTAGCAGCGCGAAAATGAGAGGTCGGGGTCGTTTGTGTTTTTTTTTTTTTTTTTTGCTCGACATCAGCTCTCTTTTTATCAAACCGATTTTATTTATTCATTATTTATTCTTTTTCTTTTTGTTTATTTATTTTTATTTTTTTATTTTTTTCATTTATTTTGAATTATTATTCTGGTTTATTCTGGCTAGCATCATGCTAGCTGTAAAAAGAAGGAAATTAATTTTTTTTTTTTTTTTTTACTTTTTAAAATGTGATCTATTTTGTTCTGTTTTGGGGGGGGTTTATGATGGAGTTGCAAGCCTTGGGGTCTACATCAGGTGTCAGATGTTCTTAGGATCAGGAGGACCTGGACCCGCGCGGTCCATCTACTCCAGGTGCTTGTACT
This sequence comes from Fistularia commersonii, assembly GCF_037954325.1. Lineage (NCBI taxonomy): Eukaryota > Metazoa > Chordata > Actinopteri > Syngnathiformes > Fistulariidae > Fistularia > Fistularia commersonii. Next base: position 1,178,270 of record NC_141318.1, read on the forward strand.
TTCACTTCCTGGCAGTACGATGTCCATTCCTTTCGTAGCCGCCGCTTCCTCATTGGCCCGCGGGCGTCCCCTTCTCGCATCGGAACCACCCGGTCACAAGTTGTTCCGCAATCTGGTGCCTGGATGGGTTCTTCATGCAGGGTTTCCCTGTGCTCTCCAGGGTCTCACCTGGTCCTACAGTAGTTCAAAAAGAGGCGGCAGGTTTATTGAAGACTGGATGTGAATGAGAGGGTGAATGGTTTGATGTTTCTGTATGTGTGGACCCTGTGATTGACAGCTGACCCTGTGATTGACAGCTGACCTTGTGATTGACAGCTGACCTTGTGATTGACAGCTGACCTTGTGATTGACAGCTGACCTTGTGATTGACAGCTGACCCCTTTATTAACAGCTGACAATGTCATTTAAAGCATTTGTGTTTATTCTCTTTACTTGTCGCCACGGCGATAGCTTTAAATCTCACCTCCCGCGTCGAGTGGCGCCAAACATGGCCGCCCTCTCCACTTAACCCCCCTCCGCCCCCCCCTTTCCCTCGCCTCCTTTCCTTTTAATTCCACATCCCCGCCCACGCCTCCTCGCGGAGGATTAAACAAACACGGGAAAACACAGTTTGATTAATTCTTCGCCGCCGTCCACCCGCCATCAAGGGCATCTCCTGATCCGGCTATAAATAATCAATTATTCCAGCCGGTGACCCGACTGTATCCCGCCGGCGGGGTCGTGCTTCCACTTGGCAGACGCTCGCCGCCCCCGCTAGCGTCCACGAGCTATCCGATGTTAGCGGGCGAAGGCCGCCGCCGCCGCCGCCTGTCACCTCACCGGCCGTCAACAAGCATTAGCCGTCGTGTGCGGTCTTTGTGCCTCCGTGTGAGGAGACGCTAATGCAACCTGTGTGTGTGCACGTGTGTGTGTGTGTGTGTTTGCGTGTACGTGTATGTGTTTGTTTATGTGTGTGTGTGCAGGACTTCAAACACCCATTTGCAAATCAACCTTTTCTCTTTCATTTATTAGCGCCTTAGCGTCCGGATAGCCGTTAGCATTGACATCTCCGCACACACACACACACACACACACGTGTGAATGAGAGGGTGAGTATCAGTCACGCCGCGGCCGCTGTGGTTGAAAGTGTTTTTCTCAAAGCTGCGCCGGAGAGACTTTCAGCCTCTCGTCCTTATTTGGCCGTCGAAGCGCGACGCTCTCGCTGTGCTAAGGTGCGTCCGCCGCTTCCCCCCCCCTTGAACTCCTGTTAATTAGCCGCCGTTTATTAATTAAACACCCGCCTGCCGCCGAAGACTTCCGGAAAGAGAGGCTCCTCCACCGGCAGAAAGACCCGGACGGCGGCGCGCCGGAGGCTTGGCGCGCCGGACGGCGCTTCACGCCGCTCTGCGTCCGCTAATGAAGGAAAACACCGGCTCCTCCTGCTAATTAAGGCAAATTCAAGGGGTCGCGATTGCGTAATTACAGAGCGGCGTCCTTCGCCGGCTGCCGGCGGGCCGAGGAGACGCTGCCCGCGTGCAAACCAGGGATTAGAAAAGTGTTTGTTTTTGACAAAGCGCAGCTGCACGACGGGTCAAAACAAACTGAGGATGTTTGAGGGTAAACAAAGATGGCCGACAAACATGGCCGTCGCCATTGCAGCCATCTGCTCTTTCCTCCGTTACTGTAGTCCGGTTTAGCCTCGTTAGCCTTCTCCGTCCCTGCATCAGAAGAACGAGCGGCGTTCTTCTGACGCTACTTCCTTGGTCCCGCCTCCTCTTTCTCATTGGCTGTTAGCAACATTAGCTAGCAGTGGGTTGGTTACCAGGAAATACTTACAGTTGACTCGGCTCAAGAACGCAAACGAGTTCGATTGACGGCGACCGGGGTCTTGTGGGATTTATGTGCCCGACAAGCCCCGCCCATTGTCTCAAACAAGCCCCGCCCACTGCCCAAACAAGCCCCGCCCACTCTCAGGATTAGCTTCATTTAACTTGTTTTCATTTCATTCCCAGCACTTGCCATTCTACCTTTTCCTCAATTCCTCTCTGTACACACACACACACACACACACACACACACACACACACACACACACACACACACACACACACAGAGGCCATCCTTTCCAACGCCGCTGGTCAAAGCAGATGGCGGCTCTGCCTCCCTTCCAGGTTTATTCCTCTCCACGGCCTCGTTCTGCGCCGCCGCCGAGACTCCACTGTTTTTGAATCGTCGCCACGCAGATAGAGTTGCGGTCGCTTGACAGAATGAGGACTCCACTTTAGGCGAGGGCCGCCGCCGCCGCCGCCATTCTGAGCAACCAGGGTCACCGCCAGTCCCGTGAGGGGGAAGCGGTTTCAGGGCGGTGGTCCAGGAAGCTTCCCGGCTAAAGGCTAGCGCAGATATCTGACCAGGTGTTTGGAAAGATGGAGCTCCCCCATCTTCTTCCTTTGCGGTTAGCGCTAGCGGACCGTCGCTAACCTCCCCTCTTTCCGCCACGCAGCCTTCTGGGAAAAAAAAAAGACGCCGCGTCTGTAAACATTCGACGAATCTGAAACTCCACGCCGCCTCGTTTCTATCAAACCAGAAAAGGAGAGACGGCGAGCGGCGTGGCGGCGCCGGGGCTCCGTCTCCGAGGGCTTTATTTATTTATATATTTATTTTTCCGATAGATTTGTTTTGCGCTCGCCGCCCCCGCTGGGAATGATGGATGTGCTTGTTTAACAAAATGATGTCGCTTGAATACGTTACGGCGCGCCGCGCGTCAGTCAGGTCCAATTTCTGTGCCCGTTAGCTCGGGAGAGGTTGTAGCGAGGCGGTTAGCGCGCTCGCTAGTGTGTGTGTGTGTGTGTGTGTGTGTGTGTGAGGTGGGCGCGGTGGCGGGTTGAAATATTAGACAATTCTGCCGTTATCTGCCTCTCCAAGAGCGAGACGCCGACTTTGCGCGTTCATCATGGAAGTCGGGAGGCAATTAAACGCATGCTAGCCCTTCCCCATGGGGGCTAGCCATCTGCGCACGTGCTAAAAAGAAGCTCGCCGCTTCACCTGCCCCCCCTCCCCTCTTTTAGAAAGGTGAATCATTACATGTGAGGCGGCTCCGCGGTTACATGACTTTTCTATTAGCCGCGTGCTAGCCGGCGCGGAAATCACGCGGGACGGCGGCCATCTTTATTTCCTCCTCCCAGGAGAGTGAAACCGCTCCCCACCTTTTTCCGCCATTAATAAGCGCTATCCTCCGAGTGAACCCACTTTGTTTACGGGCGCGGTTCCGCGCGCTGCGCTTTAATACCGGCTGAAGGGGCCATTAAGACCGAGCCTTCATCTCGCCGCCCGCCATCCTTGACCTCCCCCCCACCCCCCCACTTCCTCCTACGCCGCTGCTGTGCCGCAGTCACCCAATCACAACGCGGCGTATGTTTACACACGACTTCTTTGACCTATCACACCGTGTATATTGACCTTGTGAATATAGAAAGGAACCGCTCGCCGCCACTCGATCCCCCCTTTAAAATAAAAGCCCAGACACTCCGGCGTTAGATTTAATGGCTTTTCATTTGAATCCAATTCCAGATCAAACATTCCCCGCCGCGTCTGTTTGAAGAACTTTCGGTCCTGACCGCGATTCCCGCCGCGGGTCTATTTATCAGCTGCCGCTCAGCGGACGGATACTGAATTATAGAAATACCGACAAGCCGCGCGCTCGTCAGATGCTAACATGCGCCTGGGAAGCCGAAGAGAGCCCGAGGAAAGAGCATCGTGGGATGCTAAGGGCTAGGCTAATGCTAACGCTGCAAGCATTCACCCTCTGTTATCGCTACAGTGATGAAATGTTTCGTTTTTTTTGTGCAAATAGCCCGTTAGCGGCGGCGGCGAGGTCGAATGGGATAGAACAAAAAAAAAAAACAAACGCTGTTTTCTTTTTTTTTTTTTTTGTTTTCACCCTCCAGAAGAAATTTGCCTCAAAACGCACGGCGTTGTTAACTCCTGTTCGCGTTGCCGCCCTGATCTAATCAGGGAATTTACCGGCGTCCCCGTGAGCTAATGAAGCCGCGGCTGTGTTTGTTTAAACTTATATCGCCCTCCGAGCGGCGGGGAGGAAAAAAAAAACGTGAAAAAAAAAAACAAAAACAAAATAAATAAATCAAAATAAATAAATAAATGAAGGCCGCGGGGCTGCTGAAAGATGTATGACGAGTCTCCCGCTTTATTTATTTCTATATTTTCTCAATTTCATTAAATTCCGCCGCCTCTCTAATCGAGCCTGTTTGCATTTCACGGAAAAACTCGTGTTTGTTCGTGAGCGGCGGGCCGCCTCCCAGCTACCAGCGCGCTTTTCTTGGCATTATGCTAATTGTGAAGGAAGGAAACAACAGATCCGAGAATAATATCAGCAAAATTGGAAGCCGGACGCTTATTACATCCACCGCTTTTGGACGGGAAAGGACTATCATGGATTTGATCCCGGGAGGAAGCGACCTCCTCCTCTTTCTGAACACCCTCGTTAGCCGTTAGCTAATTTAACCAGAGGCATCATTTTAGCTTTGGTGCTCTGCAGTTCCTTCGGGTTCCTCGGGAACCTTAGAAAGACCCTGCCTTGGAGCAGGAGCTGAGATGTTTCTAGGAGATGAGGTCCTTCCCGGTGAAACCTCCTGTTTTCCGCTTTGGATAATTCAAATGTGGTTCGTTTTCCGGACGCCGCCGACCGCCCGGGAGCGCTGAAATGTCAAGCGCCAGTCATCCCGCGGAATCCGATAGCAGGGATCCACATGAAGATATCATCCTGTCCCGCCTCGCTTGATGGATTTAAAGACCAAAATTAGTGTTGCGACATCGTCACGTAGCGTCCGCGGGGGTCGTTTCTGCATCTGAAGGACTCTAGAACCCCGGAAAGGTGCGAAAAGGTGAAGAGAACAGTCTTATCCTTCATCGTCGTCCCCGTTTGGGCTTTTAGCAGCTCTTTAGCGCCCAGTGTACCCAGATAAAGTTGTGCCAAAGGAAAGACACCGCAGATTAGCAGGAATTAGCTAACATTCAGTCAATCAGGCAGGAGGCCACGCCTCCTCCGGCGCCGTCCAACCGCCGCCGCCGCGTCCAGCTGGACGTAGCGCTCTCCCTCCGTCCCCGATGTGGAGAAAGAAAAGGGATATAATTAAATCAAGCAGGCGCTCGGCTGCCGGCATCAAAGAGGCTCCTAAAAGCCGCCGCCGCCGCCGCCGCCAGCGGCGACGGCTTCGTAAACAGCCCGCGATGGCGGCGTGTAATGACCCGTGAAGGAACCCTTCTGCAAGCCAGTAGCTAAATCTAGCCGCCGGCTTTCTTGGCCTTCGCGCTTGGAAAAAAAAAACAAAACCCGAATGTGACAATGACGGAGTGGGACAGGTGGCGGAGGCTGGAATGGACGCCGGCGGCCGATTGACAAAGAGGCGCCCGCCGCCGCTGCCAGGCGTCTGGCGCTCAGCGAGAGTCAGCAGAAGCCGCTCGGAACGCCGCCGAAAAATCCTGCGAGGGGTTTTTGCTGTCAGGAGGCGGGGCTTCACCAGGACGACCCCGCTGATTGACGGGGCGCTCGCTTAAAATGCGTGTAGCATCATTAGCGGAGACAAGCTAATTGTTACCGCAGCTCATCTTTGTATGCATGTTATATTGTATGCTAACTCACGCCAGGAATGCTAATGAAAAGCTTTATCATCTCTTCTGTATAAGTACGCCAATCAAGTATCTCTGCGCTTTGGCTAATCAGCGGCGCGAGCAAGCTAGCGTACGTACCGTTGCAGCGCCGAGCTAATTTGACAATTCTGTCCCGTCCGGATGGTTCTTGGGAACAAATCCATTTCCTGGATTTGGATTCGGCTCCCCATGTAACGTCATCATTCGTCCGTGAATGAATGGATGCATGTATCAATGAATCAATGAATCAGTGAATCAACGAATCAGTGAATGAATGAATGAACAAATCAGTGAATAAGTGAATCAGTGAATCAATGAATCAATTAATCGGTGAATCAGTGAATCAATGAATCAACAAATCAGTGAATCAATGAATCAACGAATCAGTGAATCAACGAATGAACGAATCACTGAATCTGTGAATCAACAAATTAACGAATCAATGAATCAATGAATAATAAAAGGAGCAAAATACGGCCAGGTTGTTTTTTTTTAAGAGTTTCTTTGTAACACACTCACCAAGACACACACACAACTCACACCTGACACACACACACACACACACACACACACCACATCCAATCCGGGTGATACCACCAGCCTGTTTCAGATTTTTGATGATGATGATGAAGATGGCGTGCGTCCATGTGGTGTAAGGAGATCTGATCATGCAAGGAGGCGGAGTCTCGGGGGCGGAGTCATGAGGGGGCGGAGCTAAGGATATGGTGAATGTTCACACACTTTCTCACTTTCAAGCCGCCGCCTTTCCCATATCCTTCTCAGACGCTCCGGGAAAAAAAAAACACAAAATCAAAACCCGCCGTCCTCCTCGCAACCCGTCCGCTCACAATCGTCCAATCAGGTTTCATCAGCGGATCGGTGACATCAAAGGGCTCTTTTTTTTTTTTTTTTTTTTCCTTCCACTTTGCCAAAAAAAGAAGTGTCCTGACTGATGAAGAGCGCATTTTTAGAATCAAAGGGGCCTGTTTTTAACTTCAAATGCTAGCGGCGGCGGCGGCGGCGATATGTAGGAGGTGTGGAGGGGGGGGGGGGGGGGGGGTCACTTCAGTGCGGCGCCGCTTGGCCCGGATGAAGACATTCATCATTCAGCTAATGCATCGATAAAAGTGATCATATAATCGGACACTTCGCTAATAAATTTTGATGAGGGCCCTCAATCACCCGCCGCCTGATGGCCGTCCGGAGGGGAAGCCCCCCTGTCACCGGCCCGTCATAAAACCCTCAGGATGAAATATTAAGTAGCCGCCATTATCTTCGCTCCGCTCTGCACCCGGATCGAGGAGCGGGCGGGTAAAATAATGAGTTCTGAAAAAAAAAAAAAAAAAAAAAGAACAGATAAACGCAGAGGGTTCGGTCATTTATCTAAAATGCTAATATTTTCTCACAGGCTAGCAGCGGGGGTGGCGCGGTAATTTAATACAGTAAAAACTCTGTTACTTACCGGCTGCGGTGATAAGGCGGCGCTATCTGCGCTCGCTAGTACGCTGAATGCTAAGTAGCGGCGTGGCTACGCATACGCGAGGTGATGTCCGACCCCCCCCCCCCCCCCCCCGCCCCGTCTCGGGAATGGTACGGTCCAGGATTCGGCGTCGCTGAAAACAAATGTCGCATTTTCATGATTTTTTTTTTTTTTTACGGCCCGTATATTTCCTACGCCGTCGATGAGCTAATGATTTTTTAATTTAAACTAATCCACCCTAATATCATTTTGTGAAATACTTCAAGTCTTTAATATACTGCGTAGTCACCGGAGTACATTAGTACTCGTGCTCTATATTTCAAATTTAATTATACTTCACTGTAATAATCCTTTTTTTTTTTTTTTTTTTTTAAACATCACAGAAATTGATTCGACTGTCACCCGAGCTTCGCTGAATCATGAAAATCGGTTGAACGCTATCAAATGTAGCTTCTTTGTCCGGTGAGCCAATCACGCGTTCAATCATTTCGTTTGGTAATAGAAAAAAAAAAAAACATTGATCCGTCGCGCGATGGACCCAAACGGGAAAACGTGGCGCTGAGTCGACTCGAGTGGAGTTCAGGAAACTCACAAAAACTATATTTTACCGCATACTTGACGCACGAATTAGCCGCTACCATTTCATAAATGTGGTTTAAACAAGGATGCAATTATTTTTAAAGTACATATGTGACGATGTTACCGGTATGGATTTAGTTAAAAGTAAAAAAAGGTTTCTGTGTAAATATCTCATATTACAACATGGACACTTGCAGTTTATAGACAAGTGCATCCTATATATGCACACATATTTATTTAGTGATTTTTATTCATATTTTTATTTATTTTATGTTTATATTTTATGTTGTTTTATTTATATTTTTATTTATTTTATGAATAGACAAGTGCAGCATGCATATGTACACATATTTTATTTTTAGATTTTATATATTTATTTATACTCTTTTTTGCTTTTATTTATATTTTATGTATATTTATTTATGGACATGTGCGGCCTACATATACATACATATATATGTATATATATATATATATATATACACACACACACGCATATATTTATTTTTATTTATATTTTATTTACTTTTATATTTTTTTCATATTTATTTTTGTGCAGCATATATATATATATATATATATATATACTTCGCATTTATTTATTTAGTTATTTTTTATTTCTAATTTTTTTATTTATTTTCATTTAAATTTGATTTACTTTTATCTATATATATTTTTATTTATATTGATTAATTTTTATATCTATATTCATTTGTTTTTATTTATGGAGAAGTGCAGCCTATATATTTACCGATATATACATTTTTATTTTTTCCATTTAAATTTTATGTATTTGTTCTTATATTGTCGTTCATATTTATTTATACACAAATCCCAGCCTACATATGTACACATCTATTTATTTTGTTTGTTAGTTAGCCGTTGTGGCTAATAAATCGAAAATTACGGTATCTGACAAAGATGGACTTCTCGCAGACTTCCGCAGTCTCCCAAGTCAGCAGCTGGATTCTTACCTTCTCTCACTAAATTCCCATATATATAAATAAATGTATATAAAGACACTTCTTTACTGGTTAACAAAGAAAGTGCTGGTGTAGGTGGAACAATTCTTCACCTTCTGGGACGAGAACAAGAACTCTGGCTTTGTCTGCATTTTCTGGCAGCCCCTTGACAATTGAGCTCAGGGCTCTACACATATATATATATCATAAATATATACATATATATATATGTGTGTGTGTGTGTGTGTGTGTATTTCTGCAGTACAGCACTTTTGGATTCTTCTTAAATGCTGAATGGTCTCCTTGATAATCAGTCAGGCTACAATTCAAAAGCTAACTTGGTTACTAAAGAAGAATCTACAACGCGAGTGCTAGCTTGAAAGGCTAAAGCGTGGATGCTAGTTAGCGTCCGATTTACCGCTAAGTTTTTCCTCTGCGTTGTTTAGCGACTAGCTCACGATGGTTTCGCTAAATGCTAGCTGACTTACGCTGTTATTATAACGATCAATTTTCGGGCGGATCGATGCGGATACAGGAAGTAGCATCAGGGTTTCTCATTGGTCCAACCAGTGAACGCAACCCTGCCGTGATGTATTCGATGACCTCACATGCCGTCGCCGCCATCCCAGTGGCGCCCACCGGAGGCCAAACTTAAGAGGCTAAACCGGCGCGGGAGCTAACATGCTAGCCGTTGACCCTCGCTACTCGTCGGATTTATTTTTGTAATTCGATTCTCACGATTTATCATTCTTTAATGTTTTTTTTTTGCATTATTTGTTTTTCTTTTGTGATGAAATAGTCATATTCTAGCCTAAAATTCATTTTATAAAATTAATAAAATACTTTGCTATCATTCTTTAAAATGTTTTTTTTTTGCATTATTTGTCTTTTTTTTCGATTTAATAGCCATATTTTAGCCTAAAATTAATTTTATAAAAATAATAAAAAACTTTGCTACCATTCTTTAACTTTTTTTTTTTTTTGCATTATTTGTTTTTTTTGTGATGAAATAGCCATATTCTAGCCTAAAACTAATTTTATAAAATAAATGAAATACTTTGCTAATCAAAGATACCTAGCATCTCCAACTCCTCCCATTGGCTAAGCTGATCCGTACTTAGCACGCGATTGGCCGATTGTGTAGCAGGAAGCTAATATATCTGTAAACACCATCGAAATTATCACGTCTCAATTTCGTGGAAGTTCACTTTTCGCGGATCGTAACTCGGCGCTCTTTGTCCGGAAAAAACGCGCCGCCGTTCTTCCCTCCTTTTCTTCTCGCCGCCGTGATTCCTTTCCCCGAAATTGCTTGCGCCGACATTTCCTACGCCGCCGATCCGTCTCCGTTGGCATCGTCTAACCCCCCGCCACCCCGACGGCTGGTGTGATTGAGTAGCACGCCGTGGGGGGGGGGGGAGTTCAATCCCGGGATGGATGGACGGAGCGACGGCTTCTTAAACGCTTCGCCGCCGCCATTTTCCGCCTCCGTCACGTCATCGACTGACGGCAGTTTTTGTCTTTCGGTTCCTTCGTCTCGGGTTGGCAAATAAAAGGAGTGGTAAAATACTGCAGGGGGTGAAAAGGGAGGTATTGGCAGGTGTGTGTGTGTGTGTGTGTGTGTGTGTGACCTAACAGTTTGAAGCTAATAGTTATTCAGCATCTCAGCCGGTTGCCGTCACTTGCTTTTGTATCCGTTTAAACTGCGAGTTTGAACCAACAAAAGAAAACACAAATGAATGAATGGATGAATCAATGAATCAGTGAATCAACGAATCGATGAATCAATGAATCAGTGAATCAACGAATCAATGAATCAATTAATCAGTGAATCAACGAATCGATGAATCAATGAATCAGTGAATCAACGAATCAATGAATCAGTGAATCAACAAATCGATGAATCAACTAATCAGTGAATCACCGAATCAGTGAATCAACGAATCAATGAATCAACAAATCAATGAATCAACGAATCAACAAATCAATGAATAATATAATTAACAATGTTGTAAGGAGCAAAAAACCGCCAGGTTGTATTTTTAAAGAGCTTGTTACACACTCACACCTCATATACACTCACACACACACACACACACACACACACACTTAATCTAGACATTGGCTGACACCACCATCCTGTTTCTGCTTTTTTATACTGATGTTGAAGACGATAAGGACGATGAAGACCGTAATGATGATTACGAGGGCGTCCGTGTGGTTCGGAGAGCTGAAAGTGAAAGGGGGCGGAGTCTCAGGGGGGCGGAGTCTCAAGGGGGCGGAGCCAAATATATCCCGGAGGAACGGCTGCGTCTCTATTTAGACCGAGTTAAACGTGAAGACGCGGAGCTTTTTTTTTTCAGGACTTCAATCTTCACGCACTTTCGTGCGTGCACGGATACACATGCGCATACGCACGAGTGTGCACGTGTGGCCCTGATGCCATTCTCATATGAGTCGCTTCCCAGATGCGGCGACAGGCACGCCGCCAAGCAGTATTAATGACGACTTGTGCCGCGAGTGGTTTCTCCCGGGACGATCCATTCTCCAGCTCCGGGGGGGGGTCGGGGGGATCGGGGGGGTCGGGGGGGTCGGGGGGGCCGGATCCCCCGCGTCCCAGCGGTCGTTTGTCGACGCCGCGCTGGAAAAGTCAGGCATTTCAGACGCTTCCAGCTCAGTCGGGGTGCAATGGCGCCCTCCCGCCAGCAGGGGGCGCCACCCGCCGGCCCTTCACTTAGTGGAACCGGCCAATCGGGTCACGGGATTCGAATCGGGTCGGATCTTTGCCGCCGAGTCGAAGCCTGGAAGCTAAACTATCCCATGTGTAGCTAACGCTACGAAGCGCGACAAGCTAACGGAGGCCGTCGTTCCATAATTTACCAATTTGTGGAGATTTTTAACGTAAAAACCGGAAGGAAAAAAATGTGTTTCGGGACAAGAAACCCTTTTTGATGCGTGAAAATGTTTCAGCGGAAACGGACGCAGGGGTTCAAAGAATAATCAGGATTTAATCTGAATACAACTTTATATGAGGTACTTGCAATAATTTTGCACAGTAATAAAAATAAAAAACAAATAATAAATTAATAATAGATAAATTAATTAATAATACATGAATAACAGAAAATTTTATTAAACAGAAAATAAATAATACATCAAAATCAAGTCCACTGTATTTAATCTGAATGCAACCATTAGACTTTACATTAGGCAATAATGTTGCGCTATGATAAAAATAAGGAATTAATAAATAATCAAACAATTAATAATAAATATGTGAGAATTAGTAAATGATAGATAAAAATAAAAATAAATAGTAAATACACAGCAGACAATTGAGAAATAATAAATAAAAATAATTGCTCTGCATTTAATCGGAATACAATCTTTACACTTTATATGAGGCAATTACAATAATTTTACAGTGTAATAAAATAAAAATACATAAATACTGAATAAATTAATAAAGCTCACAGTATTTAATCTGAATAAAATATCCCACTTCATATCACCCAATTTCAGTAATTTTGCACAGTAATGAAAATAAAAAAGTAATTATCATAGGAAAAAAATAAAAGGTACATAATAATTAATTATAATAATAAATAATGATATAATAATAATAATAACAAAATAATAATAAATCATGATAAATAATAATAATTGATAAATAAATGATATATAACCATAAATAAACCAACACACTTTATATTAGGAAATTACAATAATTTTACACTATAATGATAATAATAAGGAGATAAATAAATGATAAATGATACATAAGAATAACATTTTGAAGGTTTCATAGCTGCTTTAGCCCGCCGTTTACCGCAAATAAAGCATAGCGGTCGCCGTGAACCCGTATTTTAGGTACAAATCTTGATATTTTCTTCTAAATGAAGCTTTCTTTCTTTGGCTTCTGTGTCTCATCGTTTACAAAACTCTCCATTAACTTTTCTTTTGCGCTAGTATTTTTCCAAGCGCTAGCTTGTGGTAGCCTACGCGTGAAAAGCCGCAACGGCGTCCAGCGCAGCATCAAGGCGAAGGTAGAAACGGTCATTTTTCAAAATAAGATCCGGAGGCTCGAATGTAGCGGTAAAGTCAAAGCTCTGCGGGACGGGTAGCGTCGTTAGCTTAGCATCGGGGCTAATTTTGCACAAAAACAAATGACTTTTTAAGGAAGGGGTACCTTCTTTCATGGATGTAGCCTGGAGTTCTGCGAGGGAAGCCCTTCCTGGATCTGCTCCAAAGCTGCCGCCTCCTAAAGGTCACGTGACCAATCATAGGAACGCAGGAAGCGGCCAAAGTAGCGTAATAACGGCGTCCTTAGCGCCCGTGAGCGGAGCATAAATATCTTGTTGCGAGAAAAAAAAAAAAAAGCCGTTAGTCTTCGCTTCGTCTGATAATGATAATGGCCTCGTTATGGCGTGATGACTTTCGCGCCGGCTGAGAATATTAAACCCAAATTAACCCGGGGCACAAGGTCAAGCCAGAAAAAAAAAAAAAGTAAAAAAAAAAAAAATGCTAGGAAATTAGCCGGCTGTGTACGGCGGGATTAATCGCCCCGGTTAATCGCCGCCGCTATCTTTCGTCGTTTTCTTTGCGCCGGTGGTCGAAGCCGGTCGGCGGGTGGATTATGGGGGAAATGTCAGGCCGGGAAAGAGCGGGAAGCTTGGATAATCACGCGGTGAAGTTACGCCTCGACTGAATCGTCACTCCACGTGAAGTCCTTGAACGCAGCTTGAACCGCGGTTTGGATCCTGGGACTGAAATGGAGCAATTTGGGTTCGACTCCGCGGGCCGTCGAGGCTCAGAATGTTGCAAAAAAACAGGTTATTTCACTCATTTACTCACCCGGTAATTTATTTGTGTTTCATCTTGAAAGAAATAGATGTTGTCCTATATTTTCAAATTGTAAGCGATGAACTCAAACTATATGTTACGGCAACCATTTCCCCCCCCCCTCCCACATGGTTGCCATGACGACAGATACTCCCGGACTTTGTCGAGCCTTTTCGCCGGTGGGGTTCTTCTGTGCTCTACAGCCGGAGGCAACGCAAAGCGTCTCCACTAGTCTTTATTTTCTTCTTTTGCTTTTCGTGCAAATAACAAAAAAAATCTCTGTGAGCCACCGCAGGCCGCCAAAGGCCAGTGTACACTTCATGGCCAACTGCAGGCCACCATACGCAACTGTAGGTCCCAAAGGGCTACCAAAGGAAAGTGCAGGCTATCGTAGGCTTCACAGGCCACCTTGGGAAACTGCAGGCCACCTTAGACCTCACAGTCTACCATAGGGCAACTCGAGGCCACTGAAGGCCACCATAGGCCACTATGGGACTCGCAGACCACCCAAGGTCATTGTAGGATTCATAGGCCACTGTAGGCCTCACAGGCAACCGTGGGGCGACTGGAGGTCACTGAAGGCCACCATAGGGAACTATGGGGCTCGCAGACCACCCAAGGCCACTGTAGGACTCACAGGCCAATGTAGTGCAACTGTAGGCGACTTAAGGCCATCATAGGCAACTGTGGGACTCACAGGCCAGCCAAGGCCATTGTAGCCCCCACAAGTAACTCTAGACTGCCCGAGGCAACCAAAGGCCACCGTAGGTCTCATAGACCACCACAGCCAACTGCAGGCGCCTGTAGGCCTTACAGGCCACCCAATGCCATTGTACGTCTCACAGGGCAACACAAGCCACTTGTAGCCACCCTAGGAATCCGTTGGCTCCTGTAGGGCTAATAGACCACCACAAGCAACTGCAGGTGTCTGTGGAACTCACAGGCCAACCAAGGCCACCGTAGTCTTCACAGGCTACAATAGGCAGATGCAGACCACTAGAGACCTCACAGACCACCGGAGGGCAACTGGGGGACTCGCAGACCACCCAAGGCCATCGTAGGATTCATAGGCTACTGTAGACCTGACAGACCACCGTAGGGCTACTGTAGGCCACTGAAGGCCACCATGGGCAACTGCAGGACTCACAGGCCACCCGAAGCCATTGTAGATCTCACATGCCACTGTAAACCGCCTGAGGCAACCACAGGCCACAGCAGGCCTCGTAGACTACCAAAGGTATCCACATCCTAGACTTCCTTCCTGTCTAAGTCTTTCCCCCTGTCAGTGTATTTCAAATAGATGGAGGGTGTGTGTGTGTGTGTGTGTGTGTGTGTGTGTGTTTTGAAGGAGACGACAAACAGCAGACTCCTCTTTGGTGGCGAAAATGTCAAACCCTTTTTGAGAAAAGGTCTGTACTCACCTGAGAGGCCGCAGGGAGGGGATCTCCTGTCTCCATTATTTGGGTTTATTTTACTGACAAAATTGACACACTCACACACACACACACACACACACATATTGGTCTAAGCCTCGACCTCCTCAGACTCTCAGACTATTTGTGCTTCAACCCTCAGCGGAGGAGATGAAAATATCAACGTTAGAAATGAAGGGAACCGGCCAGGAAGCTCTAACGACGACTACGATTACCTCCTCTGTACTACTAGTACTACCTTAACTACCACCACTGCCATCCAGTATTGGTAGTTAAGGTAGTACCAGTAGTACCAGTGGGGTGTGGTGAGGTTCATGGCTGGTGAGGCAGGGGAACTGCGTGCCTCACTTAGTGGCGCCTGGCAGCCGTTTTCTAAACTAGTCACACACATGCAGTTGTTTACAAATTGGAAATGTAGTTTATAGAGCAAAAAGTGTTTAAACATTTTAATCGGACATATAGAAACACAGCGGTGCGGCGTTAGCATAGAGCATGCTAGCGGTCAGCCGTCACTGAGGCTCAACAGTCCCTGGCCTCACTGCTCACTCTCAGTATTTGAACAGTAAATGTGAAAATCCAGTGAATTTGAATAAATATATGTTGAAGTTAAATGAAAAATGCCTTTCTAGTGCAAATCACTGATAAATGGAAGGGTTTCATTTCTCTTTTTCATTTGATTTTTTGACGTTTGACCTCTTTCCAAGACCGGCAAGTGAGGCACGGCCTCTCCTGCCTCCCCTGACTCCCCTGACTGCAATGAAAATGTTAAAAATAAAAGGAGCATCCGATTATATTTGGCTTTATATTGAATAGACTAAAAAATATGTTTCATACTTGTCATTATCTTATAAAATAACTAATATTAACATCAATATTAAATGATCGATAAAATAAGAAATAAAATAAAATTAAGTTTTATACTTGCCATTATCTTGAAATAAAAACTATCAATATCAATATTTAATAATCTATGAAATAAAATCCAATTAAGAATGTTTTATACTTGCCATTGTCTTCATAAAATAACTAATGTGAACTTCAATATTTCATTATCTTTGAAATAAAATAATATAGATGGAAAATATTCTTTATACTTGTCATTATCTTTGTAAAAGAACTACTATTAACATTAATATTTAAGTATCTATAAAACAAAATATCAAATAATAAAATAAAATAAAACTATATAAAGTAAAATAAAATAATGATAAATTTTATTTTATTTTATTTGTTTTTAAATGCTTTTTTTCTTTATCTAATTCATTTTTGAAATAGATTATATAACAGTCATATCATCTAATTTAATGATTTTTATGAAGTTTTTCATGTAATTTTGTTTAATTTTTTAAGATTTTATTTTTTTTCATCGCATCCATTTATTTTAAGTTCATCCCACTATATTTTATTGTATTCATTTGTAAATTGTTATATTTAATTCAATTTTATTCATTTTTCAATTATTTTTTCTTCACTAATGTTTTTTTTCATTGATGGTATTTTAGTTGTTTTTAAATACTTTTTTTTGAAATAGATTATTTAATGATCATTTCATTTCATTTGATTGACTTTTAAATTATTCTATTTGTTTCTTTTTAGGAGATTTTTTATGTTATTTTGTTTAATTCTTTTCTGAATTCATTCATTTTGTTTTGAATATACATTTCTTTTTAATTCGTACTTCATTCTCTCTTTTTTTTTTTAAATAGATAATTTAATTCTCATTTCATTTCATTTTATTGACTTTTAAATTGTTCTATTTGATTCTTTTCTATAACGTTGTTTGTTATTTTGTTTAATTTTTTCAGGATTTCATTCATTTTTTTAAATATACATTTCTCTTTTATTTGTATTACTTCACTTTCTTTTATTTTTAAAATAGATAATTTAATTATCATTTCATTTCATTTTATTGACTTTTAAATTGTTCTATTTGATTCTTTTCTATAACGTTGTTTGTTATTTTGTTTAATTTTTTTAGGATTTCATTCATTTTTTTTAGATATACATTTCTCTTTTATCTGTATTACTTCACTTTCTTTTATTTTTAAAATAGATAATTTAATTGTTTCATTTTATTTTATTGACTTTTAAATTGTTCTATTTGATTCTTTTCTATAACGTTGTTTGTTATTTTGTTTAATTTTTTTAGGATTTCATTCATTTTTTTTAAATATACATTTCTCTTTTATTTGTATTACTTCACTTTCTTTTATTTTTAAAATAGATAATTTAATTGTTTCAGTTCATTTTATTGACATTTTATTTAAATTATTCAGTTGGATTCCTTTTTTTATAAAGTTATTTCATGTCATCCTATTCCATTTTTCACGATGTCTTTCATTTTTAACACATCCATTTATTTCTAATTAAAAGCACCCCTCTTAATTTTATTCACTTTCAATTAATCATTTAATTTACTTTTTTTTTCCCCTATTTTGCTCGATTATATATAATTTCCCTTTATCTTCCAAAAAAAAAAAAAAAAAAAAAAAGAAAAAGGGGAATAACCAAAAACAAAAAAAAAAACGCCACAAACGACCCGCCGAGTGGAATCTCAGCGGTCGCTTGTTTGCCGACGTCGGGTTCCTCCGATGTTTTTCCTCCTCGCCGAGTCGAGTGGCGGCGGAACAAAGAGGCCTCGCCTCCGCCGGCGCTTTGCTCCATGTTTTAAACATCTCCTGCAGCTTTGAAGATCTCGCAAGCGCTTTTTCCCGCCAAGCACCTGTGACTCTTTCTTGCGTCATATTACGTTTTTTTTTTTTTTTTTTTTTTTTTTTTTTGCGCTCGACGAACATCTGAGAGGCGTTTCGGGAGGTTCGGGGGCTGTCACCGGAGGAGGAAATGAAAATAAAATAAAAATAAATAAAAGAAAGAAAAAAAAATGGAGTAGAATAAAAGAAAAATCTCAACTTTGTGGAAGACGCCCCCTGAGAACTCAAACTTTCTTTTCTTTATTTTAATTTTTTACATTTCTCAGAGGTGTCTGGGATTAACAGGAAGTGGATGAGGATTAGAATCATAATACTACTAATAATAACAACAACAACAAATAATCATAATAATTGTAAAAATTGCCACAAAAAAACAAAATAGGAAATTTGTCCGTTGTCTGGTATCTTTTTACTTCACAGTGTTGTAGTCTGATAGCGGCTTTAGCTTTAAATTAGCAGTTAGCATAGCGGTTAGCATAGCAGTTAGCGCTTCTGGGTCACAGAAAGAAGCTTCCAGGTTCAATTCTGGACCTTTGGAAACTTGTCCGTCTCTTCTGCTGGGTTGTCTGATATCTTCTTACTTCACAGTGTTGTAGCCTGATAGCGGCTTTAGCTTTAAATTAGCAGTTAGCATAGCGGTTAGCATAGCAGTTAGCGCTCTGGGTCACAGAAAGAAGCTTCCCGGTTCAATTCTGGACCTTTGGACCTTGGTTTGGTGTTCCTGCATTCAAAGCTGAGCTGGTTCTCCAGGTTCTCCACGTCCCAAAAAAAAAAAACATCTCGTCCAATGACGGAATAAATAAAATTTTTTTTTTTTTTCTAATTTTTCTTAGATAAAACCTTTTCCCTTTTAATTGATTTCATTCATTGAGTTATTTTTCACAAATTATCGACACTTTTTCGTCAACATTCACCCGCTCCTTGTTACCGCTGAGTCACTCCGCCCGGTTTCCACGGCGAGGGTCGCCATGGCGATAGGTTGTAAAAGGGTTTATCGGCTTTATGGAGGCGTTAATGGCGGCCCTGCAGGAGGGGAAGTTTCACCATTTTTTATGTTTTTTTTTTTTTTTTTTTTTATTATTATTTTTAATTTTTTTTTTAAATTTCTCAAACAGGAAAAAAAAAAGTTTTTTTTTTTTTTTTAAATGCGAGATCCGACCTTCAGCTCGTCTTCGTCCTGAAAGTAACTACTTTCTGACACTTTGAGTCTCTTTTCAGTCCCTGGCGATGAAAAGCTCTGCAGCAGCTGGGCTTTTCTTCTGCCTCTTTTTTTTTAATGCTCGCCGTCGTCGCCGTGGTGACCGACCCCGAAATCAAATGGCTTTTTATGCGGCCTTGGACGCGGCGCCGGCCAGATTCTACGCCGGCGTCCGGGCGACCAGCTGGTTGGTCGCGGGGGCGGAGCTTATCCATCGGAGAGAGGGGGCGGGGCTTAACCTGGATGAGGGCGGCTGTCAATCACAGCGTCCGAGGAGGAGACGTCCGACCGTTCGTCACGGTGAGGAGCTTCAAGGAACCTTTGTGGAGGACGGAAGGTAGACTAGAACCTTCACCTTTCGTTTTTTTCACGTTCTAACCACGATATTTGGAGTTAGGGTGGAACCTGGAGAACATGTGGAACTCATGGAGGAGATCTTGTGGAACCCATGGAGGAGAACATGTGGAACCCATGGAGGAGAACATGTGGAACCCATGGAGAGCATGGAGAACATGGGGAACATGGGGAACATGGGGAACATGGGGAACCCATGGAGAAGAACATGTGGAACACATAGAGGAGAACATGGGGAATCCATGGAGAACATGGAGAATCCATGGAGGAGAACATGGGGAATCCATGGAGAACATGGAGAACCCATGGAGGAGATCTTGTGGAACCCATGGAGGAGAACATGTGGAACCCATGGAGAGCATGGAGAACCCATGGAGAACATGGGGAACCCATGGAGAAGAACATGTGGAACACATGGAAGAGAACATGTGGAACCCATGGAGGAGAACATGGGGAATCCATGGAGAACATGGAGAACCCATGGAGAACATGGAGAACCCATGGAGAAGAACATGTGGAACACATGGAGGAGAACATGTGGAACCCATGGAGGAGAACATGGGGAATCCATGGAGAACATGGAGAACCCATGGAGGAGAACATGTGGAACCCATGGAGGAGAACAAGGGGAACCCATGGAGGAGAACATGTGGAACCCATGGAGGAGAACCTGTGGAGCCCATGGAGGAGAACATGGGGACAACCTCAAGAGAGTCCAGGAACCTGGAGAACCAACACAGGAAGACGACTAGAACCGACACCTTTCTTTACTTTTCCGCACCTTCTAATCACAATATTTGAATTCATGGACAGAAGAAGGAGATCCTGGAGAACCTTTTCAGGAGAACATGGGTTAGAACCAGCTCAGCCTCGACTGCAGCACCTCGTAAGCGCGACGCGAGCACGCTAACGGCCCGAGACGGTTTACAACTGAACCGGGAAGCGCAAACCGCTAGGCTAACGGCTAGGCTAACAGCTAGGCTAACCGCTAGGCTAACGGCTAGGCTAAAACCAGGTGATGGCGCCGTCCCGTGGAAGGCAGCTTCACTTCAGCTTCATCATCGCCCTCAAAGTCTCTCCTCAAACAAAGCGCCGCCTCCGGTTGCGTATTTTCCTGGCAGCCTCGCCGCCGCCGCTCGCCATCACCTTGGATCCTCGCTGTAATTCTCCGCTCCGTTGGCCAATTTGTCTCTTTACCTCCTCCTCCTCGCTGCTTCCCTGCTTACGAACGTAAATAAACGTGAATAACGGGGTTCGGCGCCGGATCGGAGGACGCGATGTCAAGCGGAAAGTGGCGGGAAGCGTCCTGAAGGCGGCGGCGTGCGAAGGAAACGCTCCCTGGAAGAATTAGCATGAATTACGAGGCTGAAATCGGGCGAACGGCGATTGTTAGTCTCCGTCAGATGCTCCTCCTCGGCGCCGGTCGGAATAATCATCGTCTTTTAGCGAGTCGGCGGCGAGCCCCTCCTGGGGGGGCGGGGCTTCGGAAGATGGACGGCGGCGACCTTGTTTCGTGGGGGCGGGGCTTCAGGGGGCGTCTGTCATGGCGGCGGGTGTCGTGAGACCTTCGGGTGATGGTTTTTCGGATTCCGGAGGATGAAATCGGTAATTAATCGATGATTAATCGACAGTTAATCAACTTTTAATCGCGTGTTGACCGCAGGACATGGGTTCGACGGATTTCTGCACCTTTTTAATGTGTGTGTGTGTGTGTGTGTGTGTAGGCCTGCGATGTTCATGCTAGCTAATAGGCTAATTGTTGATGCTAACACGCCGCGCAACCCAACCAGGAGAGGGTTCAATGTCCTCAAACAAGGGCGCTTGCTAGCTGCGCTAAGCTGGTGATGTGTGTGTGTGTGTGTGTGTGTGTGTGTGTGTGTGTGTGTGTGTGTGTGTGAGTGTGTTTGAATTTGGGCTATTTGTGCTAGCTTGTAAGCTATATGTTGAGGTGAACGCACCACGAAACCCAACCACGGTAGGAAAGTTCCCGCTAGCTGTGTTAAGCAAGTGATTTGTGTGTGTGTGTGTGTGTGTGTGTGTGTGTGTATGTGTGTGTGTGTGTGCCCCTGTTCTAATTATGCTAGCTTGTAGGCTAACTGTTGAAGCTAAAGTGCCGTGCAACCAAACCAGAGGAGGACTCAATGTCCTCAAAGGACGCCGTTTGCTAGCTGCGCTATGCTGGTGATGTGTGTGTGTGTGTGTGTGTGTGTGTGTGTGTGTGTGTGTGTGTGTGAGAGAGAGAGTTTTGGCTAAATGGCGCTCCCTCCTTGGCGAGGTACATCAACACCGTTCGAGTCTTGAGGGTTTAATTTATGGACAAAGCAGAAAGAGGCGAAAACAAATACAGGACACACACACACACACACACACACACACACACACACACACACACACTCGTCAACGCCCCCCTTTTGTAAGTGGGATTGATCGTATTATCGAATAAACATAATTCAGTGAAATCCAATGGCTCTGTAGTAAACGCTGTCCAGATGTCAAGTTGCTAACGTGAACGACGACGACGGCGCCGAAACTTTTTTTTTTCCGGAACTCTCCTCGCAGACGCTGCCAGGACGCCGCGCCTCTCGTCCAGAGTGTGTGTTGCAACCAACGGAGACATACTAGCTACGTGCTAATTGCTAATTCTCGGTCCATATCTGCAGAGAGGGGTGGCTAAACGCAGCTAGCATAAAAACGTAAACATGGCTAATAGCGGTCACCTGGGTTCTCTCTCTCTGATTCACTCTAATGGTGAAGCTGGAGAGATCCCAGGCTGGAGATCTTGAGGAGAACCTCGACAGGAGAACCTGGAGAGAAACCAGAGGAGAACTTGAGGAGAACCCAGTTGTCCAGGTGTAGGTTCTGCTGAGAAGAAAGGTTCTGCTAGTATCTTGAGGTTCTGTGTTGTTGTTGTTCCGGGTGTTTGCTTCTCCGTGGATGGTGATGGTGATGGTGGTGGTGGTGGTGGTGGTGGTGGGGGGGGGGGGTTCCCGCCGCCGTCGCCACGGCGAGAGACGTGTCGGACGCCATGTTATTGACGGCGCCGGAACAATTATGGATCTCATTACGGCGGCAATCTGTGCCTCCATTAAGCCGGCGCTCGAAGCTAATCACGCTAACGACCTCTCCGCCGCAGGCAGGTGGAGCTCATGGCCGCTCCGCCCCCCCCCCCCCCCCCACGCCACAGCTACAGTCGGTTGCCATGGAAACAAATGGCGAGGGGAGGGGTGGGGACGCTAAAAGAAAATGGCGGCGAAGAGGGTCAGGTGACCTCTTCTAGATGGTGACGTGCCCTTATATGGTAAAACCCATTCATCCATCCATTCATTTATTTCTCATCCTTTCATTCATCCATTGTTTTATTGATTCATCCATCTATTTATTAATTCTTTCATTTAATTACCCATATATTCACTCATTCATTTATTCATCCATCCATTAATTCCTTCATTCACTCATTCATTTCTTTACTCATCCTTTTATTTTTTCATCCATCCATTGTTTGATTGATTCATCCATTTAATTATACATTCTTTCATTTAATTATCTATATAGTCATTCATTCATCCTGTCATTTATTCATTCATTCATTCATAAATCCATTCATTCATTCATTTAACTATCAAATTAATTGAATTTATTTTGATGACATTATCACCATTTTTTTTCTTTCATATTTTATTATCATATAGTGATATAAACAGTTTATTTATTCCTATCTATACATAATAAACATCTATAAAAATATACACAAAAATCCTCATAAAACAAAGCGACCACATTGATTTGACGTTTAGCATTTAGTTTAATGTTGTCACACAGATGTATATACATACATAAATATAAAAGTATTTATGTATATATATATATATAGTCATAAATATCAAAGTATATATGTATATATATATGAACACATTGTATATATGTATATAAATGTGTGTATATATAGATCAGCTGTCCATGCAATGCTCGTAAAGATAAAGTGCCTGTTTGTTTGCCGACGCTAACGTTGGCGTTGCCCCGTGCACGATCCCGTGCACGTGAGTGTCAGGCGGACAGAGAGTCCAGTGTGAGGACGGCGGCTGCCGGGGAAAAGGTCAGGAAGGCGAAGGCGTTGGTATTCCGCCGCCGTCGCCGCGGCGGCACTCCGGCCTGAAATGACGCGGCTTCCGGCGGCGTCCGGACGCCATTAATCCTCCGGGTTGAAGAACGATGCTGCTTCTGTTTTTGCCGTAAACTCCGTCTTCTCGCCTCTCCGTGACATTTTGAAAAACCCCGAAAGACAAAAGCTGGATCCGGGGTCACTTCCTGTCTGGAAGGAGAGCCGGCGGAGTAGATTAATCCCGGATTGAGGATTTTAATCCGGCTAACCTGAGCAGACCAGGAAGTGCTGCTGCTGTTTATGCAACGCAATTATCGGCCAAAATACTAAAGATAATAATGATCATAAAGTCAAGCAACAATTGTTATCACGATTAAACATCAGTAATTAAAATGTTGGTAATAATACTACTGCTGCAACGACTATCGCTAGTAATAATGATAATAATAATAATAATGATAGCAATAATATTAAAAAACTGAAACAACGATTATTACTATGAAAATATCATTACTAATTAAAATTATTATAAAAATGATCATACAACTCATAATAATGATAATAATAATAAGGTACAACAATAATGATAAGTATTCATATTAAAATTATATCGAGAATAAATGGTAATAATAACAAAATGAATAACCAATAATTATTGTAAACCACAACAGCAATAAGAACTATGATTATTAAATTAACATCAACAATAATTACGAATAGAACAGAAATAATAATAATAATAATAATACAAGTTTGAAAATATGAAGTATAATAATGATGACAATCACCTTAACAAGGTACAACAATCATTAAAGTACACAGAAATTATTATTGTTATTATCATTATTACTATTGTTGTGAAAATAACACAAGTAATAATACTAATAATAAAATAACGTTTATAATGTTTTGTTAAAACAACTTCAAAACATACATATATTTTATGGTATTATTTATGTAATATTATACATAACAATAATAGTCATTAAAAACAGCATAATAAGTATCAATTTTATTATTATTAAAATGACATCTAGAATAATAATGAAAAGTAATTAAATTACAATTATGATAATGTTCTATGATAATTATGATAATATTGAAATAATGCCAATAATAATACCAATAAAAGTTAAAGTAATAAAAATAATGTTACTCAATAAAATATACATAATAATTAAGAGCAACAACACTCACAATAATTAGTGTTATTATTGTTGTTAATGCTAACAATATTAACAATTCCGATGATAATGACAGTCAGAAGCGCAAGCTAGCAAGAGTTCCATCAGCATTAGCTCGATTAGCATTAGCTCCATCAGCATTAGCTCGATTAGCATTAGCTCCACGTGACCTCTGTAGGCGACGTCCTCATACGAGGACATCGGGTCCCGTGCGGGCTCACCGACGGGTTTGCGCCCACGGCATCTGTCGTGCGACGCACCGTGGAATCACCTCGACGTCGGGCGCCCGCCGGCGTGCGGGAGGCGGAGCCAAAAATGTGGATCTCATTTGGTCGCGGTTTGACTCCATTATCTGCACCGCAGGGCCGTGACAGCCTTTATCCCCTGACAGATGTTTCGGACGCCACATGTGGCGTCACGCACACAAACACACACTAACGCACACACACACACTAACACACAGGCGGTCACACACTCCCCGCCGAGCCGCTAGAACATCCAGGCGCTGCAGGTGTTCTGCCGCCGCTTGGGAATCCATTTATAAGCAGCACTTTGCTGAGTGTGGGAGTAAAAAGAGACGCTCCGGTGAAAAGGAAGATGAGTACTTTCACTTTCACTTTCACTTTCACCCCCTGCGCTAAGTGAAGGTAGCTTTGCTAGCAGCCTTTGCTAATCCTTCTTTCCGTTTAGCGTTTATTTGTGTCATGGAGTACTTTCTCTTTCACCTCTTTGCTAGGTGAAGTTAGCTTTACTAGCAGCCTTTGCTAATCATTCTCTCCGTTTAGCGTTTGTTTGTGTCATTCAGTACTTTCACTTTCACCCCCTTTGCTCAGTTAGCTTAGCTTTGCTAGCCGCCTTTGCTAATCCTTCTTTCCATTTAGCGTTCCTTCGTGTCTTCGAGTACTTTCACTTTCACGCCCTGCGCTAGGTGAGCTTAGCTTTGCTAGCGGCCTTTGCTCTTCGTTGTTTACGTTGAGCGTTTGTTTGTGTCATTGAGTACTTTCACTTTCGCCCTCTTTGTTCAGTGAGCTTAGCTTTGCTAGCGGCCTTTGCTAATCCTTCTTTCCGTTTAGCGTTTGTTTGTGTCATTGAGTACTTTCTCTTTCACCCCTTTGCTAGGTGAAGTTAGCTTTGCTCGCGGCCTTTGCTAATCCTTCTTTCCATTTAGCATCTGTCCGTGTCTTCGAGTACTTTTGCTTTCACGCCCTGCGCTAGGTGAGCTTAGCTTTGCTAGCGGCCTTTGCTCATCGTTCTTTACGTTGACCGTTTGTTCCTTTTTTTCAACGTAACACCAACTTGTTTTTTTCCTGACCGGTTTCGATTTATTCGCTCGTTCATTTATTAATTCATCCATTGATTGAGGGATTCGTTTATTCATTCGTTCGTTCGTACTGGTATCATCGCGGAGGACGGGCGGGGATCCCCGGGTTTGCGTTGGCGTCTGGCGGCTGGCGTCCCTCCAGGATCATTGATTTTGCCTTTAAGGAAGCGTCATTGATCGGCGCTGCCGGTCCAAGTCCACGTCTCCTTGAATCATCTCCATGTCTGAGCATGTCGGGAACCCTGAGGTCCGTTATGGTTCATTTGATCCATCGACATGTTTTTTTTTTTTTGGCTTCAAAGGAAACACATGTATTTATTTAGTATCTAGTTTTCTTTCGTAAATAGTTTTTTTTTTTTTTTTTGGCTTTTTTTAATTTTATTTTATCAAATTGTCTTGATATTTATTATTTGTAATGATATATTCATCTTATTTTGTTTATTTATTGATTTTTTTCATCAATTTATCTATTTTAATCTTTTTTTAATTTTAGAAATTTATTTTTAATCCCAATTTTTTTTTTTTTTTTTTTTTTTTTTATTCTTTAATTTTTTCCATTTCATGTTTCCAATACATGAAACGAGAAGCTTTATCTTTTTCAATATTTATCCATCTTTAAAAAAAAAGACCATTAATAGCACAGTGTCTTTAAAAGCTCCAGTGGCCTTGTGTAGACAAATGACATCAAATATAGATTAATTAACGAATAAATTAATTCATGAAAAATAAGTTATTAAAGAAAAGACTTCTTTTTTTTTTTTTTCCGGCAGCCTATCAGGACGAGCCTGAGGTGAGAGCGCCGCTTCGCCGCCTCAGCTGGCGGATTCATTAAAACCACGTTTCGGCACTTTTGTTTTTCTCTCTGGTGTGTGTGTGTGTGTGTGTGTGTGTTAGATGATAATGATGTCCCTATAATCCCCACATAAGTCGATTCTGGCCCCTGATGGGATTAGCGCTGAAAACATGATCACGCAGCGTTTTTTCCCCAAATAGGTAGCCGACCCTCCTCTTCTTCCTCTTCTTCCGCGGCTAGAAGGACAGGAAACCAAAACCGCCAGCCTCTGCAAGCTAGCTAACCGGCAAGCTCGTTTATAAGTCAGTCCTGGAGCTAGTGTGGTCGCTAACGCAGTGTATTTTCTATATTGAATAAGCACTAGTGCACACCGGAGGGAGCTAGCATGCTGATGTAGCCTAGCTTGTTCAATTTTACCTGAGGTGAAAGGATGAACCGCTTCTTTCCCGGTTGAGGTATAGTTAATGAGTAGGTCCTGGAGTTAGCTAGGTAGCTAACACACTATGTTCTCTATTGAATCAATAGTACCACACACCGAAGGGAGCTAGCATGCTAATTCTGTAGCCTACCTTGTTCAAGGAGGTGAAAGGATGAACCGCTTTTGTCCTGGTTGAGAGCTACTTTATAAGTTGGTCCAGGAGTTAGCTAGGTAGCTAACACACTGTTTGTTCTATAGTGAATCAATGGTAGAGCAAATCGTAGGGAGCTAGCATGTTAATGCTGTAGCCTAGCTTGTTCAAGGAGGTGAAAGGATGAACTGCTATTATCCTGGTTTAAGACTAATTTATTAGTTGGTCCTATTGCGAAGTAAGTCGCTAACGCGGTGTATGTTCCATATTGAATCAATGGTAGCGCACACCAGAGGGAGCTAGCATGCTAATGCTGTAGCCCAACTTGTTCCAGCTTGCTGGAGGTGAAAGGATGAATCGCTTTTGTCCCGGTTGAGGGCTAGTTTATAAGTTGGTCCTGGAGCTAGCTAGGTAGCTAACATACTATGTTCTATAGTGAATCAATGGTAGCGCACACCGAAGGGAGCCAGTATGCTAATGCTGTAGCCTAGCTTGTTCAAGGAGGTGAATATGACGCGAATATGACAAAAATTAGCCCCTGAATGAATGAATGAATTAATGAATTAATTAATTAATTAATGACTGGACCAATAAAAAATAAATGAAGATCGGATTAAAGTCATTTTAATTATATCAAAAATAGAATAGAATTAAATTAAAATTAAATTTAAAATAAAAAAAAAATAAAAATAAAGTTCTGACAATCCTTGTCAGGGTCTGTGATATCCATGTTTCCATTAAAAATTTATTGCTTTTTCCAATTAGTGCAGCCGGTCCGTCTGATCCGTCAATGACTGAATGAATGAATGACTGGTCAAATAAAAATTAAATTAAATTAAATTAAATTAATTTAAATTAAATTAAATTAGATCAAAGTAAATTAAATTAAACTAAAACGAAATAAAACAAAATTAAATTAAATCAAATTAGATCAAATTAAATACATTTAAAACAAAATTAAATTAAAATAAAACGAAATCAAACAAAATTAAATGAAATCAAATGAAATCAAATTAAATACATTTAAAATTAAATTAAATTAAATTGAAAAAAATAAAAATAGAGCGCTCACCATTTGCGTCAGGGTCTGCAATCTCCATGGCAACAAAAGCGGCCACCACGGACGTCCTTTTTCATTCAAATTTCCAATCGGACCTTTTTTTCCCATCAGTTCAGTCGGTCCGTCTGATCAGGCGTCGCCGTGGGAGGAGCGGCGAGCGCCGCCGTCGCCGCCCCTCCTGTTTATTTTCTATTCTTACCCCCCATTTTGATTTGTGTCCCCTGCTTTTTTTTTTTTTTTTTTTTCCTCTCTCCACCGCGGAAATGTAATTTCCCCCGGGGATCATTAAAGTTTCATCCCGGCTGCCGCCGCCCCGTTGTCATCCGCCGAGACCGATCTGGGGTTTGGCGGCGAGTCTGCGGCGCCCGGAGGTTGAAACCGGAGAACTCGGGCGCGTCCCGTTCAATCAGAGGTTCCGCCGGTAACATTAACTTTGGACAAATGGGACGGGAAGGACGGCGGCGAGGAAGGGGACGGCGGAGAACTCTTATCTGGATACTCAAATATCCTTATGTGCGTTCAGAGATACCCATCTTGAAATAACTTTGCAGAGGAGCCGCGATGCGTTTCCGCGCGCCGGGGGAACTTAGCTGTTTGCTAAGTGCAAGAGGGATCGCAGGGACCGAAAAATAGGAAATAAACGCCATTTTCCACGCCGTTCTGGAGCGGGGCGCTTTGGGTACGCCTGGTCGTCGGCCATGTTTACCGCCAAATCTCTACACCTTCTTTAGTAACCGTCACTAGAAGGGGGGAGGCTCTGTCGTCAAGGTAACGGCGGCTAGTTTTAGTAGCGGCTGTCAAAGCAACCAATGGTTTGCGGTACCATTGTTGTTTTGTTGTAGTAGCAGCAGTAGTACTTGTGGTAGTAGTATTGTAGTACTTGCAGTACAAGTAGTAATTAGCAAAAAAACCGCAAGTCCCACATTTCCATCGAACCACAAATGTTTCCCCTCGCAGGCGT
The DNA here is from genome assembly GCF_037954325.1 of Fistularia commersonii. Classification (NCBI taxonomy): domain Eukaryota; kingdom Metazoa; phylum Chordata; class Actinopteri; order Syngnathiformes; family Fistulariidae; genus Fistularia; species Fistularia commersonii. The sequence continues at coordinate 1,207,459 of NC_141318.1, forward strand.
TTACATGATTGTTTTGTTGATTTGTAAAGTTCTCATCTTAGCGCATCAAGCTAGCACGTCTTTGTTTTGTCCCTGATCCAACTGGAAAGGCTAACGCGTGGATGCTAGCTCCAGCCCGCGCGCGACGATCTTGCTAATAGCGAGATTATTATCGTCGTCGTTCTGTTTGATGGGTTAGCGCCCGCGCAGTTAGCATCTTCGGGTATTCCGCCATGACGGCGTCGACATGTTTGTACGCTCAACCTGACAAGATGGCGGTTGAGAAAACAAGTCAGGTGAAAGGAAATGAAAGAAAAGCAAAAGAAACCCCACCGCGGAAACTTCTCTTTGTTTCGTCTGTAGCGCTTTTGAGGATTAGCGCCGACGGCGGCGGCGGCGTAATCGCTCCGCTGTCAGTCTGCTTTTCAAACCGCGCCGCAGATAAACGGGTTAACAAAACAAAAGACGTCTTTTGTTTTGTTTTCGTCGTCGTCGCTCGTCAGATGATTGACGGGTGATGTCACTCCCCGCGCTCGGCGGATGATTGACAGGGCTTCCCCTATGACATCGTCGCGACTTTTTTTTTTTTTTTTTCAATTTTTGGTGAAATTGACAGGTCTCGTGACGCGTTCAAGGACCGTGGGGAATTTAAGCGCCGTCCAACGGACCTATATTTCTTTCGCCGCTCAGGTGCATTCTGGGAAACGTATTCCTTCGAGGCCGCCGCCGCCGCCGCCGCCGCCGCCGCCCTCCTGCTGTCAGGCAGCTGAAACAAATGAACCCACAGCGTCAACAGTCCCGGCACATTTTGCAGACCGAAAGGATTCGTCTCCTTTATATTTTCCCGTTTGACGGCTTAATGAAACAAAAGTGCTCCTTCCCCGACTCCAGATTTGTTGCCGCGGCGATGGCGAAGGCGGGGTGTTCCCGCCGATCGCTAAAGGAGCGCGCGGGCGTCTTATGGATTTTTTAGAAGTGGAGGAAACTCCTACGCTACGACGAAAAGCCAGCGGGAGCCCAATAAGAGGTGGTGGAGGATTTTCTTTTTTATTTATTTTTTGCTTTTTCTTGCTCAGGAAAAATACAAGAATAAATGAATAATAATAATGATAATAATAATAATAATATGAACATACATTCAGTAAAATATGACTTAATAATTACATAAAAATGATGTGTGTGATTAATAGTCAAATCATAACAGCAATGATGTTAATACACATAAACATTTGTTTTTAAACATAAATATAAAATTTTCTTATAAATTTTCTATAATATTCTTTATCATTTTTGTTATTATTGCGCTGCTGTGACAAACAAATTTCCCCTGTGGGGATCAATAAAGTATTATTTTATCGGATCTTTTATCTGAAATGACCTACTAATAATAGAAAGAATAATAATAATAATAATAATAATCATTCTTTTAATAATATAATGTACTAGTTCTAATAATACTGCTACTACTTGTAATAAAAATAATATTAATCACTAGATAGTCTTAACTTTGACACTATATTTTATTGTATTTCTTATTCTCCCTCCTTCCTACTTTTATCTATTATTGTTATGTTTTACTTGAAACTCTGGCACAACAAGTTCCTTCGGGATAAATAAGGTTGTTCTTATTCTTATTCTTATTCCTATACATTGTAATGTTATCATCAGCATAATTATAAATATTTTCATTAATAACAGTAATAATAATAGTGCTGGTGGTGGTGCTAATAATGACAATAGTAATAATAATACAAAAAATCAATAATAATTATTATTAGCATTATTGCTATTGTTGTTGTGTTAATAATGATAATAAAAATTATAATAATAATAATAATAATAACAATAATATAATCATTCTCTTAATAATATAATATACTAGTTCTAATAATACTGCTATTACTTGTTATAAAAATAATATTAATGATGATACATTATAATCCTATCATCAGCATAATTATAAATATTTTCATTAATACATAAATAACATTAATAATAATAATGCTGGTGTTGGTGCTAATAATGACAATAATAATAATAATAAAAAAAATCAATAATATTTATCATCAGCATTATTACTATTGTTGTAGTGGTAGTAATAATAATAATAATAATGATCATAATTATAATAATAATAATAATAATAATATAATCATTCACTTAATAATATAATATACTAGTTCTAATATTACTGCTACTACTTGTAATAAAAATAATATCAATGATGATACATTATAATGTAATCATCATCATAATTATAAATATTTTCATAAATAACATAAATAGCAATAATACTAATAATGCTGGTGGTGGTGCTAATAATGACAACAGTAATAACAATTTTAAAAAATCAATAATAATTATCATCAGCTTATCATTATTGTTGTGCTGTTGTTGTTGTGGTAGTAATAATAATAATAATAAGATAATAATAGGTTCATTGAAGACTCATTGCCTGAAGGTGTGGTTGATTGACAGCTGATCCTGTGATTGACAGCTGATCCTGTGATTGACAGCTGACCCTGTGATTGACAGCTGACCCTTTGGAGTGTTTTCTAGCTGAGAGCCAGAATTCAGTCCATCCTGCGTTCGGACTCAAAGCCTCCGAGTTCTCCTCCGTCTCCGGTGTTTTGACAACCCGGTTGTCTCGCCGTTCGTCTTCCACCGGCTCAGCAGATTCCCTCCTGGCCGCTCGGTTGGTAAACATCAGTCAGCGCGGCTCGTTCAGATCCACTTCCTGCTTCCCCTTCACGCCCCCTGACACACCCGCCGCTTGACTCAATCAATGTCACTCCCGTCGTCACGGATACGCCGCTCGGTGTGTGTCTGACGAGGAGGAGGCGGGGTCGGTTCTCAGCGCCGCTTCCTCCGTCTTCCAGGAGTTTGCTGTCCAAACAAGGAGGTGCCGGGATGGAGACGCCCCGCCAAAGTAAAATACCGCTGTAGATGGACGTACTGATTATTTGGGACTTGACTAGGGTTACATACTCGCACCGAAGGATTTATGTTTATAAACATAAATATACATCTTTACCCTGTAGCTTGTAGCCTCTAAACTGTAGCTTGTAGTCTTCAACCTGTAGCTTGTAGCTTATACCCTTTACCTTAGCTCTTGTTGCCTCAAACTTTGAGCTTGTTGCCTTCAGCCTGTAGCTTGTAGTATACTCTTTACCTTAGCTCTTGTTGCCTCAAACCTTGAGCTTGTAGCTTGCAGCCTGTAGCTTGTAGCCTCTAAACAGTAGCTTGTAGTCTTCAACCTGTAGCTTGTAGTTTACACCTGTTACTCTAGAGTTTCTAGCCTGTAGCTTGTAGTATACTCTTTACCTTAGCTCTTGTTGCCTCAAACCTTGAGCTTGTAGCTTGCAGCCTGTAACTTGTAGCCTCTAAACTGTAGCTTGTAGTCTTCAACCTGTAGCTTGTAGCTTATACCCTTCACCTTAGCTCTTGTTGCCTCAAACCTTGAGCTTGTTGCCTTCAGCCTGTAGCTTGTAGTATACTCTTTACCTTAGCTCTTGTTGCCTCAAACCTTGAGCTTGTAGCTCGCAGCCTGTAGCTTGTAGCCTCTAAACAGTAGCTTGTAGCCTTCAGCCTGTAGCTTGTAGTTTACACCCGTTACTCTAGAGTTTCTAGCCTGTAGCTTGTAGACTACATCCTACATCCCAGAGCCTGTAGCTTGTATCCTCTGAACTGTAGCTTGTGGCCTTCAGCCTGTAGCTTGTAGCTTATACCCTTTACCTTAGCGCCTGTTGCCTCGAACCTTGAGCTTGTAGCCTTCAGCCTGTAGCTTGTAGCTTATACCCTTTACCTTAGCTCTTGTTGCCTCAAACCTTGAGCTTGTAGCCTTCAGCCTGTAGCTTGTAGTTTACACCCGTTACTCTAGAGCCAGTAGCCTGTCGCTTGTAGACTACAACCTGCAACCTGGAGCCTGTAGCCTGTATCCTCTGAACTGTAGCTTGTAGTCTTCAACCTGTAGCTTGTAGTTTATACCCTTTACCTTAGCTCTTGTTGCCTCAAACCTTGAGCTTATAGCTTGCAGCCTGTAGCTTGTAGCTTACACCCTTTACTTTCAAGCTTGTTGCCTCAAACCTGGAGTGTGCAGTCTTCAGTGTGTAGCTTGTAGCTTACGTACTTTACTCTAGAGCTTGTAGCCTACACCCTGTACCCTGGAGTCTGTAACCTCTGAACTGTAGCTTGTATCCTGTAGCTTGTAGCCTGCACCCTGTAGTCTGTAACCTGTAGCTCTTGACCTTTAACCTGTAGCCTGTAGCCTCTATCCTATAGCTTGTTGCCTTCAGCCTGTAGCTTGTGGCTTGTAGCCTGTAGCTTGTTGCCTTCAGCCTTTAGCTTGTAGCTTACACCCTTTTACTCTAGAGCGTATAGTCTGTAATCTGTAGCTTGTACCCTACACCCTGGATCCTGGGGCCTGTAGCCTGCAGCTTGTAGCCTGTAGCTTGTAGCCTTCAGCCTGTAGCTTGTAGTTTATACCCATTACTCTAGAGTTTGTAGCCTGTAGCTTGTAGTTTACACCCTACATCCCGTAGCCTGTAGCGTCTAAACTGTAGCTTGTAGTCTTCAGCCTGTAGCTTGTAGCTTACACCATTTACTTTGAGCTTGTAGCCTCAAACCTGGAGCTTGTAGCCTTCAGCCTGTAGCCAATAAACTATAGCCTGTCGCCCCACAGCCTGTTTCCTTTAGCCTGTAGCCTGTAGCCTGCAGCTCCATACCCCACAGCCTGTAGCCTGTAGCCTCTTTGTTGCGCAGACTCTCAAATCGGGCCTGATGCGGGGATTCCGTGCACGCCAGGAATATTTTTTTTAATAAAAAGGGGGGGAGGGGTCACGTCAACCGGCAGCGTCCAATCAGAAAGGAGGACCCGCCTGAGGTGTCATCGCGCTCGGGGAACGGGGGGGTAAAAAACAATTAGCTGTCACTTCCTGAGCTGGATAGCGACGTTGATGTATTAGCGGCGCGTTGCGTTCGGAGGCGACTCGTTTCTACGGGATTTATGAGCTGCGCCGTTTTGTCCCCACGGCGGCGGCGGCGGCGGCGGCGCCACGCCGTTTCCTGTTTCCTGGAAGACGAGTGGGCGACGACGACGGCGCTTTTAAAGCTCGGCTTGAAGCTTCCCCGAGACGGAGGGGGGTCTGCGGATACAGCGCAAAAAAAAAAAAGAGATGAGTTTAGGGGAATAAAGGTATAAAAAAAAAAACGTAAAATGTCCCAATTAGCGCTTTATTGATCGTGTTCCCGCCGCCATGGATACCCGAGCGGCGTCTAAGTGTTGCTACGGCCTCGCAGCGCTCAATTAAATACCTGAGACATCCATTAAACTCCAGTAAGACTTGAGTTTATTGTCGGGAATAAAAGAGAAAATGTGGGCGAAAATGGGTTTTCGGGGGGTTTCGAACCCGACGTTGGACCGCAGCCACGGAACAACTTTAAATAAAAAATAAAAATGCAAACGTGAAGGTTAAAAAACCTCGACAGTGTGGAGTTTCCATCGGTGACAAGATAATATGATAAAAAAAATTAAAAAAAAAAACGTGATAAATATTGAATTTCTTCATGTGAAGATGTTTCAGCCCCTGATCTCAGAGGGTTCTTCTTTCCCGATATAATTTGAAATTAAATTTAATTAAAATATATTTTATTTTTAAAATGTCATTTTAAATTTAAAGAGGATGGCGATGTTGTAGCATTTTAATAAAATGTGTTAATGTTTTATTTTATTCATATTATTTTTTTATTTTAATATTACATATTTAAATGGTTATTATTCAAATATTTGACATTTTAAAAATGAACCAACTAAAATAAAATATATTTAAATTGATTTTTGCTCTTAATCAACCACTGCTTGAGAGAGGACGGCATTTTTGGGTCTGAGGATAATTTTAATGAAATATTCTTATTAAATACTTTGTTCTTTACATAGTTGAATGCGCTGACAACAAAAAATAATAACTAACTAAATGAATTACTAAAATAACAAAAATAAAAATGGAACACACTCAAAAAAATAGGTGTTTAAAGGTATTTATGTAAAATGTTAATATTTACATTTATAAGATCATTAATGATTTGAAAGTTTAAAGTTTGATTTGAAATAAAATGTAATTAAAGTAAAATGTAATTCAAAGTAAAAAAAGTAAAATGTTATTTTTTTAAATATTTATATTATGTATATGATTAAAATATTTATATTTATGTAAATGTTTATTCAAATTTTGTTCAATTTTTATGATACCAAGTTGGGCCTCTCGTAAGCATGCGCGCAATACCGCGTCTCACCTGTAGGGGGCGCATGTGAGTCCACAGTCCAAGCATGCAGGAGGTCCAGCAGAGACCCTGAAGAGTCCAGATGTCTCCATGAAGATATGTTCTCCGGTTGATGGGCCTCACTCATGAGCACGTAAACTTGGGTATGAATAAATCCGTCTTCTCGCCACGTGTTGATCTCCGACTCCGACCGTGTTTGTCGGAAGCAGCAGGTGCGGGAATTACAAGCCTCCCGGTTAGCTTCGGCGTCGGATTAGCGGCGCGGCGTGACGGGAGCGACGGTGCGTTCAGTGAAATCTGTTAAAACAATTCGCGGAATCCATGTCTTCGTCCTCCGTCGTCCTGCGGCGCTAGTTAGTTAAATTCACACGTCCGCAAAATAGCGTCATGGGCAGTAAAGTATCCTGCTGATGATGTTCGGGACTCTGGTTCTTGACTTCAGCAAGAAGGTTCCATGTTCTCCTGGTTCTCTCCGGGTTCTCCGTCTCAGTCCAAAAGCAGTCGGATGGTTAAGTGAAGACTCGAGTTGTCCGTCGGTGTGAGTGGACAGGTGTCTTTGTAAGTGGACCTTTTGGTTGACAGCTGACCCTGTGATTGACAGCTGACCTTTTGATTGACAGCTGACCTTGTGATTGACAGCAGACCTTGTGATTGACAGTAGACCTCAGCCCTGAGTTTAGCTCCTGCTCCTCACCCTCTTCCAAGTACCTCTTACCGTCCCGTCACTCGTCCCCTCAACTTCTTACTTGTATGCTTGCTGCTCCTGCAGGTGCTCCCACAGGTCCTCTTCACCAAGTCCTCCACCTTCTCCTCCAGCACTCTCCTGACTCCATCTCTTACTCCTACAAGTACCGTTCCTGAGTTTATGCACTATCCCTTCCGTGGCTCCTAGTGCTACTCTTCGCAAAGTACTACGTATGCTCATCCCAGTGCGCCCTCTTGCCCCATGGTACTCTTTGTCCTACTGCACTTATTGTACTGAATCCTACTAGTACGACCAGTAATATTTTTCCATCTCCAACTGGTACTTCTGCCGTCGTCTTCCACATCTCCCTCCACCTGCTGTTCCTAAAAGTGCCTTTCCGACCCCCGAGTACTACAACTCTCCGCTCCGACCCCTCCTATGTACCCTAATTTCTGGACTATTGAGCGCACCTGAATATTAGCTGCACCGGCTAAAAATAACTAAATAAACATATGCGTATATATATATATATAGGCTGCAGGAAAAGTGCATCCTTTTTCTATCCTCACTTTGTCCTCCTCCAGCTGATTGCTATCTTGGTCTTCATCCTGCGCACTAAAACCATGAAATTCGTCTTCTTCGGTATCGGAATCGAACGGACTCGGAGTTTCACCCTCATTTCATCGGTCTGATGTGACGAGGCTAAATGTTTTGGCGGCGTGAAGCTCGTTCACCCCAAAAAATCCATAAATTAGCCGCGTCATTGTTTTAGCCGCAGTGTTCAAAGCGTGTGGAAAAAAGTAGCAGCTAATTGTCTGGAAATAACGGTAAAAAGACTTAGAAGAAAGGATTTCTAAGATTTTTGACCATTAATATCAATATATTAGCATATATTATTAGCATCCTGGGATTTGTAGTCCGGTCAGATTGAATGGAAGCAGTCATGAGGGCTAACAGCGTTGTGGCTCAGAGTAGCTATGCTAATGCCGGCACTCCTAAGCTACTTTGGAAGGGTCGGCTGATACGGAGGGGAAAATGCACAAGAAGGAACCGTGACATCCATGCTAACCATGGATGCTAACATTAGCTTAGCTGCAAAAAAAACAACCAAACATGGGAGTTAAGTGATTAGTGGACTTCAACTGGTCCTGCAGGTGGAAGTCGTACGTGCACGGAGATCTTGTTGGGACACCAGAAGGAAGCGGGAAGCCAAGCGGAGCTGACGGCTCCCTGCTTCTGAAAAAGAAAAACAACAAAAAAACAACTTTATAGTCTTGATTTAGTTGGGAATCTTATTTTCCCACACAGACTTTGTGCCGTTTCATAGCCTGAGTGTTTAAGACTCGTGCCAGGGTTAGCATTAGCATTAGCATGTGAAAAAAGGAGCGTCCTATAGTCCGGAAATGACGGCATACTCTTTATTTACTGTATCCAACTTCCACGCATCATAGTGTACATTCTCCATGTCTTCTTCCTCCACCTTTTCTTGCAACTACTAAGACCACTACTACTTCTACTACTACTACTCTGATGACTTGTATTTCTTTGATCTACTAAGTTCCAGCAAAGCACTTATGACTTGTACTCTTAGTACTCGCGTTTCTAGAGCCTCTGCATCTCCTCAGTGCAACATATCCCTCTCAAAAAATTCTTCCTTCTCATCCTCCTATCACCATCCCAGAGCCTCTCGGGGACTGGAGGTGTGTGTGTGTGTGTGTGTGTGTGTGTGTGTGTGTGGTGTGTGAAGGTCATGAAGTTGGCAGGGTTTATTCATCACACACACACTCACACACATTTCTCGCCAGCGCGCTTTGTATGTGCTACACACTCCCAAGTACGAATGTGTCTGAAAGTGAGTTCCAGAAAGACGGCCTTTCTTTTATGTACTCTAATGCTAATGCTAATGCTAATTCGTTTAGCACAAAGTTTGTGATTGTGATCCACCTTTCGCCTCCCCATGGTTGGGGTTTACCAGCAGCCCGACAAGGGTGTCAAAGTTGACGTCGACCGTTATGTAGCTTAGCATGAGGAGCATCTCCTTCCTCTGGACCACAGTTCCATGAAGAACCATGAATCGGGCCGCTGGGGTCTTAACCTCTCATATTCACCAGGGGGCGTGGCCACAAGTGAGTTCCAGTAAAGTGGCCTTTCTTTTATCTACTCCCACGCTAATGCTAATGCTAATGCTAATTCCATCAGTGCATTTGCATTCGTGATCCACCTTCCGCCTCCCCTACAGTTGGGGTTTACCAGCAGCAAGGCCGTCAAAGTTGATTTCGGCGGTTATGTAGCTTAGCATGAGGAGCATCTCCTTCGCCGGGATCCCTTTTTGAGAGCCATAAATCGGGCCGCTGGGGTCACGACCTCTCAAATTCTCCAGGGGGCGCGGCCACAAGTGAGTTCCAGCAAAGTGGCCTTTCTTTTATCTACTCTCATGCTAATGCTAATGCTAATCCCATTAGCGTATTTGTGATTTCGAGAACCATAAACCGAGCTGCTAGCAACTTGACCCCTCAAACCCACCAGGAGACGCCGCCGCGTCCGTATGGATGTTTGGTGTGCGACTGTATCGTGCATGCTAGCATGCCCGCTAACCTTCATGCGTGCTCTTGGCTGGAGCCTTTACTTCTACGTCAGCCCGCATCAACGGGCTTGGCTGATGCTACGCCGCCATGTCGCAAGTACTTCATCAGCGTACCTGCGCGCGTGTGTGTGTGTGTGTGTGTGTGTGTGTATGTGTGTGTGTGTGTGTGTTCAGAGCCATAAATAGAACCCTGACCCCCCCCAACCCCTCCTTGCCAAAGCCGCCGCTCCAGTTCCCACTTTAATGCCATCAAATCATCCTCAAACGTAGTTACGCTGCACTTCCTGTCCCCGCCGCTCCACCGCAAGACCCGCTGAGGTGCCGTGTGCGCCGAGGTTTCTGGGAAATGTAGTCTTCCTCGGCGGCCATGTTGTTTTCCTGCGGCGCCAACCTTACCTGGAGAAGATAGGGACAATCCAAAGTGTACCTTCCGCCCAGGGAATCGGGCGCACCTGCGAGAAACGTGTAGCTACCCCGTTAAAGCTAACAACGCTAATTCGTTAGCTGCGTATCGTAGGATGGCGCGGTTCGTAATCTCGCGACGCCACAGAAATTGGCGGCGTGTCTGGGAAGCGAGACTTTAACAAGAGTTGCGACCTTCAGAGCAGCTAGCGAAACCAGAGACCCGCCTCGTTGTAGCCGCTAATTACGAGGTCACGCCGTAAATTCGCCGCGACATCCGACTCGCCGCCCTCGCTGTTAATACCGCGACCGGATGAACGACCTGACAGTGAATTAAAAATCTGTACCTTTTATTTAATTTTTTATTTTTTAATTTTTGTGTGTGTAATTACAATGAAATAGTGCCCGATGTACTCCTGTGACAGGGTTATAATAGAGTAATTACAATTTGATTACCGCCGATAAAATGGCCGCTGCCCCCAAATATATAAAAAGTTACAGTTCTTTACTGTCTTGATCTTCAGATCAGATTTCTTTGGAAAAAAAAAAAAAAAAAAAAAATCTTTAAATATATATAATGAATAACTGAAACTATATAATCGCAATACAAAGTCAGACTATGACAGAATGAATGTTTGAAATCTTTACAAAACCCAAAGCGGGACCACGTATCCGACGGACAGGGTACTCTTGTCGCGGTAACCATGGTTACCGCTGTAGCCTAATGAGGCCGGTCCAGTCCGGCGCGTCTGCATTGGAAATCAATGATGTTGATCAAATAATCAGCGAGGACAAAGGAGCTCGTTGGGGGGGTCTTGTCCGTCTCGATAGATCGAAACAATCGCGTCCGGTAAAACAGCCGCCCTCCTCCTTCTCGCTCTCTTTTTTACCCCTTTCTCTCTTTTCCCGGGACTCCGAGGAGATCCCTCCATCCTGGGGTTTAAGAGGGGAAAGTTTGCAAATAGAGAAGAATAAGGACGGAGAAAACATTTGAACCAATGATGTACTTCTGTTTTGAAGAACTCTCTGACGCCTTTTTGTGCCGAGCACCATTATTGTAGTATGGGGTACTGCATTATTTAGAAAAACTTTATTGAGAGTAGAGGCAGTAGTAGGTGTCGTGGGAGTTGTTGTAGAGGGAGGTATAGTGTTAGGAGAAGGAGAACGAGGAGTTAAAGTTGGAGTCAAAGTAGTTGTACTAGCAGGAGAAGTAGTCTTAGGAGTAATAGGAAGTTGGCATAGTAGTACAAGTAGTAGCAGGAGGTGTAGTCGTAGGAGTGGGAGAAGTTGGAGAGGTTGTAATAGTAGTAGTGTGAGTAGTAGCAGGAGTTGTAGTCTTAGGAGTCATAGGAGTAGAAGTTGGCCAAGTAGTACAAGTAGTAGCAGGAGTTGTAGTCTTAGGAGTCATAGGAGTAGAAGTTGGTGTAGTAGTACAAGTAGTAGCAGGAGTTGTAGTCTTAGGAGTCATAGGAGTAGAAGTTGGCGTAGTAGTACAAGTAGTAGCAGGAGGTGTAGTCGTAGGAGTGGGAGAAGTTGGAGAGGTTGTAATAGTAGTAGTGTGAGTAGTAGCAGGAGTTGTAGTCTTAGGAGTAATAGAAGTAGAAGTTGGCCTAGTAGTACAAGTAGTAGCAGGAGTTGTAGTCTTAGGAGTCATAGGAGTAGAAGTTGGTGTAGTAGTACAAGTAGTAGCAGGAGTTGTAGTCTTAGGAGTCATAGGAGTAGAAGTTGGCGTAGTAGTACAAGTAGTAGCAGGAGGTGTAGTCGTAGGAGTGGGAGAAGTTGGAGAGCTTGTAATAGTAGTAGTGTGAGTAGTAGCAGGAGTTGTAGTCTTAGGAGTCATAGGAGTAGAAGTTGGTGTAGTAGTACAAGTAGTAGCAGGAGTTGTAGTCTTAGGAGTCATAGGAGTAGAAGTTGGCGTAGTAGTACAAGTAGTAGCAGGAGGTGTAGTCGTAGGAGTGGGAGAAGTTGGAGAGCTTGTAATAGTAGTAGTGTGAGTAGTAGCAGGAGTTGTAGTCTCAGGAGCCATAGGAGTAGGAGAACTTGGAAAAGCAGTAGTAGTTTGGTTAGAAGTCATGGTAGTGGTAGTGGTCATATTAGTAGTACGAGAAGCAGTCAGAGGAGGTGTGAGAAGTTGTAGTAGGAATAGTAGGCATAGTCTTGGGAAATAGTTGTAGTACTAGTAGAAGAGGTAGTAGAAGGAGTCAAAAGTAGGACAAGTTAGAGTTGGGGTCATAGTAGTAGTGGTAGTACTTCCATTAGTAGGAGTTAGATTAGGAGGTGTAGTCTTGGGGAGTAGTACTGCTAGTAGTAGTGGTAGTCATGTTGTCTTAGGAGTAGCAGGAGTGGGAGAAGTAGCAGTAGTAGTAGTAGTATGAGTAGTAGCAGGAATTGTAGTCTTAAGAGTAGTAGGAGTATGAGAAGTAGCAGTAGTAGTAGTGGTATGAGTAGTAGCAGGAGTTGTAGTCTTAAGAGTAGTAGGAGTGTGAGAAGTAGTTGTAGTAGAAGGCATAGCACAAGTAGTAGCAGGAGTTGTATTCTAAGGAGTTGTAGAAATTCGTCTGTCACATGGACAACAGGGTATGGGCAGGAGGTCAGGGCATGACCTTCACCTTTGACCTTCAGAATGATGTCGCGTTTCATTTGCCCGTTGTTTGCTGTGAGGGAGATGGCATTTGGTGGTAGCCATGGCAACCAAGGAAACGTGACCTCCCTTGCCGGCTAAAATCAATCGCTTCCGACGGCGTTTTGACAGATCTTTGCTGAAAAAGAGAAGAAATAAACAAACGTGTCCATCTAACAGCGTCAGGCGGGCGACCTCGGGTGACCTCCGGCGACCTCGGGCTGGTCGGAGGGTCGCGACCTCCGACTCCTGACGCAGCACTTCCTGTTTCCTGCCGGGACCTCACAGCGACTTCAACCGACCATGAACCAAACACAACAGGAACGCAACCATATGAATTTCTGTGTGTGTGTGTGTGTGTGTGTGTGTGTGTGTGTGTGTGTGTGCGCGCGGCTGCGATTATAGACTGTTCAGAAGACTTTTTTTAAATCAGGTTCTTTATGCATATGTAGGTCTCCAAAGACTTATCCAGCATCTGTTTACAGCGTTTTCCTGACAACCTTCGTGTTTTTAATACATGGGCGTTGCCATGGCAACATCTTTCACCAGAAGGCTCCCTGTCGGATATAAAACGCGCTTTTGTCCCAAAATATATTCACTTGTATATATATATATATGCATTCATATGAATATGTAAATGTTTTTGTGACGCCTTTGGAGGGTTAGCGTAGCATGCCATCAAATTGTGGGTGAGTGAGTTGTAGCGCCCCCTTCAGGAGCAACGCCGCCACTGCAGGTTCCAGCGCCTCCAAGGTTGTTGTTGTGGTGTTGTTGTTGTTGTTGTTGTTGTTGTTGTCGTCGTTAGCTGGTAACTAGCGATAGCGGTATCACGTACCTCTGCTCACTCCAGATGCTTTCCGAAAGTAATCAGATTACTTTACGACCAGGACGGACATCCAGGGTATGCCACGGCGCGGCTGTTACCAGGCGGCCACACACACACACACACACACACACACACACACACACACACGGAAAAAAAAAAAAAACTTGGAAATTTGTCAGAAAGAAGTAGCAGACATGTTTCTTTTCCTGGCCTTTTTTTATTTTTATGTGACTTCAATGGCCTTTTTGCTTCATCATGGAGGACAAATCATCAGGAAATGTAACGGGTGACATTCAACATCCGTCCCGGCATTTCTCGTTGCCGCCATTCAACCAATGTGTGTGTGTTAGTGTGTGTGTGTGTCTTCACACACTCGCCAGGATCTGGATACCGGACGAGCTCTAGATGAAGACGTAACGCTCCGGAAGGTGCCGTCACTCCTCCGGGGATAAATGCCACTCTGGCAAAGTTCAAGATGTTTGCTTTTCTTTGAGGTTGTCAGGTATTCCAGTGTGTGTGTGTGTGTGTGTGTGTGTGTGTGTGTGTGTGTGTGTGTGTGTGTTCCTTAGAGAACATGGGACATTCTTATTCCATTGTTGTCGTCGCTGTGACTCAATCCTGGAAGTTGGTGTCATTGCAGAGTGAATGGCCACCTGGGGATGTAACATGAATGTATGTGTGTGTGTGTGTGTGTGTGTGTGTGTGTGTGTGTGTGTGTGTGTGTGTGTGGTGTTGCATCATGAGACAACCTTTTATTTTGTACCGCCGCGGGGAAATTGCAGGGTCTGTAAAGGCCCCCCTGCAAGGCTTTCAGGGAACAATTGCGGTATCTCTGGACATTACCCATCTTGTCCCTTTGACTTCTAGCTCCAGTCGGGGGCCATTTCTAAAGAATTAGCTTAGCATAACAAAGTGTCACTCCAATCCAAGGTTATCCAACTACCCATGAACTCCCATCTCCCCTCTCAGAAATACTCTCACCGCAGATAGAAGGGCTGCGATGCGGCTCCTCTTCTGTCCAGCAGGGGGCGCCGTTCTGTGACTCGATGTGGGGTTTGATTGTTATCGAATGAACGACATGAAGGCGTACCATCAATATAATCGTGTGGTCGCTTCTTAAGGTGCTTTCTGGGTGCTGTTCCATTGCTGCACAGCCCCTCTGCAGTGAGGAGGGGTCATAGTAGCCAGTGACCCCGTCCGACATGCTATGCACACAAGGCTACAGGTGCCAAGAAGCAGCAGTTATGCTAATATGTAGCACTCTAGGGAGTTGTTTTTGAAAAATTGTTGGCATACGTTGATACTGACATTTCAGTAACACCTCAGTTCACTTGGATCATCACCAGAGCTTCGAGAAGTACCCCATATGTAGGGGTAGTACCCCATATGTAGATGTAGTACCCCATATGTAGGGGTAGTACCCCATATGTAGATGTAGTACCCCATATGTGGGTGTAGTACCCCATATGTAGGTGTAGTACCCCATATGTAGGGGTGGTGCCCACTGTTCCCTTTAAGTGGCGCAACCACACACTGCTCCAGTGTTCTCCGCGCACAATAAAGCTGAACTGTAAATAAATCGCACACATTTATTTTACTTACATTTCAGCTTGGATCTCATTTTGTGCACAGCATAGATTTGCTGTGCGCGGAGAACACTGGAGCAGCGCACGACTGCACAAACACACGGTTTAGAGGAAACTGGTTGTATCCCATATGTAGGTTGTAGTACCCATATGTAAGGGTAGTACCCTATAAGTAGGGGGGGTGCCCCATATGTAAGGGTAGTACCCTATAAGTAGGGGGGGTGCCCCATATGTAGGTGTGGTATCCCAAATGTAGGGGTAGTACCCTATATGAAGGTGTAGTGTCCCATATGTAGACGTAGCACCCCATATGTGGGGGTAGTACCCTATAAGTATGGGTAGCGCCCCTTATGTCGGTGTAGTGCCCCATATGTAGGGGTAGTACCCTACAAGTATGGGTAATTCCCCATATGTAGATGTAGTACCCTGTAAGTATGGGTAGCGCCCCTTATGTCGGTGTAGTGCCCCATATGTAGGGGTAGTACCCTATAAGTATGGGTAGTGCCCCATATGTAGATGTAGTAACCCAAATGTAGGGGTAGTACCCTATATTTATGGGTAGCGCCCCTTATGTCGGTGTAGTGCCCCATATGTAGGGGTAGTGCCCTGTAAGTATGGGTAATTCCCCATATGTAGATGTAGTACCCCATATGTGGGGGTAGTACCCTATAAGTATGGGTAGTGCCCCATATGTAGATGTAGTACTATATAAATATGGGTAGCGCCCCTTATGTCGGTGTAGTGCCCCATATGTAGGGGTAGTACCCGAAAAGTATGGGTAATTCCCCATATGTAGATGTAGTACCCTTTAAGTATGGGTAGCGCCCCATATGTAGGCGTAGTACCCCATATTTGTGGGTAGTACCCCTTATGTCGGTGTAGTGCCCCATATGTAGGTGCAGTACCCCATATGTAGGAGTAATTCCCTATAAGTATGGGTAGTGCCCCATATTTAGGGGATGGTTGATTGATGTATATTCAGATAGACGGACAGACAGACGTATGGGTGGATATCATTCAAACTCCTCTCTTCCGTCACGGCTCATGAGAATCCAATCAATCCGAGTTCATCTCAGAAGTGAAGGATCTTCATGAGAGAAGACCCTCCTCTTTCCATTTCCATTTAAACGCTCCTTCTTCTCGAGCCCCGGGGAACAAAAACCATCCAATTGAAAGCTCTCGAGAAGCGAGAGCGGCGTGAAACCCGGCGAGCTCCTGGTTTTACTCCTCTCCTCTTTGTTATCCGGGCTGATGGCGGCGGCGGCGGCGGCGCGTCGTCACGACGACGGAGATAATAATAGAAATAAATAAGTCCTGGAATCACCGCCGGTGGATAAGTGTTCTCGGCGAGCGAATCTGCGAAGGGAAACACACACACACACACACACACACACACACACAAGGAAAAAACACTAGATGTGGTGGAGTTTGAGTTCTGGGGTTGTCGGTTTGATTTCCGACGCTTCACCGTCGTCCCATCCGCCGAAGGCAATCACCTGGAATTACGAAAAAGAAAAAAAATCGCGGTTGTCGGGCGCTTAGCGATTAGCGCTTAGCGATTAGCGCTTAGCGCTCATGACTTGAATAATGAACAGGCCCACGTTTTCCCGCAGGCGTTTCGGGCGGAGAAGAAAGGAAACGGACGTTTAAGGGACATTAGCCGGCGTTCATTATTCATTTTTGCGCGATTAATTTTTAACCGGGCGACAGGAATTTTTGAAATTCTCACTTAAATCACAACACAACACGAGGGAACAGAAACAGGAACGGACTGTTATTAATAATGACTATAATAATAATGATTATTATTACTGTTGTTGTTGTTAGCATGAATAATAACAGCAGTTACAATGACCAAAAGGCAGGAGGCAGAGCTGGAGGTTGCAGACATGAAGATGTTGAGGTTCTCTTTGGGAGTGACCAGGATGGTGAGGATCAGGAATGAGTCCATCAGAGGGACGGTCAGATGTTTTGGAGAGAAGGTCTGAGATAGTTGGGTCATGGACAGAGGAGGGAGTTGCTGGAATTGGAGGAAGACCAAAGAGAAGATGGATGGACATCGTGAGAGAAGATATGAAGGTAGTTGGTGTGAGAGAGGAGGATCCAGAGAAAAGGGTTAGATGGAGAAGGTGGATTTGGAGACCCCTGAAGGGAAACGCCCAAAGGAGAAGAAGACCTTGTCACAGGGGTGCAGGACATGTATGTCCGAGACAAAGAGATAATTGAGACAGTTTGGATATGAACACTCCTCTGTTCATGTCCCAACCATGGAGAAGATCTAGGTAGAAGGTTCCTGGAGGTGGAGCTGCCAGGCAGGAGGTCTGGAGGAAGACCAAAGAGAAGATTTATGGACGTAGTGAGAGGATATGAAGGTAGTTGGTGTGAGAGAGGATCCAGAAAATAGGGTTGGATGGAGAAGTATGAATAATAATGTTATAATAATGACAATAATTATATACTACTATTTTATATTATTTTCTATCTCGATTTAGATTATTTACATTTTTATTTTTTTTTATTATGATAATAGTTATTATTATTATACAGTATAATAATGATAGTTTATACAAAATGGCGGATCTTCAGCGGGGAAGTTCTAGGTTCTCGCCAGGTTCTCCGTGTTCCTCCACAGTCCAAAACTCAGTCCTCAGTTCATCAAAGAGAGGCTGGATGCTCACACACACACACACACACACACACACACACACACACACACGCACACACACACACACACACACCCCTCATGTCACTGGTTCTTCCCTGGAGGGGCAGTCGGTTCTATTCACGTGGGATTCCCTCCTCGTGAATCTGACCTGAAGTGACCCCTTTCACCTCCACACACCAACACACACACACACACACACACACACACACACACACACACACACACACACACAGTCTTTCCGCTTTGCCCTTTCTTTTTCTATTCTGGTTTGAAAGCGCCGCCGAGAACAGTAAAAATGGAAGAGCATCGTCTCTGGTCGCCCACGTGTGCACGCGCGCACACACACACACACACGCACACACACACGCACACACACACACGCGTGCACGGCCGTGTAAATCAAGCCGACGCCACCGCATGGGAGCACATATGCCTTTACACACACTCAGGCACACACTGATGGCTTTCCCGGAGATTCACAGCGTGCCGTAAAATGATCTTGTAAAAGAGTGGTGTGTGTGTGTGTGGGGGGGGGGGGGGGCTACCGCCTTCGTTCTGGAAGGTTCATTACACACACACACACACATACAAACACACACACACACACACACGGGCCCACCAGCAGACATAAAGTGACCCCCGGCGAGGGATTCATCCGTCCTCGCCGTGCCGCCGCTGTTTATTTGTGTTCCGAGCCATTAGCTCCGCCCCCCCGCCCGACGCCACCCGCCATCCCAGGGTCTCGCCGGGGTTTACGGGCGGCTGCCGAGGCCGAGGGACGACTTTATCCAAAAATAAAAAGGGTAGGAGGTGGCGGCGCGGGGTTGTGTGTTACTTATGGACGAGTTTATTGAGTGTAATCTGTGCATTGGTGGATTTTGTGTGTGAAAGTGTGTGTGTGAGTGTGTTTATTGGTCTGATATTTGTAGTCGGGATCGTAACTGTCTAGTCCTCCTGGTTGGAGGGTGGAGGTATTTTAGACTCAAATTCATTCACTCGTCATGGACGCCTTATATGGGCGTACAGCCGTTCTCTCTGTTATGACGCCTTATTTGGACGTACAGTCATACAACTTGTTATGACGCCTTATATGGGCGTATAGCCGGTAACTCTGTTATGACGCCTTATTTGGGCGTACAGTCATACAACTTGTCATCGACACCTTATATGGGCATACAGTCATACAAGTTGTTATGTCGCCTTATATGGGCGTACAGTCATACAACTTGTTATGACGCCTTATATGGGCATACAGTCGTTCACCCTGTTATGACGCCTTATATGGGCGTACAGCCCGTAACTCTGTTATGACGCCTTATATGGGCATACAGTCATACAAGTTGTTATGTCGCCTTATATGGGCGTACAGTCATACAACTTGTTATGACGCCTTATATGGGCGTACAGCCGTTCTCTCTGTTATGACGCCTTATATGGGCGTACAGTCAAACTGCCTGTTGTGACACCTTATATGGGCGTACAGTCATACAACTTGTTATGACGCCTTATATGGGCATACAGTCGTTCACCCTGTTATGACGCCTTATATGGGCGTACAGTCAAACTGCCTGTTGTGACACCTTATATGGGCGTACAGTCATACAACTTGTTATGACGCCTTATATGGGCATACAGTCGTTCACCCTGTTATGACGCCTTATATGGGCGTACAGCCCGTAACTCTGTTATGACGCCTTATATGGGCATACAGTCATACAACCTGTTGTGATGCCTTGTATGGGCGTACAGCCCGTAACTCTGTTATGATGCCTTATATGGGCGTACAGCCGCTCACCTTATCATGACACCTTATATGGGCGTACACTCATACAACCTGTTATGACGCCTTATATGGCGGTTTCAAAGCTTAATTAGCATATAATGCTTAGCGGGGGCGGAGCTTGTGTATCACCTGTTGCGTTGAACCTGTAACTTGACTTGGCATCTTGATATTTTCTTAATATTTAATGCAGCTTTCTCTATCCTTTCGCTAATAAGCTAATAAGCTAATAAGCAACTAATTTCTGGCTCATTTCTTCTTTTTCAAGGGATAGCTGGTGCTAGCTGAGCCGTGAGATGGCGCGGCAGTTAGCGAAGGGGGAAATGGTCGTTTTTCAAAATAAGATAGTCGTCGAAGTTGCTCAGATGTGACACGAGGATGAAGATTTCAATGGATTTAGTGATTTGGAGCGACATGTAGCATTTGCTACACTTGTTATGCTACGTTGTTTATGCTAGTTATCTGAATAACTCTGTGACTATAACTTACCTTTTAGGGTGAAATGTTTGTTGTTGGTCTCTGATATTGTAAAGTAAAATTTCCCCCCAAAGTGCGACTTCTATAAGATTTTTTTTTCTTAGTTTTTACACTCCGTAGCGACTTGTAGTCCCTCAGTTCTTCGCTCCTCCCTTCCATCGTAACGCAAAAACAATGTCATCATCTGCATAGAGTGATATTTTGGTCCATTTTCCATCCTGTTTTTTTAGAGTGTACTCTTTATTTTTACTTCTTGTTTACTTTGGCATATCTAGACAAAGGGTTTGGCTGCTTATCGCTAGCATTTTAACATCCCGGTTAGCCGTTGGACCGGATTATTGATTAGCTTATTAATATGGATTACGAGTCGTGACGTTCTAGAAGTCCAGAATAAAGCAGGGGGAGCGTTAGCATCGCTAATCTGAAGAAATTTACAAGCCCGCGTAGCACGCCGCCGCGCAACAGGGTTGGTCTTAGCCGCGGGATAAGCAGCCGCGTCGGCACTCGTTCTCCGAAGCGTTATCTACCGCCCCGGCTGAGGGACGGCGCTTTAAATTGCTTTTAACGCGGCGTGTCGAGGGTGATTGTTGGCCCCGTCGGTGGCGAGGGGAGGGCTTCTTATCTCCCCCGCCTCCGGCTGTAGATCTGGCGTATCATGAGGAGAACGTCCCTTCCCCAGCAGATAAGGCTACGTTTCGCTACTCCACGTAGGCGGCGGCGTTTCGGCGCTTGTTTATCCCGCTATTTCTTTTATTTCTTTATTTTCACCCTCCGAGTCTCACGTCAGAATCTCTGCCGACCTCCTCGGGAAAACTTTGCTAGCTGCTAGCATGGACGGGGCTAAAGAGGAAAAGGATGGCGGGTCAGAAATAGTCGTAGAACCCTTTTCTTCTCGCCGCTCGAACCAATCGCAAAGTCCTTTGTGATTGGCTGCATCATAATATCCTGGAGATGCGGTGGTCCTTGCTAGCCTTCGAAGCAAACCGGGTCGCTCCAGGTTCTGCTCTGGAGTCCGACTGGGTTCTCCTAGGTTCTCGGTCTTCCCCCCTCAGCCCAAACAGTCCACTGAGGACTCTAAATGAGAAGGTCGATGTTTCCATGTGTGGACCAGGGGATTGACAGTTGAGCATACAACTCCTGCCCCCGCCCCTCAATGATGGGTTGATGTCGGGGCAACCCCGGCCTCCTGAGAAACCTGGAACGTTCCTCAACGTGGCGGAAGGGTCGGGTCCTGGTGGTGGAGCTGGAGCGGGGATTTTTTGGGAGGTATTGATCACGGTACGGACCCTCCTCGGAGTCTGCGAACTGATAGGTCGATCGTCGGAGGTGGATCCGGTCGGCCCGCCCACTTTTCCGAGCCTCCTCCTTCGTCGGTTTTTGTTCCCGGCGGTTATGAAATCAAATAAATAAACAGATAAAGTGCCTGAAAGGCTCAGAGGGGCGAGGAGACGACTTTAAAACAGAAATGTTTGCAAAAATAAAGGCCTTGGGAAGTAATTAAAGCTTCCGAGTCCGATTTTCCTGTTGAATGGGTCGGTTTGCCTCCTTCTGATTTTTATCTAGAGGTTTATATATATTTATATATTAATTGAATTTTAGTTATTGCTCCCTCTTGGAGGGGAGGGGAGCGAGGCCCTTCTGCCAAGGTTTCACTCCTAAATCAACTTTATTCCTCAGGATCAGCGACGAATCCAAACATTCGCAAGTGTTATTGCAGGCGACGGCTTAAAATTGCGGGAGAGGCGGCGTGTTTTCTTCAGAGGATTGTGCAAAAAAAAAAGCTTTATTGCACCACCCTGTATTAATAATGAATGTTATCATTATTATATTTGTCATTGGAGATTTAGCTCGGGAAGGAACCTCTGCGGAGCAAGAAACAGATGCTTCTGTTTTTACTTTTATTTCTTTTTTCATTCCTATTTTACAGCGACATTTCCCAACCATGAATGGAAAATATCGTGTTTCCATTCTATTTCATTTTACGTTATTTTATTTTCTGCCATCAACCACGACCCCTGCGGGATCATTATCTTGCAGTAGATAATGGATCAACGAATGGCTTTTTTTCCATTTTTAATTTTATTTAACTGAACTAAATTTATTTTATTTTATTTTATTTTATTTTATTTCATTTTACATTATTTTCTGCCATCAACCACAACCCCTGCAGGATCATTATCATAAGAGGATAATGGATCAACGAATGGATTTTCTCAATTTTATTTTATGTAACTTAACTAAATTTATTTTATTTGCATTTTATTTTATTTTATTTTATTTTATTTTATTTTATTTTATTTTATTTTATTTTATTTTATTTTATTTTATTTCATTTTACATTATTTTCTGCCATCAACCACAACCCCTGCAGGATCATTATCATAAGAGGATAATGGATCAACATATGGATTTTTTCAATTCAATTTTATTTAACTTAACTAAATTTATTTTGTTTGCATTTTATTTTATTTTATTTTATTTTATTTTATTTTATTTTATTTTATTTTACTTTATTTTATTTCATTTCACATTATTTTATTTTCTGCCATCAACCACGACCCCTGCAGGATCATAATCATAAGAGGATAATGGATCAACGAATGGATTTTCTCAATTTTATTTTATGTAACTTAATTAAATTTATTTTATTTGCATTTTATTAGATTTAATTAGATTTTATTTTTATCTTTATTTTATTTTATTTTATTTCATTTTATTTTATTTGACTATAATTAACCTTGCGGTGTGTCCAGGTTGCACCACATGGTATTTATTTTTTTTGTAAATGTATCTATTAGTTAAAGAGTGTGATTAATTCGATTATTATTAATTTATAAATTTTTATTTATATTAATTTATATTAGCATATTAATTTAACTATTAATTTTTATTTTTTCTTATTTTTATATCTTAATGAATAACTGGTAATAATAAATCATTCATCATTTATTTTTTTCTTATTTATTTCCATTTATGCCTGTATGTCATGTGTGTTTAGAACTCCACCAATCCTTGTTTTCACTTCAGCTTCCCTCCGTTAACCTCCGCTCGCCGGTAATCCAACCCGAAGCCTCCTCGCTTCGGGGCGCCATTTTCAAGCCGTCTTAAAAAGACGCGTCCGGCCCGAACCGGCCATCGGCCCCCCCGGGGCCACGGCGCCTTCATCAAACGCCGGTCGGGTCGGATGGAAATCAATCTCCGGCACAAAGAAGCGGCACCCGAAGCGGCGGCTGATGGACGGTTTTCTGGGCTCCATGAACCCACGCCGCCGCCCCGGAGCGCCTCTAAGGCCTTTTCGACGCGGATAAATCCTCGGAGACGAAGGGGGCGTGAAGAAGAAGGACAAGGGGGGGTCGGGAGAGACCATGAGGCGCGAGGCTGTGGGGGGAGGAGGAGGTAGATGTTCGCGGTGGCCTTCTGTCCGACCATCCATCAGCGAGCCGCTGGACGCCGTGACCGATCCCTGACAACTTGGCATTTCGCCGGCGAGCTCGGGGAAACTTGGCGGAGGACGTGACATTCACTTCCCGCTAGCGAATGGCGAGGAGGTTAGCCGTTTCAGGCTACATGACGACGGGGAGTTAGCGAGAAAGCGATGTGTTAATAACGGCGAATGTCGCTACGGCTAGCATCGAATTATTCAGAATGGGTTTAGCAACCAGGAAGTGGTTACGCGATGTTGTTTCAAATTAGCATCACATGGTTTTCTGTCAAATTTCCCCACGTTGCTTCTTCACCAGTGTCTCCAGCAGCAAATATTAGCCTAAAAATCTGGACAAAACTTAGCACAAAAGGTTTTACAAACATCAGCACAAACATTAGCATTAGCATGTCGTTGCTGAACTGCAATAATTTCATCGTACGGGACGATTCTAGATCAACAGGTAGGGGCACAAGCGCCAAACGGATATAGCCATGTTCTACTTCCCTTGCTTCCACGGAGATACGAGTCCTCCGAGTCCACGGACAATAACAAAGATGGCGCTTGCGAAGGAGCCGGTGATGATGTCGGTGCTTAGAAAGAGGCGCGATAGACGGCGGCGGCCATTAACCACGTAGCCACAAACAGACGGAAGCTACTTCTTCGTGCCGTTGTCTTCTTCTGAGTTCCTTGCGTTGGTCGTACACTCGGGCATACCGCACAGCACTGCCCCTTGCCATACAAGGACACCTTGGGACTCGAGGGGTCGCCGTAGTCAACTCGCCGTGTAACACGAGGTACCAACAAGCGGCAAACATTCGCCTCCTTGGCGACGGTTCCGCGGCAGGTGGCTAAAACCCGACGCCATCAGAAGGACGCCAGACGGAGCCTCCTGGATTATTTAGCTTGTGTGGAGTGCTTTTTTGGAGGATGTAGTGTAGATCGTTTGGCACTTGGTACCGGTGAGGAAAACAGCATGAAGGCTGATACACTTTGAAATGTGTGTGTGTGTGTGTGTGTGTGTGTGTGTGTGTGTGTGTGTGGTAGGATTAGCCTCTTAGCTTAAAGTATTCTGTTACACAGATGAGAGAGGAGTTGTCTCTTTGGCATACAGTAGTTTCTCCCATCATTTAAGAGCTTCAGAGATGTAGCTTGGTAACCAATCCTGCCTATGCTAATGGGCTGATTAGCATAGCAATCGCTATTTACGCGCGTGCCTTCATCATCCCGCAAAAGCCGACGGCAAAAACGAGAGGGTGCCAGGACGAGTCCGAAGGAGGCGGAGGCGTGGTATTGTTTTCGGCAGCAGAAGCAGCTGGACACCAGAGTGTGTGTGTGTGTGTGTGTGTGTGGGGGGGGGGGGGTTGATTGGCGGCGCTCTCGGGAAAACAACGATCTCACTCATATTTTGTTCAAATGTATCTGGATTTTGGATTAAGCTAAACAAAGGAATCAGAGTGGTTCCAACGCTAAGCTAACGCGCTGGAAATGGAGGACGTGGAGGAGCAGGGCCTTGCCGATGGGTCCAATTGGACCCGGACAGAAGGCAGAGGCTCGGTATGCTTGGCTTCGTCACTCCAGAAAGTGGCTGCGCCTCCGCCGTGGTCATGTGATCATACCCTGTCTCCTACTTCCTGTATTATGTCTCGCCGTAAACGCCGCCGCATGCTAACAGGCTCTCAGCTTCACCTCTCGGCATCCCGGCTTGTTATTCCTGTTGTCGGATTAGTCATGCAGGTCGGCGCGCGACGCGGGGCGTTTGAGGTCACGCCGCTCCCGGGGGAATTTGGGGAGGCGGCGCACCGATGTGCTCCCGCCGACCTTCTGCGGCGCGTTAGCATCGGCGCAACAAATCCCAACAAACTTTCCGCATCGGCTGTCGCCCGTTAGCTCGATGCTCGCGGCGCCGCGGGACGGGACCTGGGGATTCAGGCGGGGCGCCGAACTGAACCCGGTATGCTCGGGAATGTGTGTGTGTGTGTGTGTTTGCGTACTCTGTGAGAATAAAGATGTGTTTTAGCGGCGCCGGTGGAAATCACTAGCGTGGGAAGGCAGGATGGTAATTGGTCGGGCTGAGCCAGTCGCACATCGGTCATACTTAACGGGTTCTGAAACGCGTCTTTGTAACCAAATAGGCTGTGACGCGGCGGCGGTAATTCAACGCACCGTGGCGTCATCACAAAAAAAAATAAAATAAAAAAAAAGCACAGCGCGTCCACGTTTCCGTCCCCGCGCCGCGCTACACCTCACGGAAAAGTCAAATCCTTGCAAGTAATTATTCACGCTGAGCGTCTGAAAAACCGAGGTCCTTAAACGAGGCGCTCCTTCCCGGCATCGAGGTCGGATCCCTTCGATGTCGAATCGCGGGAGCCGTTTTCGCTCTCGGCGCTTGGATTTTTAGCCTTTAGCTGCGCGAACGCCGCGACGGCAATGATTCGGGGGGATTTAGCGTGGAGATGCTACGGCAGGAGCTCACCTGAACGCTAAATGAGATGTCTCAGTTGTGAATGAATCATTCCGAATTATTCATTCGTTCATTATCCGCTCTGCAGTTGTGAATGGATGTGATTGACAGCTGAACCCCTGTGATGGAAAATGGTACGACCCGGGTTAAACCCCGCCTCCGACCCCAATGACGGCAGGGATTGGCTCAGACCGGACGAGCAGGAACAAAGGGGTGCAG
The DNA here is from genome assembly GCF_037954325.1 of Fistularia commersonii. Lineage (NCBI taxonomy): Eukaryota > Metazoa > Chordata > Actinopteri > Syngnathiformes > Fistulariidae > Fistularia > Fistularia commersonii. The sequence continues at coordinate 1,233,446 of NC_141318.1, forward strand.
ATGATTGAGGAACGTCTGGTGATTGACATTGGCTCCGCCCCCAATCTTCCTCAACCCACGAGCATACAAGTCTAGACCCTCGCAAGTAGCTCCAGAAATATACTCATGAATAAATAAAGACCTCAGACCTCCATCCAGGTCCACGGAGGTCTGCGCAAAAACCCGACGTGCCGCCTGTCAGCAGCGGACAGCATCTAACAAATGGCCTCCCGGAGGGGTGGAGGTGGAGGTGGAGGTGGAGATGTTTGGAGGGGGAGGGCAGAGACCTCTGCCAGGGCGCCGGCCGGTGATAAATCTCAAAAATCAATATGACAGGGCCCGGGGTGATCAGTATCAATGATTTTAAAACCGGAATAAGTTCCCCCGGGGTGAGGGATGATAGAATCCTCACAGCGGCGGGTCTGAGAAAACATCCCGGGGATGAAGAGCAGCAAGAAGAAGAAGAAGAAGAAGAAGAAGAAGAAGAAGAAGAAGAAGAAGGAGGAGGAGGAAGGATTATTGATGCTGCTTCATCGCCGCTCGCTTTTCCCCGTCTGTCGCTTCTCCTCCGTCTCGCCCGTCACTCCGTTCACCTTCCCCCCCCCCCCACGCCGCTATTTGGTTTAGTCCGCACACACACACACACACACACACACACACACACACACTGAAGGTTGATTATTCTGTACGTTTATGAATGTTTTACTATCTTAAGTCATTCATTCATTCATGCATCCGTCTCTTATTGTTCTGCATTTTGTTTATTATTTGCTTCATTCATTCATTCATTCATTCATGCGTTCATCTCACACACACACACACACACACACACACACACTTTAGGTTTCGTCTGCTGTGACCCCGACCTTTATCTGATTATTCTGAACTTTTGTGTTTTATTCATTCATTCATTCATGTCATACAAACAACCTTTATCTATTGATTCTGCTGTTTAATTACATATTCATTCATTCATTCATTCAGGCATTTATTATATCATACAATAATACAGAAAAACCTTTATCTAACTAATATGCAGTTTTATTTACATATCGACTCATTCATTAATTCATTCATTCATTCATGTCATACAAACAATCATAAAAACAGCCTTTATCTATCTAATATACATTTTTATTTACATATCTGTTCATTCATTCATTCATTTATTCATCTCACACACACATTCATTTCTAACCTTTGTCTTATTATGGAGTTTTATTTAGACATTCATTTATTTTACTTAAAATTATTCATTCATTCATGCATTCATTCATTTCATACAAACAACCTTTATCTATTTATTCCGCAGTTTTATTTACATATTTTTATTACATATCTCACACGCTCGAAGGGGGTTTAACTAAGTTTCGCCTCCTTTTCTCATTTTTATGTATTTTTATTGATAATTCATTCATTCACTCATGCATTTATTAATATCATACAAACAATAATACAAACAACATTTATAATAATAATATATAAACATTAGATTGATCTATCTTATATGCAGTTTTATTTACATATTCATTCATTCATTCATCAATTCATTCATGCATTTATTCATCTCACACACACACATTCATTTCTGACCTTTGTCTTATTAAGCAGTTTTATTCATTTATTTACTTAAAACTATTCATTCATTCATCTCACACACAAACATCACCAAACACCAACTCGACGGTCTGATATTTATTTCGCTTCTCTTTATTTCTATCTATATATTCATTCATTCACATCACACACACACACACACACACACACACACACACACACACTCGTCAGCTGTCAATCACAGCAGAACCCCGGCAGGAGGAGTCGCAGGGATTTGTCGCCGTGACGATGCAGACCAGATGAAAGAAAGCTGCTTTTTTTTTTTTTTTTTTTTCTCCAGAAAAGGGAGGATGATAATCTTCTCGGCGGGAGAAAAGTGAGAACGTCACTCTCTCTTTTTTTTTTTTTTTTTTTTTTCTGCCGCTCAGCTCATCTTCCTCCCATCTCATGGCGATGTCACATGGGCGCAGTAAGCCCTTCGCTCCGTCTGCCAGGCGTTCGGCCTCCCGCCCGCCCGCCCGCCCGCCGTCAAAAAGCGAGCTAGCGGCCCGCCGTTAGCTTTGACGCGCTAATCCCTTCCCCGGTTTCTCGTCGCTCAACCTTTCGCCGCTGTTGCTCGAGGCACGTTTCTCGCCCCCGGCGGTTCTGCTACTGTTAGCGTTAGCGTCCGCAAATGCCACCGGTGACAATCGGCGGCGTGGGATTAGCGAGCCTGGAGCGGGAGCGTAAACAGCTCTCGGAGTGTCAAACCCGCGTGATGTTCCGTGATGACATGCTAACATGCTAACGCCACCGCGGCCTCATGTTTCCCAGCTAACAGTGTGTTTTACTTATAAAAAACAGGACGACAAGCAACCAAAACAGGTTATTCTGATTGGTTAATGCTATTTGTCAGGTTCTCAACTAGGGGGTCTTCTGATTGGACCAGGTTCTCCTCCTCCCAGGTGAGAGAGTCCAGATCACAGCGTTTTCAAACGCTAAATGTAGCGCCTAGCACTCTTGTGTTTTGAGCTGAAATGGACTGTTTTTGAAGGTCTCACATGGCAGGAGTTGTCATGGCGACCAAGATAACCCCCCCGACGCCGAGCCCTTCGTACCCCCTGCCCGGTCCGAGGAGATCGCGGGGCTCCTGGTCCACGGCGGCAGGTTTTGCCAGCGCTGAGCTTAATTCGGTCGTTTTTTAAAGGGAGTCTGGAATGGCGTCCGAAATCCAGGGTTGGAAAATTGGATGTCTTCGTTGGGCGGGGAGATTTTTCTTGTTAGCAGTAAATAGACTTACTAGATTAAATGCGTGAATTAATTACATTCAGTATAATATTTCAAAAATAAGAAAAAATTAATATAATAAGAAAACAAAATGTGGAGGTCAATAAAATAAAAAAAAGTCTATTTAAAAAGGATGATCTCAGATGTCGTTGTCAAGCTTCTTTTATAATTGTTATCAAATTTTACTTAAAGATTTTGAGCACGCGAATGCAATTAAATTAAATTGAGAATAAATGGATCCACTTAAAATATAAAATGTGTAGAAAAATATTAATAATAAAAATTAAAAATTATAATCCTAAATGTTGCTGTCTTCTTTCACAAGGTTTTGAACAAACACAAAAAAATCAATTTAGAATAAATAATGCATTTTAAAATAAAGACAGAATGTGTAGCTAAATGAAAGACAATCCAATTAAAAATTATATAAATAAATTAAATTTAAAATAAATATGCATTTTAAAAATAATGCAAAATGTGTAAATAAATGAAAAAAAAGAAATAAATTAGAAATAACAGCTGTTGTTGCCAGACTTCTGTCACAAAGGTTCGTACAAAGAAATGCAAATAAATAAAATTAAGAATAAATAAATGCATTAAGACAAAATGTGTCCTGAATTTAAAAAAAAGAAAGAAAATTAAAAATGAGGATGACAGCTGTTGTTGCCAGAATTCTTTCATAAGAATTTGAAAAAAAAAACAAATGAATAAAGTTTAGAATAAATTAATACATTTTAAAAAGAAGAGCAAATATTTACTAAATTAAAATAAAAATAAAAAATCAATTAAAAAATGATGGTTTTGAAAATTAAGGTTTTGAACCAACAAACAAATGCAAATAAATACAGAAAAAAAATACATGCATTTTTAAAAATAAGACCAAACGTATCGCTCAAATTAAAAATAGATAAATAAATAAAAATCAAACAAACAAATAAATTGTATAAAAGTCTCCTGCTGAGAATATTCAGAGTATTTTTAATTTAATTTCTTTTTCGTTCAATTTTCTTCGCCGTGGTTTGGCTTCTCCGTGGCAACCGTGGTCACGGTAATTCGGCGGCGCGAACAGGAGCGTCACCTGGACACGGGATTCACACACACACACACACACACACACACACATCTCCGGAGGTCAAACAGGGCCGACCTGCACGCCGTCCATTAGCAGTCAGACGCGGTTCGGCCGTCGCACGGCTGACCTTTCGCTCTCGGCGAGCGTCTCGGCGCCGCCGGCCGCTCGGGTTCGAGGAAGATAAAACAAAAGCCATTAAGACGATGTAATGGACTCTGCGAGACGAAGCGATGATGAGTAAATATCTCAGGAGCTCCAGCCTCCGAGGGGAATCCTGACACATTCACACACACACCGAGTGTGAACTTATCTCGTAGTATTATGGATTGGTGTTAGTAATTGTATTTAATTTTATTAGTAGTGTTCATTTAATATTTTGTTTTACTTCGTTACATTTCGTGTCATTGCGTTTTATTTTATTGGATTGATTTTTACTTTATTTTATTCCTGCCGTATTTTTTGGTGCGTCATTTAATATGAATCTGTGAGGGTTTATTTTCTATTTTATTTTAATTTTTGTTTTATTTTCATTTCATTTTATTTTTTGTTTACTCCCTCCTCCCATGTACTTTGTGCATAATTTAATGTCATGCAACTGAGAGGGTTTATTTTCTATTTTGTTTTATTTTGATTTATTTGTTCACTTTTGTTAAATTTTATTTCATTTTATTTTTTGTTTACTTTGTCCTTCTAAGTACTTTGTGCATAATTTAATATCATGCAACTGTGAAGGTTTATTTTCTATTTTATGATATTTTAATTTTTTTAGTTCAATTTTGTTTTATTTTAATTTCATTTTATTTTTTTGTTTACTTCCTCCTCCCATATACTTTGTGCATCATTGATTATCATGCAACCGTGAGGGTTTATTTTCTATTTTATTTTCTATTTTATTTTAATTTTAGTAGTTCAGTTTTGTTTTATTTTGATTTAATTTTTTTTTGGTTTACTCCCTCTTCCCATGTACTTTCTGCATGATTTAATATGCATCTGTGAGGTTTTATTTTCCATTTTATTTTATTTTATTTTATTTTTTTTTTAGTTCAATTTTGCTTTATTTTAATTTAATTTTAATGTATTGTTTATTTTTTCCTTCCACATACTTTGTGCATAATTTAATATCATGCATTTGGTAGGGTTTATTTTTATTTTATTTTATTTTAATTTTTTTAGTTCAATTTTGTTGTTTTATTTTAATTTCTTTTTTTTTTTTGTTTACTTCCTCCTCCCATATACTTTGTGCATCATTAAATATCATGCAGCTGTGAGGGTTTATTTTCTATTTTGATTTATTTTTTTGTTCTCCCCCCTCTTATATGGTGGTGCATTATTTAATATCACAATATTAACATTATTTAATATTATTCTTTTTTTATTTGATTTCATTTTCTTCCTATTAACCCTCTCCAGGCAGATGCTACTTAGCTAATTACGCCACAACTTAATTTGAGCCTGAGAGGGTTAATAGCATTAGCATTAGCATTAGCATTGCCATTCCTTGTTATAGTGGTGTTTCTCCTCTCCTCTTCTTCATCCAATTCCTGTTATTTTTCATTTTTTTAGCTTTCTTTTACTTCTTCTACATTCATCCATTCACTCCTTTATCATTCATCCATTCATTCATTTTTTTTTGTTTTTTTTTTTGTCTTTTTTTTAAAACTCTCAACCCAGAGTCTCAGCTTGAAGCCAATTAGCGCTCCGGATTAGCTAAATTGAATGACGCATCACAAACAATGATTTAAAACACCTAAATTCCCACCTGGACATTTGCAATCCACACACTCCTGCTCTCCTTCCTCCTCCTGACCTTTGCTCCTCCTCAGTCCGGGGGAATAAATACATTCTTAAAGCCCCATAAACAAATATTGACCAGGGTTTGGATACAGGTGATGCAGCCGAGAATGGATTCCAGACCTTTAGCGGGACAGATAAGTCAAACACACACACACACACACACACACACACACACACATAATCAGTAAAATGTTGACATGCCTCCCCCTCTAAAAAAAAAAAAATGGATTTCCATTTCCAGCTAAAGGTCAGAAGGGGGAGTGAACTCATGCTTCCTGTCTCCTGTGTCCAGTAGTGTGTGTGTGTGTGTGTGTGTGTGTGTGTGTGTGTGATAAAATGCAAGAGCGGTTGGTGAAATAAAAAAAAAAAAAAGTTAGTGTTATTGATAGAGCTCTATATCTCTATGGTCATATTTACCCATCATGCACCTGGAGACCCCAAATGTTCATGAGATCATTTCCTGCTCGGCGCCGCCGTAAACCCGGCGCCGTTCGTCCCGGCGGCGCCGTTCGCTCGCGCTCAGATCCGATACCGACGGCGATAAGTCATCTGGAGCGGCGGGAGACGCCCGGGCTTTGGTTTATTACATCTGTCCACACACACACACACACACACACACACACACACATGCCGACAGCTCGGGATTGACAACATGATGCCGTCGCTTCCCGTAAAGTCGTGTTGTTTTGTAGCGCCGCGGCGCGCCGCGAGGGGGCGGGGCTTGATGCGATCTGTCAACGATCCTGAGTGGACGTCCGGCGTTGCCATGGTGATGTTGGATCGGTGTGACAACGTGAGCTGTTGCGACGTCGGTGGAGCGCAAACGTGAAAATACCGGTGTGTCTTTGTATGTGGACCTTGATTGACAGGTGACCCCTCCTTATCAAGCCCCGCCTCCGCCGCTCTGTGATTGGCTCCCGACCCGCTGTGAGACGTAGCTTCTTCTCATTAAATGCTAGAAATGGACGAGAGAAAGCTAATTGGTAATAGTAATGCTAATTTGTAAAGCTCTTCTAGGGCCTTTAAAAAGCCTAGACTTTCTCTGGCCAATCAGCAGCCGGCAGTCTGTTGAAATTGCATTTTTGTATCTGGTGCTAAAAAAGTAGCATGTATCTGTTGCTAAAGAGGTAGGAAGTATCTGGTGCTAAAAAAGTAGCATGTATCTGTTGCTAAAGAGGTAGCAAGTATCTGGTGCTAAAGAAGTAGCATGTATCTTGTGCTAAAGGTGAAGCAATTCATTTAATTTTATTTTTAATTTTATTTAATATTTTACTACATTTTATGTTTTTGAATTTTAGTTTATTTTATTTGAGTTTTAGGTCATTTTAATTTTATTTCATACTCCATTCCAGATCATTTGTCTTGTGTGTGTGTGTGTGTGTGTGTGTGTGTGTGTGTGTGTGTGTGTGTGTGTTTGTTTTGGAACTTAATAAAATTAAAATGCATTAAATAGCTTGATATTCAATGAATACTCATTATTCTTAACAATATTATATTCTTTTTATTTCGGTTACTCCCTTCAGGGGTCACTTCAGCAAATCAACTGATTTTATTTATTTTATTTTATTTAATTTTATTTTATTTTATTTCAATTTCACTGCATTTACTGCATTTTCTTTTTTTCTAATTTTTCCAAATTTTTGCTTTATTCATTTGAGTTTCAGTACATTTTATTTTATATTTTACTTATTTACTGCATTTTCTTTTTCAGTTTTTCCTAATTTTAGCTTCATTTGTTTGAATTTTAGCACATTTTATTTTATTTTATTTCATCTTATTTTATTTTTTACTGCATTATCTTTTTTCTACTTTTTCCAAATTTTCGCTTTGTTGATTTGAGTTTTAGTAAATTTAATGTGTTTTATTTTATTTTTTTCTTATTCACTGCGTTTTGTGTTTTCATTTTTTTCCTGATTCTAGCTTCATTTATTTGAATTTCAGCACATTTTATTTTATTTTATCTTATTTTATTTTTTGACTGACTCAACTACATTTTCATGTTTCTAATTTTTCAAAATTTTAACTTTGTTCATTTGAATTTTAGTAGATTTTATTTTATTTATTTTTTAGCGCAGTGTGAAATAAAAAAAAAGTACTTAAACTCAAATAAACAAAGCTAAAATCAGGAATAATTAGAATGAAGAAAACGCAGAAAGTCAGTGAAAATAAAATAAAATAAAATGAAGCTTAAATAAGGAAAAATTAGAAAAAAGAAAATGCAGTGAAGTCATTAAAAAAATAAAATAAGATAAAATAAATTAAAATATGCTAAAATTCAAATAAAGGACGCTAAAATTAGGAAAAAAAATGAAAATGCAGTAAATGCAGTTAAAAATGAAAAAAAATAAAGGAGGTGTGTTGAAAGCTCGGATGAGACGCTCCAACTTCCTCCAAAACATCTGCTTCCTGAACCTTGCGAAGCTTCTGGATTAGCTTTAGCATGCTAGGCCTCTCCAGCAGGTGGTTCCCCAGCTCTTGCGGGGGGTTTCCATGGTAACCGTTAGCATCGTAGAACCCCCCCCTTCGAGCAAGGTTCTCCAGGAGTTCCTCCCCTCGTCTCCTCCCCGTTGTCATTAAGCAAAAGCTGCTGATGCATCCAGATTCCGAGGCGTCCATATGTCGCGCCGCGCCGCGCCGCTAATTCCTCCGACGCCGCCTTTACTACCCAAACTAAGAGGGGATCATTAAAGCCTCATTCCGAGCGTGTCACCGGTGTCAGACGCCGCTCGCCGGATTGATTTGCTGATTAATAAAAAAAAAAAAAAGTTTCTGCTGCAGTCAGCACGCCGCCATCTTGTACCGCCGCCGCTCTGACGCGAAAAACGACGCTAATCGATTAACTGACGAGAAAGTTTTGAAAGCGGTGGGAAAAATGAACGAATGAATGAATGAATTTTAAGTCGGATGTGTGATTGACAGGTGACCCGGTTCCGAGCTAAGCCCCGCCTCCTCGCTAATGTTAGCTGCGATTGGTTAAATGGTACGGTTAAAAAAAATGAAGGGATGAATGAATAAATAAATATAAGCATGGATTAATTAATATTTGAGCTGTATCAGTAATTTAACCATAAATTAGTAAAAAGCAATTGCATGAATTTATATAATTTATGGGAAATATTTACATCTCCAAGACTTCTGATTAATTGTGATTGACAGGTGACCCGGTTCCGAGTTAAGCCCCGCCTCCTCGCCAATGTTAGCTGCGATTGGTTAAATCGTACGGTTAAAGGGATGGATGAATAAATAAATGAATACATGGATGAATGAAAGAATAAATGAATAATTTTAGCTGTATTAGTAATTTAACCATAAATTAGTGAAAATTAATGCCATGAATTAATATAATTTATGGATAATTTTTACATCTCCAATACTTGTGATTGACAGGTGACCCGGTTCCGAGTTAAGCCCCGCCTCCTCGCTAATGTTAGCTGCGATTTGTTAAATGGTACGGATAAAAAATGAAAGAATAAATGACTAATTTGAGCTGTATCAGTAATTTAACCACAAATTAGTAAAAAGTAATGCCATGTATGAATATAATTTATGGAAAATATATACATCTCCAATACTTCTGATTAATTGTGATTGACAGGTGACCCGGTTCCGAGTCAAGCCCCGCCTCTGAGCTCATGTTAGCGGTGATTGGTTGAAGCCGACTCTAAACTATATGCACAGAATAAGCGAAACAGTAAACAAACGGATGAATGAACGAATGACTTGTTTGATCTTTCATTGCCGCTAACCAGTAAAGAACCCATGAATTAATCACAAACTACTATAAATAAATACAAATGAATGAATGAATGACTTCTTTAGACCACCTGCTCTTTTTATAAATCACCTTCTTCCTTTTGCTTGCCTTTATTTACTTTTAGTACCTTTTGACAAGCTAACGCACAACAAGCTAGCATCCCTATCTCACCCTTTGGTGCGTTCAAGGTACGACCTTTTATGCAGAGGCTCTTCGATTTGAATAGCTTGGCAAAGAAAACAAACGTAAAAGCTAGCGGGCGGCGGCTAGCACGGCGGTCGGTTGCTTTACTCCGCGGGGAAGCGCTAGGCTAACCTAGCGACCCTCGCCGACTTCATCGTCGGGCTATTTGGGAGCCCGTTGATGGCGGTAATGTTTTTGTACTTTGCAAAAGCCCGTTTTCGGAGCCAGTGAGCAGCGGCCCCGTCTAGCGTGGAAGAAAAAGTTCCCGTTTTATCTGCTGGTGTAATGTAGCGGGTGGCGGCGGCGGCTGCGGCGGCGGCGTGGAGGGGGTCCCACTTAGTTTGCGTCTCAAAAAACGTTGGATGTAAGCACCCGGTGATGACTCGGAGCCGTGCCTCATTTGTTGTCTAATGACTTCGCCAGCTCGCGGCGCCGCCGCCTCCGAAATGGATCCCCGGGTTTTTTCACAGCTTTCCTGGAAGGCGGCGCCGCCGAGGGGCCGGTCATGTGACACGGCGGCCTTCGTACCGCCGGAGCGGGTTTTCCCCCGGGATTCTGCACGTCTATATAAGATATGAATAAATGAATATTACATGTCTATATATGATGTGTGAATCAATAAAGATTACATGTCTATATATGATGTATATATGAATGAGTGAGTAAAGATTATATGTCTACATATGATGTGTGAATGAATTAATGAATGAATGAAATCATGTCCCTATATTTTGAGTGAATGAATGAGTCGATAGTCTTATATCTCCTAATATGACAAGTGAATTAATGAGTGAATAATACATTTGTCCATGTGATGTGTGAATGAATGAGTGAATGGTTGCATGCTTCCATATGATTTGTGAATGAATGAATATTGCATGTCTATATATGATGTGTGAATGAATGAAAACATGTCCCTATATTTTGGGTGAATGAATGAGTTGATAGTCTTATATCTCCTAATATGACAAGTGAATAAATGAATAAATAATACATGTCTCCATATGACATGTGAATGAGTGAGTGAATGGTTGCATGCTTCCATATGATGTATGCATGAATGAATATTACATATCTTTATATGATGTATGAATGAATGAATATTGCATGTCTATATATGACATGTGAATCAATGAATGAATGAATGCATGAATATTAAATGTCTATTATATCTGAATGAATAGTTCATGCCTCTAAATGACTCGTGAATGAATGAATGAATGAATGAATATTAAATATCTATATATGATGTATGGATGAATGAAAACATGTCCCTACATTTTGAGTGAATGAATGAGTCAATGGTCTTTTATCTCCTAATATGACATGTGAATGAATGAATAAATAATATATGTCTCCATATGACATGTGAATGAATGAGTGAATAATACATTTATCCATGTAACGTGTGAATGAATGAATGAATGAATGAATGGTTGTATGTCTCTTTGGCCGTCCACAACTAAAATGCATGAATGAATGAATAAATGAATGAATTTATGAATGAATGAACGAAACGTCCCGTGCGTTTCCGTTCTCCAGCTGCGTCGCTAAACTTGGAAACGAGGTCCGTCAGCTCGGACTTTTCCCGAATCTGCTGATCCGCCTCGCTTCCTGCCGGCTCCACAATTTTTCATCCTTTCCTTCCCGACAATATTTCCCGCGTCAGCGCCGCCGGCGTGGGGAATAAGCTCCGCCCCTTCAGGGGAAGCGGCGTCTCATCCCTCCACCTTCTGACCAGCTCTTCTGTTCTCTCCATCTTAGGTGACTAGAGGAACCTCTGTCAGAAGCTCAGAATCAGCACACTCACACACTGAGGTAAGTGTGTGTGTGTGTGTGTGTGTGTGTGTGTGTGTGTGTGTGTTCAAAGTGTGTGTCCCTGCCATGAGACGGGAACTTCACGGAGCTCGAAAGCTGTTCTTCCTTTCTGGATGTGATGTTTCTACTTCCTGCTCTGTCGCTACTAGCTTGAAAATTCTGGTATTGAAAGCAACGTTAGCATCGCGTCGCGGCCAATCGACGGGCAGCTAACGTCGCTGCCGTTTGCTAGTAGCTAGTAGCTCTTGAAAGGACGCCTCATTTTCAGGACGGACTTCCCGTTCATGTTTTGCCGCTAGCGCTCCTGCGATAATAGCATGAGAAGCTAACATGGGAAAATTGTGCTAGCATGACGACGTTGCTTTACATACTTCTTGTGGCAGATGACATTAAAATTAAAACATTAAAAAGACCATATACCGTATTTTGCGGACTATAAGTCGCGTTTTTTTTTTTTCATAGTTTTGCCGGGGGTGCGACTTATGTGTGAAATATGTGTGTGTCTGCGTGTGTGTGTTTAATATAAGAGCGATCATCACACTCACACACACGCCAACCAATCAAAATTCAGCGGCGGCGGGTCATGGCAGAAGTGCGTTGTGAAAAAAGATGCTACATGCTACTTGTGTACCTATGAAAGTTGATCATTTCAACATTCGCGCTAACTTATAAAAACAACTGAGAAGGGCTGAACAAAAATGGCACCGAAATAAAATCATATTCTTGGGGTTACAAGCTGGAAGTAGTGAAATATGCGGCCGAAAACGGCGATCGAGCAGCAGAAAGAAAGTTTGAAGTTAGTGAGAAACTTATAAGGGACCGGAGAAAAGCGGAGGTTACTCTTACTGAAATGAAGGAAGCTAAAAAAAGCTAATCTCGGGCTAAAAGCTAGCTGGCTACGGCTAGAGGAACGAGCTCACACATGGATGTTTGAACAACCGGGAGAGGCTTGTCAACAGGACAGTCGCGTCTTCACACCCAAGTCGTTGTCAAGGAGATGAATGGAAATGACCTTAGCATCGAGCTAACTCATCAAGAGGTGGAACATGACTATAGGAGGCGGTTCGTGAACGCCGGAGAGAAAATAAGAGGTGAAAACTCAGGATGGAGGAGGAGAAGAGTCGGGCGGTCGGAGGTGAGCGGCTCTCTGGAAGCTTCCGCTGACATCTGAGAGGCTTCTGAGGGCCACAGAGCAGTGGAGGGAGAAGCTTCCCCTGAGATGCACAACTTAACCAGCTAGCGCGCTGAGCTAACTGGAGCTAACCGGGTGAGAACACGTCTGAGCCAAGGTTCCTCAAGCACCTCTTGGAGAACCGTTTTCCGATCTCCAGACCCGTTCCACCTGCAGATGCACTCCCACCCTTCACACACACACACACACACACACACACCAACGCGAGGAGAGGCTGATTAATTCTCCAAACGTGGCGTTCAGATGGCGGCGAGGATCCTTCGACTTGAGCAGCTGAAGAGGCCACTTGTCCTCCGTCGTCCCCGTGAAGCGCCGGTAAAAATAGCCGGGGAAGTTCGTACGGCGGAATATGGCGGCGGCGGCGGCGGCGTGGGGCTTCCTGTCACTTCCTGCTGAATTACGGCAGCGGGACGTTTCCTCCCGTGGGGTCCCCCGTTAATTGGCCCATATGTGGCGGTAATTAATTGCGGCGGGAAACCTGGGAGGCTGAGGCGCGGCGAGGCGCGGCGACCTCCAGACACGGGTCCAATGACACGCCGGCAGCGCGGCGGCGAGGGCGGCGCCCGCCATGACGGGCGGCCGTTACTTAGAAGTTTGACCTTTTCCCACGAGGCGCCCGATCCGAGGATTTAAATGCGGTGGGAGGTCGTGTGTGTGTGTGTGTGGGGGGATTTACCGCCGTTTGTCTCCATGACGATGTGTGTGTGTGTGTGTGTAGGCAGTACTTGGGATAGGCTCCGCCCCCTCCGCCAACTGAGCAGCATGGATAGTTCATGAACAGTAAACTATGATGTCATTTTTCTGTTTGGTTTTTCAATAAACAGGAAGTGAGCAGAGAGTAAACAGGAAGTGATCATTAAGTATACATGAAGTGGTGTGATAGTTAGCGGTGGCTAATCCAACATTTGCTAACTGACGGATCGCTTTTGTCACGTGAATATGAGCATATCCAAGGACGCCAAGGCTGTGGGCAACTCAGGAAGTGCGCAGGAAGTAAACCAGAAGGAGCAGGAAGTAAACAGGAAGTGGTGTGAAAGTTAGCAGCGACTCATCCACTATATGCTAACCGATGTCGGGTTGCTTTAGCCGGGTGTCAGATGTGAATACGAACGTGTTCAAGGACGCCCCGGCTGGTAGGCGACCCAGGAAGTAAACAGGAAGTGAGCAGGAAGTGGTGTGACAGTTAGCAGCGGCTAATCCGACAAGTGCTAACCAACATCTTGTAGCCTTAGCCGGGTGTCAGATTGTGCTTATGACTGGTGCAAGCACACCATGGCAGGAAAGCAACCCAGGAAGTAAACAGGAAGTGAGCAGGAAGTAAACAGGAAGTAGCGTGAAAGTTAGCAGCGACTCATCCAACTTATGCTAACTGATGTCAGGTCGCTTTAGCTGGGTGTCACAAGTGAAGACGAACGTGTTCAACGATGTCCCAGCTGGAAGGCGACCCAGGAAGTTAACAGGAAATGAGCAGAAAGTAAACAGGAAGTGAGCATTAAGAATACATGAAGTGGCATCATAGTTAGCGGTGGCTAATCCGACATTTGCTAACTGACCTCAGATCTCTTTAGCCAGGTGTCAAAATGTGAATAAGAACGTGTCCAAGGTTGCCCCAGCTGGACGGCGACCCAGGACGTAAACAGGAAGTAAACAGGAAGTGGTGTGATAGTTAGCATTGGCTAATCCGACGTGTGCTAACCGACGTCGGGTTTCAATGACGTCATGGCTGCTCCACGACTGCAAATGGACGTTCCGTTGTGTTTTCACTGCAACTGTGAAACTCAGTTGTGTGTGGACACCCTAACACACACACACACACACACACACACACACACACACACACACACACACACACACAGGAACATGGCGTGCAGAGTGCAGATGGTAAAGAATAATTAAGTGTGTTCGACCGCCGGCTCTTTTCTTCTTCTTTCTCCTTTTCCCTCCTCGCCGAACGAAACCCTCCACACATCTTTGAGAGTGTGTTCGCCGCAGGACGACCTCTGACCTCTGACCCCTGACCTCTGACCCCACGTCATGCTGCTGAGTGTGGAATCTCATTAGCCGGCTTTTCCATCTTTCTGCCAATGAGGGGGTGAATCCTGACCGCTGGTTTCATAGATTCCAGGAAGGATGGAAGGATGGAAGGAAGGAAGGAAGGAAGGAAGGAAGGGAAGAAAGAAGGAAGGAAGGAAAGGGTGGAGGAAATAAAGAAGGAAGGAAGAAAGAGGAAGGAAAGAAGGAAGGAAGGAAGGAAGGAAGGAAGGATGGAAGGAAGAATTGAAGGAAGGAAGGAAGGAAGGAAGAATGGAAGAAAGAAAGAAAGAAAGAAGGAAGGAAGGAAGGAAGGAAGGATGGAAGGAAGGAAGAATTGAAGGAAGGAAGGAAGGAAGAATGGAAGAAAGAAGGAAGGAAGGAAGGAAGGAAGGAAGGAAGGGAAGAAAGAAGGAAGGAAGGAAGGAAGGAAGGAAGGGAAGAAAGAAGGAAGGAAAGAAGGAAGGAAGGAAGGATGGAAGGAAGGAAGGAAGGAAGGAAGGAAGGAAGGAAGGGAAGAAAGAAGGAAGGAAGGAAGGAAGGGAAGAAAGAAGGAAGGAAGGAAGGAAGGAAGGAAGGAAGGGAAGAAAGAAGGAAGGAAGGAAGGAAGGAAGGGAAGAAAGAAGGAAGGAAGGAAGGATGGAAGGAAGGAAAGAAGGAAAGAAGGAAGGAAGGAAGGAAGGAAGGAAGGGAAGAAAGAAGGAAGGAAGGAAGGAAGGAAGGAAGGAAGGAAGGAAGGAAGGAAGGAAGGAAGGAAGGAAGAAGGAAGGAAGGAAGGAAGGAAGGAGGCGTCCTGTGACCCTAAACCTGCTCTTCCATCTGAGTGAAGATCCTGATACTAATTGATCGACTGATCGATCGATTATATCGGGCGGTTCTCTCGGCGTCTCCACAGAGACGCAGCGCTGCAGCGCCCCCTAGTGGCCGGAGGCCGAAACACAGGACGAACACGGGAATCCATTGATTTTCAATCAATAACCGATCAGAGATATTGACGCTGGAGGCGGCCCAGCGGAGAGGATGACATCACTGAAATGGGAGAGTTATATTTTTTATGATCATTATTGTTGTTTTTCTCATTTTTGTTTATTTTCGTAAACAATTACCCGAATGGGTTTTATATATCTGTGAGGTCCGCAAACGGGTTTTTATATTGAAAATGTATATTATATATAAAATATTTATATTATTTAATATATATTTGGTATCTTCTGCGTTCAAACGGACCAAAACACTCAAGAAGGAGAAAAAAAAACATTTATTCCACAAACTCCTGATTATTTCCACTTTTATTTTCATTTTTTTAACATTTTTTTTTTTTTATTCTTAATCATCCGGCTCTTTTGAGATAAATATTGTATAACGGAGGGGGATTTCAAATGTAAATGGATTAATATGGAGGGGGGGCGCACACACACACACACACACACACACACACACACACAAACACACACACACACACAGACACACACACACACACACGTCGGAAGAGGCACAGCGGTGCGTGTGTGTGATGTTCGGTAATGAGGCCGCTGGAGGACGTTCTGTCCGTCTCCAAGAGGGATAACGTCTTTATCCAGAGTGTGTGTGTGTGTGTGTGTGTGTGTGTGTGTGTGTGTGTGTGTGTGTGTGTGTTGGCTGCAGCCCGAGCAACCGTGGTCACTTTACAAGCTCAGCTGAAGCCGACCTGCTCCTGCTTCATCACAATGTCCTTCACCCTTTCATTCACACACACCTGTGTGTGTGTGTGTGTGTGTGTGTGTGTGTGTGTGTGTGTGTGTGTGTGTGTGTGTGTGTGTGTGCGCGATGTATCCTGTCTTTAAAAGAAGCGTGTGGAGTGGACATAAAAGGCACATATATGTAAAAATAAATACATAAATATTAAATAGGTTGATGAAAAAATAAACATAGAAATATAGTCATCAATAAAAAAATCCAATAAGTCCACGACGAAATTAAATTAAATTAAATAAAATTAAATTTTACGTCATTCATTCAAAGCATATTGATTTAATTTGTTTTGTTTTTTTTAAATTGGGAAATGAATGGATGAATGAATAAACACAATGAAATTAAATTAATCTATATTCAATTTAATCAAATGAATTAAAAGTAGATTTAAAAATGAAAAACCTATAACAGCTAAAATTGATCAGTCCGATTATCGAAACATATTGAGTCAATAGTATTATTTATTTTTCATTGCTGTTTTAATTAATAGATTAGGAGACGTATGTATGTATTCCTTTAATCAAAAATGTAATTTCATTTAAGTTAATCTAATTTAATTTCCACAGGACTTCCATTCATAATAAAAATTAAATTATTTTAAATTATTGGGCGCTAAGTGCCGGCTGCCCGTCCTCGTGGAGGCTGGCGGCGGGGAAAAAAAAAAGAAAAAAAAAAAGCGGTTCTGGTTGTCATGGCGACGGATTTTAATTAGTTAATTAGTGAGGAGGCAACATTTCGGGGCCATAATGGCTGGAGGTGGCGTTGCTAGGAGCTAGCTTGTTTTCTCTTTTTATTTATTCATTTATTTAATCAACAGAGCCTCACACACACACACACACACACACACACACACACACACACACACACATACACACACACACACTGTTGTATTTTTTATTTTTTATCTTTCCAGTTCGCAGGATTTGAACATTTAACCCTTTCAAGGTTGTCGTCGTGGAAACAATGACCTCACACACACACACACACACACACACACACACACACACACACACACACACACTCTCCAGCGGTGCAAGGGGGCAGTGGAGCGTTACGTTCTTCCTGGCAGGAATAAAAATGAATAAATAAATATATGTGTACATATACAGGCCGCACATGTCTATTAATAAATATAAATAAAACTATAATTAAGTAAATGAAATATAAATCATATGTATTTAAATACAAATACAAAAAAATTAAATGAATATATGTAAATATATATGTCGCACTTGTCTATAAAAATATGAATAATATAATTGATAAAAATAAATAGAATACAATTCATTTTTAAATTATTAAAATTATCTAAATTATTGTATTTTTGATACAATCAAAAATATGTATAAATAACAATAACTAAATGAATTTATGTGTAAATATCGTGTCCGCCCTTGTCTATAAATAAATATGAATAAACTAGAAATGAGTAAATAAAATAAAATATAAACATTAAATAAATATATGAATAAAATCTGAATAAAAATTACAAAAAGGAATAAATGTGTTCATATATAGGCCACCCTTGTCTATAAATAAATATAAATGAAACATGTATAAAAGCAAATAAAATCTCAATATAAAAATTCAAATGAAAAAATACTAAAATATGAATATGAGTAACGTAATGATTCTATGGGTGTATATACATATATATATATATAGATATATATATATATATATGTAGGCTGTATTTGCCACAGTTGTTCACGTTATAACATGAGATACAATATTATCTTTTTGTTTTTACTTTTAATTAAATCCATAGCGGTATTGTACTGGAAATGCTTTTTTTTTTTTCCCAAACAGTGGCTGAAACACGGCCGATGAAAATCTGAATAATAAACAACACAAGGAAAAGTCCATCCATTCATTTCCAGCTGATCTCCATCTCCGTCGTCCTCCTACGCAGTAAAACCGCTAAAGTTGAAACAGATGAACCTACAGAGTCGCTTATTCTCTATTTTATGACAGCAGTCGGTGTGTTTTGTTTAAAATATCATATTAGCATTCCTGACATATACAAACTGTAGCATAGAAAAAAAGCACATGTAAAAAAAAACCTTAATAGCCGGATGGCTGCACTTGACTTGCTAACTGTTTATTGTAGTGCTAATGCTATTACACTGTAGCCGAGTAGCGAGAAGGATACCATGAGGCACCGACACTGCGTGCCTCACTTAGTGTCTGTTAGCAGTTGTTTTGGTTACGAGAAACACGTTGTTGACGAAAAACATTAGACATATCAGCTTAACTACGGAAATTTAGCTGGTATATTAAAAGTGTTTTTTAATAGTGACATCCACAGAGACAGCGATACGGTCTCAGTGGATAGCATGCTAGCACAGTTAGCACAATCATCGTGCAATCCATAGTGGTTGCCGCGTCTCTTTTTCATATTCGAACCGTAAATGCGAATTTTTTTTGCGATTTTTGAAAAAAAAAAAGAACTAAAAATGGTGACGCTATGTGAAAAATAACTTTATAGCACAAAATTACTGAATAAATATAACTGTTTAATATCTTTTTTTATCTCGCATTTTAGCCTCTTTTAGGCTCTACTGATGCAGTAACATGAGAAGAAGTAGTGGATATTAGCAGTAGCATTGCAGTAGTAGTACTACTACTAGGTAGTACTGGGTGTAGTACTGCCGTGGACGTCAAATCATTGTTAGATCCCGGTTGCCATGGTTACGACTTGTTGATTGACAGCTGAGCCTTCGCGGTTAAGCCCCGCCTCTCGACTCCACGTTTCCTCAGCTCTTCTTTCACTTTCGCTTCTAGACTTTTCACAGAATCGCTCTCCGCAAGTGTGTGTGTGTGTGTGTGTGTGTGTCTCCTCTGTTTCCCACGTTCATCAGTGATTCCGGCCCGGATGTTAAAGGGCTTCTTGGCTCCGTGTGACCAGAATTCCATGCATTATTATTTCATAGATGATCCTCCCGCCGCCAGCGTTTCTTCTCTCCGGCCACGAAACATCTTTTGGTTTCCTTCCGTTCCGGGAAGGATCGTCGGGAAATATGGATCGATTCCTTCATTCATTCATTCATTCATTCATTCATTCATTTGTTCATTCATTCATTAAATTCATCACATTGGTCCTCAATATCTATGAATAGAAGGTTGTCAGACAAAAAACGTTTTTTTCATTCATTCATTCATTCATTCATTCATCGAGAGTTTTCTTGTTCCCCTCATGCATTCACCCTCTCGCTTGCTCACTCAATGAACTGATTCCCTCCCTCCCTTTTGTCGCTCACTCATTCGCTAATTTATTCACTAATCCACTCACTCATTTGTTCACTCATTCGTTCATTCACCCACCAACTCACTAATTCATTGACTCATTTATTCACCAACTCGTTCATTCACTCACCCGCTCACTTTTCCTCTCATTCATTCACCCACTCATTCATTCACAGATTCATTCACTCATTCATTCACTCGTCCACTCACTTGTCCACTCATTCACTCATTTATTTACTCATTCATTCACCAACTCACTCATTCACCCACTCATTTATTAATCCACTCATTGTCCACTCATTCAATCATTCACCCACTCATCAACCCATTAATTCATTCATTCATTCACCCATTAATTCATTCACTCATTTATTTTTTTCATTCATTCACCAACTCACTCATTCACCCACTCATTTATTCATCCACTCATTCACCCACTCATCAACTCATTCATTCACTCATTCAGTCATTCATTCACTCATCCGTTCATTCATTCATCCACTTGTTCTCTCATACATTCACTCATTCATTTACCAACTCGTTCATTCACTCACCCGCTCACTTTTCCTCTCATTCATTCACCCACTCATTCATTCACCAATTCATTCACTCATTCGTTCACTCATTCATTCACTCGTCCACTCACTTGTCCACTCATTCAATCATTTATTTACTCATTCATTCACCAACTTACTCATTCACCCACTCATTTATTTTTTTCATTCATTCACCAACTCATTTATTCACTCACTTATCCATTAATTCATCCACTCATATATTCACAGTTTCATTCACTCATTCATTCATTCACTCACTCATTTATTTACTCATTCATTCATTCACCCACTCCATCATAACGACATTCAAGCATTTATTCATACCAAGACACAACCATTCATACCGTCACTACTCATTCATTCATTCATTCTGAGATAACTTTTAGATTATTTTCGTGTCGTCCTTATTTTTTTTACATCTTTTAGACGCTGTTTCAGAGAAAATATATTCACTCGTTCACTCACTCCTTCACCCGCCATCAAACGTGGAGAAAATCAGGTTGAAATTCATGTGTTCATTTACCGCTTAGCTTCTTAGCTCTCCGTCGTCGCCCGCCGGTTGCTTTTATACCGCGAGTCCCTTCAGTTCCCGTTAGCTCGCTCCTTAGCGCCGCGGCGTCGAGTGAGCGGAACACGTTTAATACGTGTTAATCCTTAACCTTCTCCTCGCTGCATGTTTTAATTCCCCCTCGGGATTTTCACCCTTTCATCACCATCATTTCTTTTTTTTTTTGAAGAAGAAGAAGCTGAGAAGACGCCGCCGGCTCCTCGCCACTCTTACAGCCGCTCGCGTGAGAGCGCAACGGGAAATTAGCGCGGGAACTTCGCGATAGCGTGGAGATTAGCGTACTCGTCCGGCCGCGGGGAGGAAACCCGACACGCTAATCGCGGCGTTCGCGTTCCGTTTACGTCATTATTACTCGGCTAATAGCCCGAAGGGCTTTGCTCTGCCTTCGTCGGCCCTTTTATCGTGACGTTAACGTAGCGTCGGATCATGTGACTGACATGTGATTAGCGTGAAAGCTACGCATGATGAGCTTTAAGGAGGAAGCTAGCGTGAACAAATGATTACAAAAAAATGGAAAGACCTTTTGCTTTTTCCTGGAGGCGGTTTTCACATCAGCGAGCTGGAAATCAGAATGAGCGACAAGCTAAGCTAACAGGAAGAGGTTACATTAGAGATCAGAGGGCAGCAGGCTAGCAGCTCTCAACCTGGCTAATGATGATGATCATTAGGATTATAAAATTAAAAACATCAATAATAACAGTAATGGTGATAGAATAATAATAATAGTAACAATGTGAATAATTCCTGTAAATATTCTACTAAGAACAATAACATCCACTAAACATAAATGGGAATAATAACAATGATAATAATAATAATACCCCAAAAAGATAATAAAAAACAAACAAACAAAATGATCATTACAATTATATAATAATGATAATAATAACAATAATTTGAAGAAAAACAGCAATGATTACTGAAACAATAATAATAAGAAACAATAATAATTATATTATAATAATACTGTGAATAATACTTGCATAACTAGTATGAATAAAAAATCCACAAAACATAAATAGTAATAATACTAATACTCACTAAAATAATCATAATAACAATAATAATATCCACAGAAAATCCATCATTAAAAAATCTGCAAAATCTCAACAATTTTATAAAAATGATAATAATAATAATTTCGAAATAATAATAAGAATAAGAATTCTGTGTAATACCGTCTGGCAAAAATACATACAAAAATAATAATAATAACAGAAACAATACCCCCATTACTTCAATTCATGGTAATTATAAAGCTAATGGGATCATAATTATTATTGTTAGCATTAGCATTTCTGATCTTTTCAGTCCAGGAGCCCACGGTCCCTGATGGGTCGGTCATTTATAAAAATCACCTGTCGACGCCACAGAAAACAACGTCGATACAAAAACAATTAGGGTAATTTCCTGCTCGCTTTATGGATTTCGAATTTTGGCAACATCCTCGTTGACGATTGGTTGAATGACAGCCGGAGAACGGAGGTAGAAAGACGTAGCCTTGGAGGAACTCCGACGGACGGACGCCCGACCCGGAGACGATTAGACCGATGTCAAATTAGCATTGTCGCTAGGTTAGCGGCTCCGGGAGCCAGCTGACGGAGACCAAACGGAGAGCTTGCGTCAGAAAATGCATCCCCGCAAAGACGAAAGAGAGAGGATTTAAGCTCATACGCTAATCGGCGCTTTCGCCGCGACGCAGCGAAGCGTGGCAGCTCGCCGCCGTCTGCAAACGGCGAGCCCCGAGAGATAATTAATGTTATTAATTCCACCTTGTCTTGTTTTTTTTTTTCTTTAACGAGTCAAAATTGTTTTGCTCCTCGTCGGCTTGACGTCTCACTAATCCGTTAGCTTGTTAGCGTCTGATTTCCAGCTTTTTTTTTTTTTTTTTTTTTTTTTTTTTTTTCCAGGCCTTTTCTGAGTTTCCGGTGGCGGAAAGATCAATAATACAAATAGAAGGGCGATTCCCCCCGAGGGCCTCCGGCTCTTATGGGGGGGCTGATAATTAACTGGAGAACAGCGGCGCTCGTAAAGCATGGCGTTCTGATCGGAAGGTTCTGTTCGGCTCAGACCATCGATCGGGACACGGCGGGTTGGTTAGCAGATAATCCGCCGGACTCAAACGCAACACTTGCGGGCCGACTGTCATTATAATCATTGTTAGGTTAACTTCATCGTCTGGGAACCAGGACGACCGCTTTTACCTATTATTATTATTATTATTATTATTATTATTATTATTATTGTTAATATTATAATTATTAGCAGGAGTAGGAGTATTATTATTATTATTGTTATTATTATTATCAGCAATAGTAGTAGTAGTAGTAGTAGTAGGAGAAGTTGCATGTTATTATTATTATTATTATTAATATTATGATTATTATTATTATGAGTAGTAGTAGTAGTAGTTGTAGTAGTAGTCGTTAAAGTAGTAGCAGTGTTATTATGATTATTATTATGATGATGATTATTATTATTATTATTATTGGGAGTAGTAGTAGTAGTAGTAGTAGAAGTAGTAGTTGTAGTAGTAGTTGTTAAAGTAGTAGTAGTATTATTATTATCATTATTATTATTAGCAGTAGTAGGAGTATTATTATTATTATTATTATTATTATTATTATTTTTATTATTATTAGTAGTAGTAGGAGGAGTAGTAGTAGTAGTAGTTGTTAAAGTAGGAGTAGTGTTATTATTATGATTATTATTATGATGATGATTATTATTATTAGTAGTAGTAGTAGCAGTAGGAGAGGTAGTAGTAGTAGTAGTTGTAGTAGTAGTTGTTAAAGTAGTAGTCATGTTATTATTATTATTATTAATAGTAGTAGTAGTAGTAGTAGTAGTAGTTGTTGTTGTTGTTGTTGTTGTTGTTGTTGTTGTTGTTGTTGTTAAAGTAGTAGTCATGTTATTATTATTATTAATATTATGATTATTAATATTATGAGTAGTAGTAGTAGTAGTAGTTGTTGTTGTAGTAGTAGTCGTTAAAGTAGTAGTTGTGTTATTATTATGATTATTATTATGATGATGATTATTAATATTATGAGTAGTAGTAGTAGTAGTAGTAGTAGTTGTTAAAGTAGTAGTCATGTTATTATTATTATTAATATTATGATTATTAATATTATGAGTAGTAGTAGTAGTAGTAGTAGTAGTAGTAGTAGTTGTTAAAGTAGTAGTCATGTTATTATTATTATTAATATTATGATTATTAATATTATGAGTAGTAGTAGTAGGAGGAGGAGAAGTAGTAGTTGTAGTAGTAGTTGTTAAAGTAGTAGTGTTATTATTATTATTGTCATTATCATTTTATTATTACTATTATTATTAGTCGCAGTAGTAGTAGTTGCAGTAATGAATGAGAATTATTAGTAATAGGAGTAATATTGCTGTTGTTCTTGTTATTATTACTATTATTATTAATAATAATATGGTTATTATTGTTGACTCCTAGTAGTACTTAAAGTAGCATTTGTAGCAGTCCTACATTAGCATTCATATCATTATTACTGTTGATTGTAGTAGTTGACTTCAGTATCAGAGATGTTATTCTGGTGCAGGACATGTATGCTCGCCGTGAGAGCAGGGAAGAAGTTGAGGAACATCTAGAGAGGTGTAGGTATGCTCTGGAGAGGAGAGGAATGACGGTGAGTAGCAGCAAGACAGAATATATGTGTGTGAATGTGAGGAACCCCGGTGGAACGGTGAGGCTACAGGGAGTGGAGATCAAGAAGGTGGAGGATTTCGAGTTCTTCAGGTCAACAGTCCAGAGCGTAGGAGAGTGTGGAAAAGAGGTGAAGAGACGGTTCCAGCAGGTTGGAACGGGTGGAGAAAAGTGTCAGGGGTACGAAGAGATAGAAGAACATCAGCCAGAAGGAAAGGAAAGGTGGAGGAGACACTGGTGAGATGATCTAAAAACACTGACAATGACCAAAAGACAGCAGGCAGAGCTGGAGGTCGCAGAGATGGAGATGCTGAGCTTCTCTTGGGAGTGACCAGGATGGAGAGGATCAGGGATGAGTCCATCAGAGGGACGGAACATGTTAGATGTTTTGGAGAGATGGTTGAGTCATGGACAGAGGAGGGATAGTGAATATATTGATGGACAGATGCTGGAACTGGAGGTCAAGAGGAAGACCTATGAGAAGATTGATGGACATTGTCAGAGATGATATGAAGTTAGTTGGTGTGAGAGAGGAGGATCCAGCGAATAGGGTGAGATGGAGAAGGTGGATTCGTTGTGGAGACCCCTGAAGGGAAAAGCCCAAAGGAGAAGAACACTTTGTCACAGGGGTGCAGGACATGTATGTCTGACACAAAGTGATGACATAGACAGCTTGGATATGAACTCTGGAGACCCTGAAGGGAAAACAAGGACAAGAAGAGGAAGAAGAAGAAGAAGAAGAAGAAGAAGAAGAGGTTGGCTGGTACGAGTTGTAGTTTTCTTTGTGACGCTTTTATTTTGAAAGGGTCTTTTTACTTCCTGTTGGCGGTTCTTCGATCCCGGAGTGAATATTTCACCTCAAAGTGACGTTTTTGTTGTCGCCGTGTTTTTGTTTTCATAACCGCTTCCTCGCCGGCTGACAGATGGCGCCCGGCGGCCCCGACAGGAAGTCAGGGAATAAAGCGAGGAAAATATATAGATATGAATAAAAACAAGAAATAAATAAATAAGAATTAAATAGGAAATAAATAAAAGTCGCTCGGCCACTGATTCAAGTCGACGAGGCGGATTTCCCAAATTTCCCGTCATGTGACTTCCTGTCACGCCTGATGACCGCTTCCTGTTTATTATTATTATTATTATTTATAGCATTATTCCCTTGTCAGGTATTCATTTATTTGTTTTGGGTAATTTTCCCTTTTTTCCGCTTCGCGTCAGTTTCAGGTCGCTTAATACGCTTGTCGAGCTTAACACACACACACACACACACATACACACACACACACCCACACACACACACACACACACACACACACACACCCACACACACAAAGGCACCGTGTTTTTCGCGATTGTGTTCATTTCAGATTAAATTAATTGTCCTTCGCTGCTTCGAAACAAACAAGCTGATAAGCGCCGCGTCTTGGAAACCAAGGCGCCGAAACGGGGCCGTCTCATTGGACGTCCGGAAGGCGGCGCCGTCGGCGGCGTCTACGACAACGGCGTTCTAGTCCAGAACTGAACGGGCGGGTTCAGGAGGTGTGAACAAACGAGTGAACGATCGTCCCAATGTGACGTGTGAATGAATGAGCGGATGGTTTCCGTTCGCTCGGCCCCTCCCTCCACGTAGGTGCGATCCGATTGGCCGGGCGATGTGGGGGAGGGGGTTTGATCGACAGCTCCATTGATCGGAGGCGATCCGCGATCACCGGCGGATGAGCTCCTCTGACAGAAACAGACGGTCCTCCCGGACGGCGGGAAAGCAGAGCGGAACGCTGTGAACGCGGCGGCGGCGGCGGCGGAGATCCTCCAGGTCGTCTGTCTTCTCGCCGTCACAATCCGGGAGGCGGCGTCACGGATAGTTTGACGGAAATAGGTCGCTCCGGCGAGGCGAGGCGAGGGAGGGGGTTCTCCGGGAGCTTCCACGGCCCCGCCGCGCTTCCTCCTCGTTCCGGGCGCTAATGGCTGCTAGCCACTGTGCTAAAATGCTTACATTTGAATATGCTAATTAGCCGGGGGCTAAAAATACAAAGCGGCAGGAAGTGAGAGCTCCGAAGAGCCGGGGAAAGGAAACGTCCTGCGCCTCGAAACCGCAACCGATGGGTTTTACGGGCGCTAAAAGGAGGTAGTGGCGCTGAAATATTCATCCGTTCATTCATTATCCACGCCGCTTAGCTCGCACGCGGGGTTGCGGCGAGCGCCGGAGCCCGTCTCTGCTGTGATTGGACGAGAGGCCGCGGGGTCACGGACACAGACGGTTCATCCTGTCATTCACGCGTCATATGTTCATGCACAATATTCATTCACTCTTTCATCCTTTCATCCACCCATTCATTCATTCATTCATCCACTCATTCATCCTTTCATCCACCCATTCATTCATTCACTCATTCATCCTTTCATCCACTCATTCATTCATTCACTCATTCATCCTTTCATCCACTCATTCATTCATTCACCCACTCATTCATCCATTCATCCTTTCATCCACTCATTCATTCATCCACTCATTCACTCACTCATTCATTCATTTAGCATTCACTTTTGTTGTTTTTATTCATATATAAGAAGCCTTTCCATCTTTAGGAAGATGAAAAGTTTATTCATTCATTCATCGTAGCTGAATGAATATTGACAGCCTCTCCTTTAGCTCGATAGCTAACAACGTTTAGCAAATGCGCCGAGGTCAGGTGTTAGCATTGCAACCGTTAGCCGATAGGAGCTATGTTTACAGTCGGAGGCGACTTTCAAAACGGCGACGTTCCAAATCCAAGTCGAAGTCCCGCCCCCTTTTCCCCTAGCTCACCGCTAGCTGTTTTTACAAATAGCTTAGAAAAAACGCGTCTCTTTTCATCGTTGGCGTGCGGCGGCGGCGCGGCTGAAACCCCGCCTCCTCCCCCCCCGATGGCGGCGCGCCGAGATCGAGGAACCTTTCAGGACGTCTAATTTAATTTAACAAGCGGCGCCACGGCGAGATAAAAAGGAGCCGTTTCTAGGTTTTTAAGACGGGGTGATGTTATCTCAACAGCTCTCAGCAGGGTGTGTGTGTGTGTGTGTGTGTGTGTGTGTGTGTGTGTGTGTTCTCTCCCCTCTCTGCACCAAAAGGTGTGATTTTAAAGCTGCAGAAGATGAGTTTTGCTAATTTGTTTTTTTTTTATAGTCAGACGTTCTCCCAGGTGAGCGTCAGCTGCGCTAGTTAGCTTAGCACAGCAGGCTAGGGGGGGCTAGGGGCTAATGGAGGACGGCGAGGGGGTTATCAAATATACATCAGAGCAGCTCAAGGATTCTCTTTTCAAAAAACACATGATATCTGAAGAACCTTCTGGAGAACATGGGGCCGCTTTTCCCGCTTCCCTTCTGTGATTGGCTGAGAGGGCGGAGGCGGGGCTAACCCTGCGCCAGTCGCCATCATCGCTTGAAACCGTTCGCCCTCTCTGGAAAAAGTCAACCAATCACCTGTCAGGGTGTGTTTTGGGACTTTTTGAGGAACTCGGAGAACCTTGAGGAACTCATGGAAGCTCCTCTGGACCTTCTTGTCCTTTCCAGAAGCTTCTTCGTCCTCATCAACCTCCTCCTTGGAGAGCAGGATTAGCCTGGACAACAAACTAGCCAGAAAATGAATGAATGAATGAGCAAAGAAACGCTTGACTGAACAAATGAATGAGTGAACAAACAAACAAATGAAGAATGTATGGAAAAGCGAACGAGCAAAGAAACAAATGAACGAATGAACGAATAAATGAAGAAATGAATGAACAATCAATTAATGAGTGAACGAACAAATGAATGAATGAATGAACCAATAAATGAATGAACATAAATGAACGAGTCAACGAACAAATGAATGAATGAACGAGTGAACGAATCAGCGAATAAATGAACGAGTGAACGAATCAGCGAATAGATGAAGAAATGAACGAACAAACGATCGAACAAGTGAACAACAAAAGCTTGAACGAATGAATAAATGAACGGAGTAACGAACGTGTGAACTAACAAATAAACAAACAAACGAATGAACGAACAAACAAATGAGCAAGTGAACGAATCACCGAATCCATGAAGAAATGAACGAACAAATTGACTGATCGAATGAATAAATGAACAAACAAGCGAAGTAACAAACATGTAAACAAACAAATGAATAAACAAACAAACGAACCGTGTAGCAACATGGAGGCTAATCTGGCGTTTGAAATCATTATTTCCCGTCACCGTCTGAACTTGAGAGAAGGATGGAAGGATGGAAGGATGGAAGGATGGGTGGAAACAGACGGAGGAGGAGGAAACAGTAAACAACGCCGCACTTTTTTTTTTTTTTTTTTTTTTTTTTTCTTGGGAATCCAGCTGGAGGTTTGAAATAAATAGCTGTATTTATTCATGACGACATCTGTGGCGGGTTCATATTCAGCCGAGGACGCCGGCGTTCCGGACCGACTCCGAGGCCGCCGGCCTCCTAATTGGCTGCTCTTTCCACCAAAAAAAAAAATAAAATAAAATAAAATAAAATAAAAAAGGAGCAGCAAGGCATGCTGGGAATGATCCGAGCTGAAAGAAGCCGGGCGGTGGGGATTGTTGTTTTTTTTTTTGTTTTTTTTTGGTCCCGGCGGGCAGGGCGGACAAAAAAAAAATGAATTAAACGACTCTTGTTAGGCGTCTCCATGGCAACGGCATTCGGGCGCAAGCACACACAAACAAACCTTCGTCTGAACGGATGAAGTTTTTTTTTCGCATGTTTTGGTCCGTGGAGTGTTGGGACGTCTGCTGTCGCCGTGGAAACCCGACCGCCATCCCGGGACTGTCGGGTTTTAATTTCGAAATTGCGGTTCCTCTAAAGACGCCGCAGTTGCTCCAGGGGCTTAGCAGAAAAATGCTAACCTGCACAAAATGTGTCTCCTGTAAGCTAACGTAGCTGTTGTGTTGTATCCAGATGAGTACAGACAAGGAGCAAAGGGATGCTAAGGGGATGCTAGGTTTGTAGCACTTGTTCTAAATCCACATAACGCATAAAGTGCATCATGTAAGCTAACTTATTTGTTGTGTTGTGTCCAGATGAGTATGCACTGGAGCGAGGTGATGCTAAGGTAATGCTAAGATGCAGCTGGGCTCGTAGCAGTTGTCCTAAATCCACATAACGCGAAAAAGTGCCTCCTGTAAGCTAACGTAGCTGTTGTGTTGTATCCAGATGAGTACATACTGAAGCAAAGGGATGCTAAGGGGATGCTAGGTTTGTAGCACTTGTTCTAAATCCACATAACGCATAAAGTGCGTCATGTAAGCTAACTTATTTGTTGTGTTGTGTCCAGATGAGTACGCACAGGAGCGAGGCGATGCTAAGGTAATGCTAAGATGCAGCTAGGTACATAGCAGTTGCCCTAAATCCACATAGCGCAAAAAGTGCCTCCTGTAAGCTAACCTATTTGTTGTGTTGTGTTGTGTCCAAATGAGTACGTACAGGAGCAAGGCTATGCTAAGGTAATGCTAACATGTAGTAAGGTTCGTAGCAGTTGTCCTAAATCCACATAACGCAAAACGTGCCTCCTGTAAGCTAACGTAGCTGTTGCACTGTATCCAAATGAGTACGTACAGGAGCAAGGCTATGCTAAGGTAATGCTAAGATGCAGCTAGGTTTGTGGCAGTTGTCCTAAATCCACATTATGCAAAAAGTGTCCCCTGTAAGCTAATGTAGCTGTTGCGTTGTGTCCAAATGAGTACGTACTGAAGCAAGGCGATGCTAAGGGGATGCTACAGAGATGCTAACGTGCAGCTGTGTTCCAACAAATGGTAACAGCTATCCTAAATACACACAGTGTGTCAGGCGTCTCCTGTAAGCTAACATAGCCGTTGTGTCGTATCTGAATGAGCACATATTGGAGCAAGGATATGCTAAGAGGATGCTAAGGGGGTGCTAAGGTGCATCTGTGTTCCACAGAATGGTAACAGCTATCCTGAATCCAGAGTCCTGAAACTGTCTCTTGTTGAAGAAGTTCACAGGAGGGGGACGTACCCTCAAAAGTGTCCCCTTGGAGACCTTCTTCTGCAACCTCTCCATCCTGGTCCCCTTGGGGTTCGGTCTCCTCAGGTGACCACGAATGATGGACGGGTTGGAACAAGCGCTTAGCCAAGAGGTGGTTTGATCCAAAACAAAGATGGCCGCCACCGCTAACAATGTCGTTCGGATACCAGGAGCATTTACTTCCTGCCAGAGGCGAGCATACATGTCAGGGGAGTCAACATAGTGCTTTGGCCGTACCTCTTTAGCGCCTTCTCTGATTGGGCGTTCCGTCACGGCCTTCTGCTCTGTGATTGGTTGCCGTAGTGTCGAGCCAATCGAGCGCTAAAGTCGCCTGGAAAATGACTTTTCCGGGAAATCCGAAGTTCCCGGAAACTCCCGTCCGCCGGTTCCGTCGCTGCCCGAGTTCCTCTTGACGAGACGTAATCGTGGCTCCACGCCGGCGCCCGAAACCTCGGCTTTTGTTGTGGCTTCGTGTTCTCCCTGAATTTCCCGCAGCTATTTGGGATTAGCGCGACTTAGACAAGCAAACTCGTGGTCGCCCCGGAAGCCGAACCAGCTCTTTATTTGGCAGGAAGAGAAAAGGAGCGACTCCGGACGGCTCCGCGCCCTCCTTTTTCTTCTTCTTTTGTTTACGTTCTGAAAGACGGGTGTAATTCCACCTTTCTGCCACCGGGGGGGGGGAAGTTTGACCGGATGAAAGGGTGAAACCTGGTTGTCCTGGACGTCTGTTAACGTAGCGACTGGATTGGACAGATGGATGAATGGGTGAGGGAGCGACTGTGGGTGAAAACATGAAGGTCTATTTGATGAATGAATGAAAAGATGAATGCATTGATGTGTTTGATGAATAAATGAACGAATGAATGAAAAATGAAAGGATAAATGCATTAATGTCCATTTTAAGAATGAATGAATGAAAAGACGAATGAATTTGTTTCTATTTGATGAATAAATGAATGAATGGGTGGATACATAAATGTCTCTTTGATGAATAAATGAATGAATAGATAAAAGTAAATGCATTCATATCTCTGATGAATAAATGAATGAATGAACAAATGAATGCATGAATATATGAACAAAAGGGTGAATGTATTCAAGTCAATTTGATGAATGTATGAAATAGTCAATGCATTGTTGTCTCTTTGATGAACGAATGAATGAATGAAAGGGTGAATTCATTCAAGTCAATTTGATGAATGAATGAGTGAATGAATAAAATGTCTCTTGGATGACTGAATGAACAGATGAATGAATGAAAGAAATGGTGAAAACATGAATGTCTCTGATGAATGAATGAAGGAACAAATGAGTGAATGAAAGGGTGAATGCATTTATGTCTATTTGATGAATGAACGAATGAATGAATGAATGAATGAAAGAGTAAATGCATTCAAGTCAATTTGATGAATGAGTGAATGATTGACGGGGTGAATGCATGAATGTCTATTTGATGAATTAAAGAAGGAATGAATGAAATGAAATGTCTATTTAATGCATGAAAGGGTGAATGCATTTATGTCTATTTGATGAATGAATGAATGAAAGGGTGAATCATGAATGTCTGTTTGATGAATGAATGCATGAAAGAGTGAATGCATTCATGTATCTTTGATGAATGAATGAATGAAAGAGTGATTGCATACATGTATCTTTGATGAATGAATGGATGAAAAGGTGAATGCATGAATTTATGAATGAAAGCATGAATGCATGAATGTCTGTTTGATGAATGAATGAATGAATAAACAAAAAGGATGAATGCATTAATTTGGATTCGATCTATGAGTGAACAAATGAAAGGGTGACTGCCTTGATGTTTCTTTGATGAATGAATGAATGAATGAATGAATGAAAGGATGAATGCATTGATATTTATTTGATGAATGAGTGAATGAAAGGGTGAATTCACAAATGTATGAATGGGTGAATACATGACTGAAGGAAGGAAAGGGTGAATGATGGGATGAATGCATTCAAGTCAATTTGATGAATAAATGAAATGATAAATTCATTGATCTATTTAATGAATGAATGAATGAAGGGTGAATACATGAATGTCTCTTTCATGAATGAATGGAGGAACAAATGAGTGAATGAAAGAGTGAATGCATTAATGTATCTTTGATAAATGAATGGATAAAAGGGTGAATGAATGAATATCTATTTGATGAATGAATGAAATGGTGAATGCATGAATTTATGAATGAAAGCGTGAATGCATGAATGTCTGTTTGATGAGTGAATGAATGAACGATGAGATATAGGCATTATTTTGGATTTGATGAATGAGTGAATGAATGAAAGGGTGACTGCTTTGATGTTTCTTTGATGAATGAATGAATAAATGAAATGATGAATGCATTGATGTCATTTGATGAAGGGAATGAATGAAAGGGTGAATGCATTGATGTCATTTGATGAAAGGAATGAATGAAAGGGTGACTGCTTTGATGTTTCTTTGATGAATGAATGAATAAATGAAATGATAAATGCATTGATGTCATTTGATGAAGGGAATGAATGAAAGGGTGAATGCACAAATTAATGAATGGATGAATACATAAATGTCTCTTTGACGAATAAATGAAATGATAAATGCGTTGATCTATTTGATGAATGAGTGAATGAAAGAGTGAATGTTTGCATATAAATATGTAAATTATGGTGAATTCATTCCGCGTGAGTTTAAACAAATTCATGCCTTTTTTGTCAAGGGAATGAAAGGATGAATGTCTTATTAGTAAATATTTCTGCGTTAAAATGATGAATGAATGAAATTATTTATCCCTAAATCATGAATGAATGAACGAGTGAATGAGGATGAACATCAACTTGAACAAGGGTGAACGTTTGTCCGCACCTCCTTCTTTCCGTCATTACAAAAAGAAAGCGACGTGCACGCACCCACGTGCACGTATCCCCGTGCACGACCTTTTTAACCTCCTTCAATAATGAAAGCGCCGGCGGCGGCGGAATCAAACGCGAAAAGGAGGGATCGGCTTCGGCCCGGGAAAACAAACGGGCGGAGAGAATGGGATCAGTGTGGACGAGGAAGGAGGGAGGACGGAGGAGAAGAAGGACGGAGGAGAAGAAGGATGGAGGAGGAGGTGGAGAAGGACAGAAAAGAAAGTAGGGCTTTGTCTCCCGGCTTCGCTTTCGGCCGCCGACATGAAAGCGGAGGAAAGGAATCTGCATTCTCTAAATCGCTCCATCTATCCCCCTCTTTTTTTTTTTTTTTTTTTTTATCCCACGTGCACGTGTCGGTGCATGTGCATGTGCCCCCCCCCCCAAAAAAATAAAAAATAAAAACAACAAAAAAAAAAAAAATCAGTTTGCGTTTAAAAAATCACCAACGCTCGAGTTTTGATTTGAGTGTGACGGGGAATTAACATTAAATGCAATTAAATGAAATGAGATAAATTAAAAAGGGAAATGAAATAAAGTCATTCTGACAAACTGTAAAGGAAATATAAAAATAAATAATATTAATTAAATGTTAATTAAATATGATATGGACGATAAAGACGGACAATGGTGGTTATTTATAATAAAATTCAATTTAATTCTATCTCTCTATCTACACATTAATTAAAAGCACGTATGATAGACGACTAAATCCGCGAATTAATAAATAAATAGAAATGTATGAAAAAGTACACCGCTAAATTAAAAAAAAAATGTTATTAATAAATAAATAAGTAGATTTGTAAAAAATAATAAATATATTCACATAAAACATAAATAAATAATATTTGCACATAAATAAATGCTTAAAAATAAAAAAATTAAAAAATAAAATTTGATTTAAGAACAGATATGGATATATATATATACATAAATAGAATCAATAAATAAATTCTATTTAACTACGTAAACAGATAAAATCAATAAATAAAATAAATACAAAACAAACAGATAACTAAATAAATAAATGCTTGCACGTCTTCACACCGAGCCGCCGTTTTCACCCAAGAATGCGAAAAATGCCGATGAATTCCACACGGAGCCGAGCTGCAGAAAATAAAATAAAAATAAAAAAAAAAAAAAAAAAAAATGCCTGATGACTAAACTACCAGCGAAAGCCGTTTGTTTATTCCCCTCCTTTTTTTTTTTTTTTTTACTTTCCTTCCACCAGAGAGAGAGCGAAAAAAAAAAAACCCAGACGGGGCCAACAAGTGTTTTAAAATAGAAAAAAAAAAAAAAAAAAAAAAAAAAAATGGAGGGAGTCCTGGAAGGGAGGGACGACAGGAAAGAAGGGAAAAAAAAAAAAAAAAAAAAAAAAAGGCCGGGAAACAGGCGCTCGCTGCTCGGGGGGGGGATTCGGCCAAAAGGGGCGGGGGGAGGAAAAGGGGAAGCAGAAGAGGGGGAGGCGTCTGTTATTGGAAAAGCTGACAAGGCGGAGAGAAGAAGGAAGGCAGTAGCTGCTACGGTGAAGGCCTCACCTCCATCTGCCTGCAAACACACACTTACCGGCTCTCACACACACTTTTTAAAAAAAAAATTTCCATATATATATATATATATATATGTTCGCTATTCGTCCGTTTCCCCGGGAGAGGAAAGTGAGAAGAGAAGCAGAAGAAAAAGTTTGCCGAGATAAGAAAGAAAAACAAAACAATAAAGTGGTTGTTGGACGACATGGTAAGTCTGAGCCGCCATGTTTGATTCTGCCGATTGGTTGTTGTTGTTGTTGTTGTCAGAGGAGGCGGAGCTTTGTGTGTGTGGATGCTAACATGCTAACAAAAAGAAACGCTAATTTCTCAAGCAAGCGCACCCCCGTTTTCTGCGGAAGTGGTTGCATCCGTGAAGTGATGAGTTTGCCAGATTTTTCCTTTTTTGGAAATAAAAAGGGGTGGAAAAGAAAATGTAGGAAAGTGTGTGTGTGTGTGTGTGTGTGTGTGTGTGTGTGGGTCATGCACCCTCCCCACCCTCCCTAAACATTTGGTTTCAGTTACCCCGTCTGCTATAAATAAGTAAGACGAGGCCGAGTGTGGACGGCGAGCGGAGGAGCGACATGCTTTAGCGCTGACGGCGTGGCGGCGGTGGTGGCGGGGGGGGGGGAAGGGGGCGGGGCTTGCTGTGACCCCCCCCCCCACCCTCCCAGCGGGGGGGTCAAAATCCTGAGGTGGAGGTCGGAGGAAGATTTTTTTGTGTTGGACGAGTCGGTTTGTTTTCCTTTGTGAAGTTGCAAACGCGACCCCCGCCGCCGCCGCTGACTTGGTCCAATTACGTCTGGCGGTCAATTAAAAAGAGGGCGTGGCCGAAACGGCGCCCGACGCTCTCATGGGACGGTTCGGCGAAAAAAGCGAACCCGCCGCAGGTTGACTCCCCGACCCCCCGTTTCCGAGGGAAACGCGCAAATGGTTCGGTCCGTTTTTTGGCTTCCTGTTGCCCGGCGACCGTCAGCCGGACGTCGAACCCGAAATGCAGGTCACGTGATAAAGACGAGGATTTAATTATTTTAAAAATAAATTGTAAAAAAAATGAAGAACAGGTTGAGTGAAAATAAAAAAAAATATATAATTTATATGTGTAATAAAAATAAAAGATTTATATATATATATATATATATATATATAAACATATACATATACATATATAATAAAAAAAATACAAACATGAAATATATCAAATGAAAAGCAAAGTAAAGTATATAAAATGGATAAGATGAAATCAAAAATAGATAAAATATGATAAAATGAGATAAACTTTATTGACCCATTGGGGAAATTTGGTATAACAGTTATAGTATCCATAAATATAAGTATAAATATAAATATAAATACAAATAGAGAGACAATTAAAAGATAGCAAAGGAGAAGCAAAAATATATCATCACAAAATAATAAAAAAAATGTGAAAAGTTAAATAAAATGCAAATTGAAGTAAATAGGTGATGACATTGAAGCAGAATATTTATTCATGTATTTGTTTGTTATCAACTTCCTGTCTGGACGTTGACTTCCTGTCTGGGTTCGACTGGCGGACGTAATCAGGAGACCGAGGACCTTTTTTTCCTGTTTTTTTTTTTTTTTTTTTTTGCCTAAAAACTAAAAGTGGGCCGATTTCAAAATAACCCCCTGAGGACGCGGCCTTATTAAGCCCTCATTATTCCGATCTCCAACAGATCGCTCGCCGCCTGTCGCCGGGGTAACGAGCGGCGTCCCGATCACCGCCCCCAACGGGGCCCGTGGGACGTTTACCTTCTCCGAATCCCCCCCCCCTCCCCCCCCCCCGGACCAGGGCGGGGTTTCCGACCGTCGGCCTCGAAGGTCTCATTATGCCGGCCGTGGTTGTTTGGAGGGGGCGGAGCTTCCTGTCTGCGCCGCCAACGCTCGCAGCGAATGGCTGCATGTCGGGACGACGCGTGAACCAATGAATTATTTGGATGACAGGGATAATTATCACGTCTATATAGGACATATGGATGAGAAGGTGAATGTGGTCCCTATATGACATGTGAATGGATGAATGTCTTTATAAGTGAATAATGAATGAATGAATGGCTGTATGTCTTTATAAGTGAATGAGAGGCTGAATGGTTGCATGTCTCTATGACACGTGAATGAATGAATGAATGAATGAATGAATGATGTGTGAATGAATGAATGGTTGTATGTCTATCTCTTGTTACTGGGTGAATGGTTGTATATCTGTATGACATGTGAATGAATGAATGAATGAATAGTTGTATGTCTCGAAGTGACATATGAATGAATGAATGTTTGTATGTCTATAAGTGAATGAGAGGGTGGTTTGTCGCTATATAACATGAATTGATGAGTGTTTATATGTATCTATGATGAATGAATGAATGAATGGTTGCATGTCTCCATATAATGTGCAAATGAAAGAGTGAATGGTGGTATGTCTCAATATGACATGTGAATGAATGAATGAG
This sequence comes from Fistularia commersonii, assembly GCF_037954325.1. Taxonomy (NCBI): domain Eukaryota; kingdom Metazoa; phylum Chordata; class Actinopteri; order Syngnathiformes; family Fistulariidae; genus Fistularia; species Fistularia commersonii. The sequence goes on from NC_141318.1 coordinate 1,270,784, forward strand.
TGGTTGTTTATAAGGGAATGAAAGGGTGGTCTGTATATGACGTGAATGAATGAATGAGTGAATGTATGAATGAATAATTAAATGTCTGTAAGTGAATGAAAGGGTGAATGGTGGTCTGTCTCTATATGACATGTGAATGTATGAATGACTGGTTGTCTATAAGTGAATGAGACATCTCTATATGTGGATGAATGAATGAATTAATGTAGTATGTCTGTATGATATGTGAATGTGAGGATAAATGGTTGCCTTTATATGACATGTGAATAAGTGAATGAATGAATGAATTATGTGTGAATGAATGAATGGTTGTATGTCTCTTACTTGTTACTGGGTGAATGGTTGTATTTCTATTTGACGTAAATGAATGAATGAATGAATGAGTGGTTACATGTCTCCATATAATGTGCAAATGAAAGGGTGAATGTTTTACGTCACAATAAGTGAATAAGAGGGTGAATGGTGGTATGTCTCAATATGACATGTGAATGAATGAATAATCAAATGTCTATAAGTGAATGAGACGTCTCTATGTGTGGATGAATGAATGAATTTATGTAGTAGGTCTGTATGATATGTGAATGAGAGGGTGAATGGTTGCCTCTATATGACATGTGAATGAATGAATGTATAATTAAATGTCTATGAGTGAATAAGAGGGTGAATGGTGGTCTGTCTCAATATGACATGTGAATGAAAGAATGAATGCTTGTCTATAAGTGCATGAGAGTGTGGTATCTATATGTGAATGAATGTTGTATGTCTGTATGATGTGTGAATGAAAGGGTGAATATTTGTAGAAAATATTCAAATGAAATTTGTCTCCTCGACATGTGAATGAAAGGGTGAACGGCTACACGTCTCTATATCTCATGCATATGAGAGGGTGAACGTCTCTAAAAGCAAATGAAAGGGTGAATGTCGATGTTTATGTGTCCGTGCGATAGATCCAGCATGACGCCGCCTCTCGTCCAATCACAGCCATGCCAGGCTCCAGCCACGCCCCCGATAAACACAATGAATGAATGAACGACCATCATGAATCCTTGTTGTTTCCTTTTTAAGTCGGAATTTGATCCCCATGAAAAAAATCTGCGCTAACGGGGGGGAACCTCGCTTCCGAAACCGCGCTACGTGGAACCTCCCGCTAACGGATACCAGACGCCGTCCTTGAACGACACCCGGTGCGTTCAAGTGCGGCGTGGAGTTTCTTTAAATAGCCGTGGAGCTCGGCAGCTGGCGGCGGCCATTTGTAGCCTTCCTCTGCGTGTTGTTGGATTTTTTTTTTTGCTTCCCCCGCGACATGCTAGCACCCCCCGCCCCACCTGCCTCGGGACGTGGAGCAGCTGTCACTCCAACCCCGTTATATTTAGGAACCGGAGTCAGACTCCCAAATATACTCCTGACACTCTGTCTCCGGCTCGTCACGGGCCTCTTTTAATGTCCGCTAACTGTTAGCGCTCGCGCGCACACACACACACACATGCACACACACACTCTCACCGATGATCTGTCACCGGTCTGGTCTCGCCGTTTCCCCGCCGCAGGAAGCGGACGGTTATTAACAGGCGCCACTTTCAATCTTTGTGTCGCGGCTCGGAGGCTAAATCTTTTCTATCTACCCATGTTTGCGTTTTTATTGTGATACTTTTAGAAGCACACATTTCAACTACCGTCCATTAGCTGAACAGTACTGCAAACATGCTAAGTGTTATTATTTAGGATGGCACAAACAGGTAGCTATCATCACTTGGCTACAGGCTAGCACTCACAGGCTAAATACCGTTACTTGGCTTTAGGTTTGCAGAGACATGTTGAGTATCTTCACTTAGTTTTAGGCTAGCATAGACATGCTATGTTTGAGAACAGACATGCAAACTGCTAGCATTCCACTTTAGGGCTAGCAAAGCTGTCATCACTTAGCCTTCAGCTTGCAGAGCCATGCATAGTTTCATTACTTAGCTTTAGGCTAGGGCAGACATGCTAACCGGGATCACTTAGCTACAGATCAGAACAGACATGCTAACCATCATCTCTGAGCAAAATACTAATGGCAAGATCATACAGACCAAGAGGTTAGCATAGACATGCTAACTGTCATTCACCAGCTTCAGATTAGCACAGACAGATTTAAAATCATTTAGCTCCAGGTGAGAACAGACAAGCCAACTTTCATCACTTAGCTTTAGGGCTAGCACAGACATGCCAAGAACAATCTCTTAGGTATAGGCTAGCCCAGACATGCTAACTCTCATTAGACTAGCCAACTCTCAACACTTAGCCATAGGCAAGAAGAGACAGGCCAGCTTCAGCTAAACAAAGACATGCTAATCATCCTGACTGGCTAGCACAGAAACTCTGTGTACTGACACCTAGCTTCAGGGTAGCACAGGCATATTATAGCTTAGCTTTAGACAAGCACAGACTAGCCGACTCAACATTAAGAACAGACAGGTCAAGGATCCCCTCTCGTCCTGAGGCTAGCGAAGACATACTAACTATCATTACTTAGCTTTATCCTAGCACAGATTAGCCAACTCTTAACATTTAGCCATCAGAAAGACCAGACAAGACAACGTTTAACCAAAAGCTAGTGCAACCATGCTAACTGGCGTTAGACATGCTAGAACAGAGACTCTGCGTACTGAAGCCTAGCTTCAGGGCTAGCACAGACATGCACTTAGGTATAGGCTGGCAAAGACATGCTAACTCTCATTATCTAGCTTCAGCTTAGCAAAGACATGCTAATCATCCTGACTGGCTAGCACAGAAACTCTGCGTACTGACACCTAGCTTCAGGGCTAGCACAGATATGCACTTAGATATAGGCTAGCGAAGACATGCTAACTCTCATTATCTAGCTTCAGCTTAGCAAAGACATGCAAATCATCCCTACTGGCTAGCACAGAAACTCTGCGTACTGACACCAAGCTTCAGGGCTAGCACAGATATGCACTTAGGTATAGGCTAGTGAAGACATGCTAACTCTCATTACCAAGCTTCGGCTTAGCAAAGACATGCTAATCATCCGCACTGGTATAGACATGCTAGCACAGAAACTCTGTTTACTGACACCTAGCTTCAGGGCTAGCACAGACATGCACTTAGGTATAGGCTAGCGAAGACATGCTAACTCTCATTATCTAGCTTCAGCTTAGCAAAGACATGCAAATCATCCCTACTGGCTAGCACAGAAACTCTGCGTACTGACACCTAGCTTCAGGGCTAGCACAAGCACATTATAACTTAGCTTTTGGCAAGCACAGACGCGCCGACTAAACATTTAGCCATCAGCAAGAAAGCACAGGCCAAGGATCCTTGCTTGTTCTGAGGCTAGCAAAGAATGCTAACTCTCATTACCTAGCTTCTTCCAAGCACAGATTAGCCAACTCTTAACATTTAGCTATCAGCAAGACCAGACAAGCCAACGCTCAACCAAAGTGCAACCACGCTAACCGGCGTAGACCTTCTCGCACACAAACTCCGCGCACCGTCACCTAGCTTCAGAGCTAGCGCAGACATGCTAACACTTAACAAAAGCCCTTCCCTTCAAGGTGACCGGCTTAACTCCGCCTGGTTCCAACGGGCCGGCGAACAAACGGCGCCCCGGTGTTTATTTCCCAGATTAAACCCGCGGCCCGTTATTGTCTCGGCCTTACCGGAGGGGGATGGGATTGCGGAGGGCGGAACGGAGAACGGAGGGCGGAAAATAAAAAACGAAAAGAAAAGAAGGGAGAGGAAAAACCCGAAGCGAGGAGGCGGAGGAGGAGGAGGCGAGGACGGGGTCGGATTTGCAGAGCGAGTGATAATTTGGGGATTAAGAGCGAGGAAGGAGGAACGCCGCAATGTCATCGCCACGGAAACGCCGTGTGTTTTGCGACGGTGGAAAACAGACAGGGAGAGACGCTGCCCGTTTCACAGATTATAGATTATAGATTATAGATTATGGAGGATTCGAAACTTTTCCCTCGAGTGCCAGGATGTAGGTCAAAGAGCGAGGGATTCGATTCGGAGCGGCAAAATTAGACATGGTATATCTGTCATTTCTTAATTGACTAAATTTATGTTCATTTATTTTTTTTTTTAATTTATTTTATCGATCTATATTTTTTTTTCATTTTTTGATCCATATTTTCTTTATATTATTGATCTAAATTTTTTCATCTTTTGTACATATTCTTTATATTATTGATCTATATTTGCTTTATATTTTCCAT